>NC_089492.1:90139757-90447009 GCF_036850765.1 Saccopteryx bilineata
GCTTGAGCCCAAAGATCTCTGGCTTGAAGCTCTTGGTCGCTGGCTTGAGGTAGTGGTCACCGGCTAGCTGGAGGCCCCTCTCCCCAATCAATAAGTGCTGCAACAAGTTGATGCTTCTCATCTCTCCCTTCCTGTTTGTTTGTCCCTCCCTCCCTCCCTCTCTTTCTCTCTCTGGGAGGAGGGAAGAAAGAAACTTTTTCTGCTTGTTTATATCTCTTCCTCAGGATGCCTAATACAAAATATTAATATTTTTGATTTGGTGTAAACTAATGAGTATGGTAAGTGGATGCTTACTTACATACTAACTGCTAAATAAAAATCTTCTTTAGCTTTTTTTTCCTTTTTAAAAAAGTTTATTGATTTTAGCTTCACCTGTGGTGGTGCAGTGGATAAAGCATTGAACTGGAATGCTGAAGTTGCAGGTTCAAAACCTGAACTTGCCCAGTCAAAGCACATATGAGAGTTGATGCTTTGTGCTTCTTCCCCACTTCTCTCTCTCTCTTCCTCTCTAAAATGAATAAAGTCTTAAAAATTTTAAAAAAAATTTTATTGATTTTAGAGGGGAAGGGAGGCAGGGAGGGGCAGAGAGAGAGACAAAGGAAGAGAAAGAGGGAGAGAGAGGAAAACATCAATTTGTTGGTTAAGCCTTGTATGTGCTTTGACTGGAAATTGAACCCACAATCTTGGTATCAAAATGACACTAACCAACTGAGCTGCCTGGCCAGGGCTTCTTAAATAGGTTTTTTTTTTTAGGCAAGAGGAGGGGAGATGGGCAGACTCCCACATGTGCCCTGACTGGGATCCACCTGGCAACCCCACCTGAGGCCGATGCTTGAGTACTGAGCTATTTTTAGTGCCTGAGGTTGATACGCTGTAAGGGAGCTATCCCCAGTTCCCAGGGCCATGCTTGAATCAATCGAGCCACTGGCTGTGGGAAGGGAAGAGGGAGTGAAGAGGGAGATGGAGGGGTGGAGAAGCAGATGGTTGCTTCTCCTGTGTGCCCTGACTGAGATTGAACCTAGGACGTCCATATGCTGGGCTGACGCTCTAGCCACTGAACCACCCACCAGGGCCTTCAATAGATTTTTTTCAAGAGCAATTTTGAATTCATAGTAAAACTGAGCAGAAGTAGCAGGTTCCCATATTCCCCCTGACCCCATGCATGCACACACAACCCTCTTCACTGTTACTATCTGGTACCACAATGGTGCGTTTGTTAGAATCAATGAATGTGCATTAATACATCATTATTCATCCAAAGTCCATAGTTTACATTAGGTTTCACTTTTGGGGTTGTACATTCTATGGGTTCTAACAAATATATCCAACATGTCATACAGAAAAGTTTTCACTGTTCTAAAAGTCCTCCTTGCTCTCCCTGTTCACCCCTTCCTCTCCCATTGCTGTGGCAACCACTGATCTTTTCACTGTCTCTGTAGTTTTACCTTTTCTAAAATGGTAAATATTTGGACTCATACAGTATAGTATGTAGCCTTTTCAGTTTGGTTCTTTCACTTAGTAATAATGAATTTACATTTCCTCCGTGTCTTTTCATGGCTTAATAGTTAACATCTTTTTAGTGCTGAAAAATATTCTATCGTCTGGATGTACTACAGATTTTTTTTTTGGATGTACCACAGTTTATCTAATATTCACCTACTGAAGGACATCTTGGTTGCTTCCAGGTTGTGGCAGTTATGATTAAGCTGCTGTAAATATTTGTTTGCAGGATTTTGAGTGGACATAATTATTTCATTTGTGTAAATACCAAGGAGCATGACTGCTGGATCATATGGTAGGCTTGTGTTTAGTTTAGTAAGAAAACTGCCAAACTGTTTTCCAAAGCTGCTGTACTATTTTGCATTCCAGCAGCAGTGAATGAGAATTTCTGTTGCTCCACATCCTCATCAGCATTTGCTGTTTTCCAGTGTTTTGAATTGTGGCCATTTTAAGAGGTGTGTAGTGCTATCTCATTGTTTTAATTTGCAGTTCCCTAATATGATGTTGAACATCTTTTTATATGCTTATTTGTAGACTTTGAATTTAAAAAAATAAAAATAACTACATATACCACGTGACCATTTATTTATATTACTAGGTATGTCCCTCTCTTTAGCTCTTTGTTCCTGCAATTTTGCAGTAATGAGCCTGGTTTTGGAGACAAGGTGGCTTGGAGTAAAGCCCTAGTTTCTGTTTGTTTTTTTGTTTTCCCCAATTTAACTCTGTAGCCTTGACCAAATTACTTAACATTTCTGTTCCAGTGTTCCCTTTTGCAAAATGGAATGATAATCGTACCAATAGTGAGGATTGTAATATGCAGCTCTTGAAAATTTAGTGTTAATACATCTAAAGTGCTTAGAACAGTGGGTTTAATGTTCAAACAGTTTAATGTTCAACAGTGTTTAATGACTTAAGGAAAGAAATAATCATGCTAATTATGCTAAGGTCTGGTAAGAATGAATCTTCTATCTGAAATTGAAGAAGGAAAAAGTAATTTGTGTTGGTTTGCTGACGTACCACATTCATATAACTTTTATTACAGTTTATTATAATTGTTCTATTTTATTTCTAGTTATTGTTGCTAATTTTTTTCTGTGCCTAATTTACAAATTATACTGTATCATAAGTATGTATGCATAGGAAAAAGCAGTATACATAGGGTTAGGTACTGTCTGTGCTTTCAGGCATCAGTTGGGTATCTTAGAATGTATTCCTCTGCATAAGGGGGAACTACTATACAAGACAGTATGGTGAGTAGCTTTTGTTGTAAAAGGCCGGGAAGCAAGAGGGAGATACTGATTTCAGTTGTGTTAATTTTGAGGTTTGAAAGACATCCAAGTAGAGACTTACAGAAGGCATTTGAAAATTCAGGGTTGATGCTTCAAGATTTGGGAATATAGATTGGGAAGGCACTGGCATTTATAGAAAAAGCCTCATCAGTGGTTAAAGATACTGGCTCTGGTACAAGACTGAGTTCCAATCTGTGATTCACCACATAGTAGCTGTGCCCTGAGGTAAGGTGCTTAACTTCTCTCTGCACTTCAAAATTAATACCTTACTCACTGGGTTATTGGAAAGATTAAGCAAACTCATATGTGTAGACACTGCATGACACATCTACCAGAGCATTCAATAAAATTTTGTATTGGTGCTTTTAATTACATTGTCCAGTTCAACAAGTGTCATTTGAAGTAATAAGAATAGTTAAAAAATTTATTTTTGTTTTTTTTTTGAGAGAGAGAGGAGAGTGATGAGAAGCATCAACTTGCAGTTGCTTGACTTTAGTTGTTCATTGATTTCTTCTCATATGTGCCTTGACCAGGGGGCTCAAGGTGAGCCACTGACTCCTTGCTCAAGCCTGTAATCTTTGGGCTCAAGTCAGCGACCCCGCAGTCAAGCTGGCAAGCCTGTGCTCAAGCTGACCTTGAAGTTTCGAACTGGGGACCACAGCATTCTAGGTCAGTGCTTTATCCACTGTGCCACCACCTGTAGTCTGAGGTAACAAGAGAATTTGAAATCTGCTCTCCCCAAAATGCAGAGGTGATACCTCAAGCCTTGGCCTGGTTGCTCAGTTGGTTAGAGCATCATCCTGATACACCAGGGTTGCCAATTAGATCTTCAGTCAGGGCACATACAAGAATCAACCAAATGGTCCTGGACAGATCGATGGCTCTGTTGATTAGATCATCATCCTGAAACAGGTTTCCAGTTTGATTCCTGGTCAGGGCACATACAGGGACAGATTGATGTCCTGTGTCTCTCTAAAAATATTATAAAGTAAATGTTAATAAAGTAAATGTTAAAAAAAAAAAAAGAATACCAATGAATGCACAAATAAATGGAACAACAAATTGATGGTTTTCTCTCTTTCTCCCCCTCTTCTTTCCCCTCCTCTCCCATGCCGCCCTCTCCCTCCCTCCCTCCCTCCGTTCTCCCTCTCCCTCCCTCCCTTCTCCCTCTCCCTCCCCCCTTCTCCCTCTCCCTCCTTTCTCTTTCCCTCTCCCCCCTCTTCCTCCTTCTTCCCTCCCCCTTTCCTCTCCCCCTCTCCCCCTTCCATCTTCTCTCCCTTTCCTCTCCTCCCCTCCTCCTTCCCTGCCCCTTCCCTCTCCTCCCCTTTCTTTTCTTCCCCTTCCCTCTTCCCTTCCTCCCCCACCCTCTTCCCTTCCTCCTTCCCTCCCTCCCTCTCTCCCTCTCTCTGTCCCTCTCTCTCAAATCAATAATGAAAAAAAGAGGTGACACTTCAACTGAGACTTGAAAGAAAAGGAGTTAGAGGGAACAGCATGAGCAAGTGTAGAGATGTGAATTCGGTAATAAGTTACAAGCAGTTTGGCATTACAATGTAAAGCATGAAGAAAGGGGTGATGGGATATAGCATAAGGATCTTGGGCTTAGTTGTCCTGACCCTTAGCTCCCATATTTTAAAGTAGTACAAGAACTCCCAGTTTACGTAAAAAGTCTAGGGCCCTGTTAACATAGGAGCTACATTTTTTAAATTTTTTATTTATTTTTTATTTTTTTATTTTTATTTTTTTACAGAGACAGAGAGTGAGTCAGAGAGAGGGATAGACAGGGAGAGGGATAGACAGGGACAGACGGGAACGGAGAGAGATGAGAAGCATCAATCATTAGTTTTTCATTGCACGTTGCAACACCTTAGTTGTTCATTGATTGCTTTCTCATATGTGCCTTGACCGCGGGCCTTCAGCAGACCGAGTAACCCCTTGCTGGAGCCAGCGACGTTGAGTTCAAGCTGATGACCTCGGGGTCTCGAACCTGGGTCTTCCGCATCCCAGTCCAATGCTCTATCCACTGCGCCATCGCCTGGTCAGGCAGGAGCTACATTTTTAATATCAGTTAACACGACAACTCCCTTCTGGCTGGCTTAGCTTTGAGGTTTTAATGGGAACAAGTCCATTAATACTCTTCCATCTGTCCTTCAACTTCACAAATGTTGTTACCATCTCCCCTCTTGTTCTTGTCTTTGTGGTTTGGTTAATGTCCTCTTTATCTCTTCCTTGTCTTTGCATTGGGAGCTTGGGAGGGAGCAGAGGTAAATTTGTGTGTATTACCATGTCTTTGTTTAACTGAAGATCTGTAGTTGTAACACTGTACTTAGGAATGTTGGCTATAGCTGTAGATAGTATATAAACCAGGGGTCGGAACTTTTTTGGCTGAGAGAGCCATGAACGCCACATATTTTAAAATGTAATTCCATGAGAGCCATACAGCGACCTGTGTATGTTACTCATTATCCAATAAAAATTTGGTGTTGTCCTGGAGGACAGCTGTGATTGGCTCCAGCCACCTATAACCATGAACATGAGCGGTAGGAAATGGATAGATTGTAATACACGAGAATGTTTTATATTTTTAACGTTATTATTATTTTTATTAAAGATTTGTCTGCGAGCCAGATGCAGCCATCAAAAGAGCCACATCTGGCTCACGAGCCATAGGTTCCCGACCCCTGATATTAACAATAATAGATTTCTGTAATAAGGTAGGTAAGAACAGTGGTGAGGTGGGTGGGAGATATCCCTCTGGTATGTACCTACTGCTCACAACCTTATGCCTTTTGTGCCTTTGGCAAGAAACCTTCTCTGACTTACTATCTTTAAATGGACTAGTAATTCTTTCCCAGAATTTTTTACTATCTGATAAGAAAATGAAGGGAGAAATTCTTTGCAAATTTTAGAACTTTAAAAATTTGTGGTATACAGAAAACTCAAGATAAACTCCTTGGTTATAGAAGAGGAGATAAGAGAGGTACAAATAACAAAAAGGAAGAAGTATAGAGAGGAGATATTGGATATACAAATAACAAAGGGAATAAAGTAATTGCTATATAAAACAATTTGTGACAAGGGCAGTGCTCCTAAAAAGAACTAACTCGTTCTAGTTTGAGTTGTCAAGTCAGGAATATGTTTTAGAGGAGGTAAATATTATGCTTATTTTAAGAGGAAATGATAGATATTTATTTGTGATTTTTTTCTTCTACTATTTGATTTATGGAGTAGGGGGGAGAGAGAAGACTGGGGAGATGGCACAGGACAGTGGTTCTCAGCCTTGGTTGCTCATTATAATCATCAGGGGAGCTTTTTTTTTTTTTTTTTTCCTTTTTTTACAGGGACAGAGAGAGTCAGAGAGAGGGATAGATAGGGACAGATAGACAGGAACGGAGAGAGATGAGAAGCATCAATCATCAGTTTTTCGTTGTGCCACCTTAGTTGTTCATTGATTGCTTTCTCATATGTGCCTTGACCGTGGGCCTTCAGCAGACCGAGTAACCCCTTGCTCGAGCCAGCGACCTTGGGTCCAAGCTGGTGAGCTTTTTGCTCAAACCAGATGAGTCTACGCTCAAGCTGGAGACCTCGGGGTCTCGAACCTGAGTCCTTCCGCATCCCAGTCTGACGCTCTATCCACTGCGCCACTGCCTGGTCGGGCTATCAGGGGAGCTTTTAAAAAATACTCTGAGCTCTCATAGTCTGACTTAAGTGGTCTGGAGTGGAGCCTAGGCATACTTTTTTTTCCTTGAGCATGCTAGGCGATTCTAATATGCAGCTGAGTTTACAGGTTCACACTTTAACAAGAACCCCTGACAGTTACATTTACAATACCTGATATGCTTGGGTTTTGTTAGAGGTTTTGTTTGAACTATTGTAAGTAATAACTGTTTTGTCTTAAAATATTTTTTTGTAAGAAAAACTTCCCATGTTACTTTTCTGCTAATAAAACCTCATTATATTTTATACTGTATTTAGTGAATATATAATGAAATAATGCTTTTAAGAGCAGGGATATATGAAAGGATATATCAACAATTTCTGTTTTTTCCGTTCCTACTGTAATTCAGTTTTGGTTGATTTATTTTATTTTTTATTTATTAATTTTTTTTTTCCACTGAGTGCTCTGATACCTTTCCATAAAAATACCACTATGGCCTAGGACAGTGACCTCATACTGAGGGCAGAAGGAGAAGAGGAGAAAAGGGGTGAGGGAGGGCAGAGATGGCTGGGGGTTATCTGTATTAATTTTTTTTTTTAATTTATTTATTCATTTTAGAGAGGAGAGGGAGAGACAGAGGGAGAGAGAGGAGAGACAGAGAGAGAAGGGGGGAGGAGCTGGAAGCATCAACTCCCATATGTGCCTTGACCAGGCAAGCCCAGGGTTTCGAACCGGCGACCTCAGAATTCCCAGGTTGATGCTTTATCCACTGCGCCACCACAGGTCAGGCGGTTATCTGTATTAGATCACTAGTTTCATACCTAAAATGTCTTAGTTACATGTTGTATTAAAAAATATGATAACTCTGCATTTTACCACTTCTAGTTTATTTTAATATATTAGAAAGTTCTTCAACACTATAGAAAATAATTTATTCATAAACATTTTTTGTCAATCATTGGTGATACAGCAGTTAACGAAGTCCTTTCTTTCCTAGAGCTCATGGTTTAATGAGAAGAGATGTAGCACATGCACACACACTCACACAAACCATGTCAGTTGGTGATAAATACTGTAAGAAATTAGAGCTGGTTCAAAATGATGGTGGATAAACTGGTGCTGTGTGGTCTGGCAGGTCTCTAAGGTGGCACTCGATTGAGGAGTGAGCCCAGGGATGTGAGATGGCAGGGTCCCTGTCCAGGAGAGGTTTCTAATGACCTGTTACTGTAGTATGCAAAACAGCTAGATAGAGTCTCATCATGTTTAAATGGACTTTGACTGTGACTGACTTAAAATGTAGGTTATGTGAGGAATAATTCTGTATCTTTTGGTAAATGTCTTTGATGCTTACTTAGATGTTGATTCTCCTTCCTCCAACAACTCTGTGCTTACATTACATTTTATCCATTTGTTACACTTTATTCCTTTATTCTTGGCCCTAGCCACTGAACTTTCCCATACTTACTTTGTTTTGCAACAAGTTCTGTTTTACAGGAATACTCATGTAGTCATTAATATAATACAACTTTTGTTAAGTGATTTTACTTTTTGGTTACTTTAGTTCTATTTTACACACTTCATAAAAACCTTACATTGCCCTGGCCGGTTGGCTCAGTGGTAGAGCATTGGCCTGGCGTGCAGGAGTCTGGGTTCGATTCCCGGCCAGGGCGCACAGGAGAAGCACCCATCTGCTTCTCCACCCCTCCCCCTCTCCTTCCTCTCTGTCTTTCTCTTCCCCTCCCGCAGCTGAGGCTCCATTGGAGCAAAGTTGGCCCGGGCGCTGAGGGTGACTCCATGGCCTCTGCCTCAGGCACTAGAATGGCTCTGGTCGCAACAGAGCAACACTCCAGATGGGCAGAGCATTGCCCCCGGTGGGCATACCAGGTGGATCCCTGTCGGGCGCATGTGGGAGTCTGTCTGACTGCCTTCCCGTTTCCAACTTCAGAAAAATAAAACAAACAAACAAACAAAAAAACCTTACATTAATTTTGCACCCTCTTTTTTTTGTTTGTGACAGAGACAGAGACAGAGAGAGGGATAGATAGGGACAGACAGAAAGAGAGAGAGAGATGAGAAGCATCAGTTTTTTGTTGTGACTCCTTATTTGTTCATTGATTACTTTCTCATATGTGCCTTGACCTGGGGGGCTACAGCAGACCAAGTGACCCTTTGCTCAAGCCAGCGACCTTGGGCTCAAGCTGGTGAGCTGTGTTTAAACCAGATGAGTCTGCACTCAAGCCAGCGACTTCCGAGTTTCGAACCTGGGTCCTCTGCATCCCATTCTGATGCTCTATCCACTGCGCCACCTCCTGGTCAGGCTGTACCTTCTTTCTTGACCTTGATGTTTGTAGATAGTATGTGATAATAGACTATTTTAAAAATGGAAATTGATGTTACCTTTGTGGAAATGGAATTTTACATTTTGTTATGTCAATTTGCAGAGATAATGTATATATTTCTGATGAGACTTTCACAAGTGGTGTAGTACTTCACACAGATAGTGCATTGTTAAAGAGCTGACTTTCTTAAATTGGGTATTAGAAATGATAACTGATTTTTTTTTCTTTTTTGTATTTTTTTCCGAAGCCAGAAACAGGGAGGCAGTCAGACAGACTCCCACATGCGCCCAACCGGGATCCACCCGGCACGCCCACCAGGGGGCGATGCTCTGCCCATCTGGGGCGTTGCTCTGTTGCGACCAGAGCCATTCTAGTGCCTGAGGCAGAGGCCACAGAGCCATCCTCAGCGCCCGGGCCAACTCTGCTGCAATGGAGCCTTGGCTGTGGGAGGGGAAGAGAGAGACAGAGAGGAAGGAGAGGGGGAGGGGTGGAGAAGCAGATGGGCGCTTCTCCTGTGTGCCCTGGCCAGGAATCAAACCTGGGACTCCTGCACGCTAGGCCGACACTCTACCATTGAGCCAACCAGCCAGGGCCATGATAACTGATTTTAAAAAACACAGTTTCCTTCTTTTGAGGGGGTGAAAAAAAATTATTTTTTGTTGTTGTTGTTACTACTGGTTGAAGGCCACAAAGAATGGAAGTGGATTTGCTGTGATTTAAGGTAGGACTGTGTGGTGGAGGCAGGGCTCAGAGACTCAGGTCCTGGGGGTTCTGCCTCCTCCAGCTCAGTTTGGGGAGCCCTGAGAGTAATCTCCTCCTGCTCTCAGGACCCCCAAAAATATTTTTTTAAGGGAGAAGAGGGCAGATAGACTCCCGCTCTGACCAGGATCCACCTGGCAATCTCTGTCTGGGGTTGATGCTCTGCCCATCTGGGGCCATGCTTGCAACTGAGCTATTTTTAGTGCCTGAGACGGAGGCTCCACAAGCCATCCTGTGTGTAGGGCCAATGTGCTTGAATTGAGCCATGGTTGCAGGAGGAGGAGGTGGAGAAGGAGGAGGGGAGAGAAAGAGAGAGAGAGAGAGAGAGAGAGGAGGAGAGGAGGGGAGTGGTGGGAGGGAAAAGCCGATGGTCATTTCTCTTGTATGCCCTGACCAGGCATCAAACCTGGTACATCCATATACCAGGTTTGAGCCACTGAGCCAACTGGCCAGGGTCTGAAAATTTTTATTTTACTTACCTTATTGTAGAACATCAGAGAGGAAAGGGAAAGAGTATTTATCCATGATTTCATTACCTGGAGATGGCCTATGTTAGCATTTAGTGTGTAACAATTTTTTTGTTTTTTTTCTATTGTTTAATATATTTGTATAAAATTTAGATTGTAATAATATAGCATTTTATGAACTACTTGTCCTCCTTTACTTATTTAATAGTGTATTGTGAATGTTTTCCCATGTCTTTATTCTTTTATATATTTTAAAATAAATTTTAATGACTAGACCATAAAATGGCTTGTTTTTTTTTTGTACTCATAATACATGCATAGATTCTTGTAGCTACTACCAAAATCAGGATGTAGAGTAGTTGAAATGCCTGAAAAAGTTCCCCTTTTTTAGTTACCACCCCCACTAGCCTTTAGCAGTCCTTAATCTGTTCCCCATACTACTAGATTTGTCTTTTCTAGAATGTCATTGAAATGGAATTTTCCAGTATGTAAGTTTTTAAAAAATTATTTTTTAGTGACAGCGATGTACAGTGCTATCAGTTTCATGTGTACAACCCAGTCATTAGACACGTACTGTATATAACTTACAAAGTGATCCTCTGTAAATCTAGTACCCATCTGACACTATACATATCGTATTTCCCCGTGTATAAGACGCACCCTTTCCCGAAAAAAAAAAAAAGGGGTCTAAAAACTGGGTGCTTCTTATACGGTGGTTGCAGATTTTTTAAATTGCATTTCCCACTTTTTTGCCCTTGTTGTCTTTGTGCTTATTGATGGACATCTAGGTTGCTTCCATATTTTTGCTACTATAAATAATACTGCAGCGAACAAATGGATATACATGTCTTTTCAATTTGGAGTTTTGGTTTCTTTGGATAAATACCACCCTCCAGAAGTGGAATTGTTGGGTTCTTTTTTGGGTCTTGTTATAGCCTTTGTTTTAAAGCCTATTTTGTCTGGTATAATCATTGCTACCCCAGCTGTTTTTTTGTGTTATTTCTATTTCAATGAAATGTCTTTTCCATCTTTTTCCTTTCAGTTTTTTTGTGTCTTTCCATCTGAAGTGAGTCTCTTGTATATAACATATGTAAGGGTCTTGTTTTGTTATTCATTCAGCCAATATATGTCTTTTGATTGAAGCAGTTAATCCATTTGCATTTAAAGTAATTGTTGATAGATATGTATTTATTGCCATTTTATTTATTTTTTTAATTTATTTTTTCTTCTTAAAGAAGATGCTTTAATATTTCTTGTAATACTGGTTTGGTGATGAACTCCTTTAGCTTTTCTTGTCTGGGAAGCTCTTTATCTATGTTTCAATTGTAAATGATAGCTTTGCAGGGTAGAGTAATCTTGGTTGTCAGTCCTTGCTTTTTATCACTTTGAGTATTTCTTGCCAATCCCTTCAGGCCTGTAAAGTTTCTGTTGAGAAATCAGCTGACAGTCTTATGGGAGCTCTGCTTTTCTCTTGCTGCTTTTAAGATTATCTCTTTGTCTTTAATCTTTGGCATTTTAATTATGTGTCTTGTGTGGACTTCTTTGGGTTAATCTTGTTTGGGATTTTATGCACTTTCTGGACTTGTGTGTCTATTTCCTTCACCAGGTTAGGGAAGTATTCTATCTTTATTTCTTTAATTAAGATTTCAATTTCTTACTCTCTCCTCCTTTTGTCATCCCTGTGTGAATGTTGATACACTTGAAGTTGTCCCAGAGGCTTCTTAAACCTTTTTGGGGGGATTCTTTTCATTTTGCTGTTCTGGTTGGGTGTTTTGTGCTTCCTTATCTTCCGAATCACTGATTTGACCCTTTGCTTCATCTACTCTACTGTTTAGTCACTGTCATGTAGTCTTCATTTCAGTTAGTGTATTCTTTATTTCTGACTTGTTCTTTTTTGTTTTCTACATTGTGTTTTCTCTTTATTGAAGTTCTCACTAAGTACATCTGCTTTCTCCCTAAGTTCATTGAGCATTCTTATAATCACTGTTTTGAACTCTGCATCTGGTAGATTGGTTGTCTCCATTTTATTAAGTTCTGTTTCTGAAGTTTTTTCTGTTCTTTCATTTGGAACATGAATTTTTGTCTCCTTGTTTTGGCTGCCTCCCTGTGTTTCTGTGTATTTGGTAGAGCTAGGTAGAGCTACTATGTCTCCCAGTCTTGGTAGACTGGTCTTATGTAGTTGGTGTCCTGTAGGGCTCTATGGTACAGCCTTCTGGTCACCCACGCTGAGCAGTCAGGGTGCTTTCCCCATGTGGACTGTGTGCACCTGTCTGTCGTAGTAGATTCTTGATTGCTGTTGGCATATCAGTAGGAGGGATTTAACCCCAGGCCGATCAGCTGCATGGATTGGCTGCAACTACAGTGCACGATCTGCTGTTCAGGGGCCAACTCTATGAAGCAGGACTCCCTTCGGTGGGGCTCTGATCCTGATGAGTTTGCCCCTTGAATGTGTCAGTTGTGGTGGTGGTTTAGTGGTGCTCCTGCCTGGTCTGAGGCTGTCCATTGGGTGTGCTGGATATTTGCCCTTTGGGGAGATGTAGGTTAAGATCAGCAGCTCCCTGTTCCTGCTTGGGGCCACCTGGTTTTGTTGTAGGAAAGTGACCCAATGGAGGATAGACACTCAGATAACTTTTTATAAGAGGAAAAGAGAATTTATTAAAAAGCTAGCGGAGCACGTGGGGCTTGTGGCTCCAAAGACACGTGCTTCCCGAAATTAGATTTCTTACACCTTATATACCCTTTATAGGACACAAGTTTACATACAAGGGTCTCATGATCTCTTTGTCTAGAGGTTCACACATCAATCACATGATTTCAGGATGGGAGGAGGTTTAAATGATGTCAGAGAATAAGCATTGGAAATCACCCATTAAGGTCTTAAAACTTTTAAGTAAAGGGGAGAGGAAGGGGCTATTTAGATCTCCCTTCCCTTCTGTGTTCCCCATTGCTTTTCTTCCTCCTCAGTGAATAGAATGGGGAGTGTGTGACTCTGATTTTGTTCTTCCTTCTTTTAAACTTTCTAGTATGAAAACCTCTCCATTAGCAAAATAATAGCCCTTCCCAAGCAGGAAGGCAATCCATAACTTCACTGACCATTTTTAGCTGGTGTTGCCTAGCCCTCATTGTTAAATCACACACAAGTATAAAAATCATATTTACAAAATTATTTGGCAAACATTTTACCCCTTTTGCTTGCTTTGATATCTACACCACAGGCATTCCAATGCAGAGAATGAAGTACATTATAGTAACAGTACAAGTCATACAATTACAAAGGTGTCCTTTACAAAATCTCTCTGAACACGTGGCCTAAAACATAAAATGTCCTTGAAGCTTCTTGGTTCAGACCGGGCTTCCTTCCTTAGTTTGAGCTACATAGCTATCTGCCAATGGCTGGTTCTTGTCCTGGGCGTGGAGGTACTCGGGGGAGGCCAAGCTGTGAACTGAGGCCAGCTGCCCCTAGTGCAAGACTAGCACCACTTAGCAAGAAGTACAAGGCATGCTGAGGTCAAATGCTGCTTGTTTGGTGTTGGTGAACCTTTGAGAAATTTTAGGTAAATCTGTACCATGGACTTTGACCGTTTGTATGGAAAAGCCACTGGATATGGCTCCTTTGGTCCCCTAAACTGCGTTGGCTGGGTCCCAGGGAACCACCAGGGCAAGGCAAACGGTATGAACCAGCTTGATGGAGACTCAGATATGGTGCCCACTTGCCAGCACTGTGAGAGGAGGTCTCAGCAAAGGAACAACGGCCTCTGCCGGCACTTACATCTGAGAGAAAGCTGCCCCAATGAACCTTGTCTCAAAGTCAGACAATTCAGTTCTTCCCAGTACAGTGCCTTTTAAGCTGCTGTCCCAATACTGACACTCAGAGCAACTGAACAAGCATGTTTATGCATAGTCCTTTAAGGAATGCCTGAGACTCCAGCCACCCTCCATCTTACTGAGCCACAATCTCTTGATTTTTGTTGTTGTTGTGTTTTTCCGAAGTTAGAAGGGGGGAGGCAGTCAGACAGACTCCCACATGCATCCAACTTGGAACCACCCAGCATGCCAACAAGGGGTAATGCTCTGCCCATTTGGGGCATTGCTCTGCCCATCTGGGGCATTGTTCCTTTGCGGCCAGAGCCATTCTAGCACCTGAGGCGGAGGCCATGGAGCCATCCTCAGTGCCCTGGTCAACTTTGCTACAGTAGAGCCTTGGCTGCAGGAGAAGAGAGAGATAGAGAGGAAGGACTGGGGGAAGGGTGGAGAAGCAGATAGGCACTTCTGTGTGCCATGACCGGAATCAAACCTGGGACTTCCACATGCTGGGCCAGTGCTCTACTGCTGAGCCAACTGGCCAGGACCATTTTCTTGATTTTCATAGCCAGAAGTTATGGGGACTTCTCTTACTGGCGCTGGAACCTTGGGCTGGAGGGCTTGGTGTTGGGTTGGGACCCACACTCCTCATGGAGATCTCTGTATTGCGGAGATGTCTCCTGATTTTTAGCCACTGGCACATGTAGGTTTGAGACCAACCCGTTCCGTGTCTGTACCTCCTTCTGCCAGTCTCAGTGTGACTTCTTTATATCTTTAGTTATAGGACTTCTGTTCAGTTAGATTTCATGCTGTTCTGAGTGATGGTGGTTGTATATAATTTTGATGTGGTTGACGGAGGATTTGAGTACCGTGTTTACCTATGCTGCCATCTTGAATGGAATAGTAGGCCACTTTTTTTTTTTTTTTTTCTTTCTGAAGCTGGAAACAGGGAGAGACAGTCAGACAGACTCCCGCATGCGCCCGACCGGGATCCACCCGGCACGCCCACCAGGGGCGATGCTCTGCCCACCAGGGGGCGATGCTCTGCCCATCCTGGGCGTCGCCATATTGCGACCAGAGCCACTCTAGCGCCTGAGGCAGAGGCCACAGAGCCATCCCCAGCGCCCGGGCCATCTTTGCTCCAATGGAGCCTTGGCTGCGGGAGGGGAAGAGAGAGACAGAGAGGAAAGCGCGGCGGAGGGGTGGAGAAGCAAATGGGCGCTTCTCCTGTGTGCCCTGGCCGGGAATCGAACCCGGGTCCTCCGCACGCTAGGCCGATGCTCTACCGCTGAGCCAACCGGCCAGGGCCAGTAGGCCACTTTTTAATACTGATTTCTTGCACTTAGCATAATACCTTTGAGATTAACTCAAGTTGTTGCCATATATCAATAGTTCATTCCTATCGCTTCTTGGCCTTTTGGTTAAGATCAAGTGTAGTATCTGTTCTTATTAGTTTAATAGTTCGTTCGTTTTTATTGTTAAATAGTATTTTATATCATCTTTGTTTAGCTGGTCAATCTTTAAATGACATTTGGATATTACCATTTTTTGATGATTATGAATAGAGCTACTATAAGCACTTAAGTACTGATTTTTGTGTGAATGTAAGTTTTTTTTGTCTCTAGGGTAAATATGTAGAAATGTGATTACAGGGCCATTTGGTAAGTATATGTTTAACTTTATAGGAAATGTTCCAAGTAGTGTGGCTGTATTATTATGCATTTTCATTAGAAATGTATGAGTTCCACTTCCTCTACATCCTTGTCAGTACTTAGTATTATGTATTGTTAGGAAGTCAACATTAACCAAAGCAGTTTACAGATTCAATGCACGCTTTATCAAAACCTGCATGACATTCTTTTGCAGAAATAGAAAAATGCATCCTAAAATTTATATGGAATCTCAAAGGTCCCCACACAGACAAAGCATTCTTGAAAAATAACAAAGTTGTATGACTCACACTTCCGGATTTCAAAACTTACTACAATGCTACAGTCATCAAAATAATGTGGTATTGGCATAGACAGATACAGTCTGATGGAGTAGAGGACACAATAATAAACACTTACATGTATGGTCAAATGATTTTTGATAGGGAGGCCAAGATCATTCAGGGGAAAAAGGAGAGTCTCTCTCTTTTTTTTTTTTCTCTTGTATTTTTCTGAAGCCAGAAACGGGGAGAGACAGCCAGACAGACTCTCGTGTGCGCCCGACCGGGATCCACCCAGCACGCCCACCAGGGGCACGCTCTGCCCACCAGGGGGCGATGCTCTGCCCCTCCGGGGGGTCGCTCTGTTGCGACCAGAGCCACTCCAGTGCCTGGGGCAGAGGCCAAGGAGCCATCACCAGCGCCCGGGCCATCTCTGCTCCAATGGAGCCTCGGCTGCGGGAGGGGAAGAGAGAGACAGAGAGGAAGGAGAGGGGGAGGGGTGGAGAAGCAGATGGGCGCCTAAAGGAGAGTCTCTTTAAGAAACAATGCTTAGGCCCTGGCTGGTTGGCTCAGTAGTAGAATGTCGGCCCAGCTAGTGGAAGTCTCGGGTTTGATTCCCTTTCAGTGCACCCAGGAGACGCAACCATCTGCTTCTCTACAGCCCCTCCAGTGGCCATGGATTGATTTGAGTGAGATGACCCTGGTGCTGAGGATGGCTTGGTGGCCTGCCTTAGACGCTAAAAATAGCTCTGTTGCCAAGCAGTAGAGCAACAACCTAGTTAGGCAGAGAGCATTGCCTAATAGGGGACTTACTGGATAGATCTCAGTAGGGCTGCATGTGGGAGTCTGTCTCTGCCTCCTCTGTTCTCACTTAATTAAAAAATAAAAAAGAAATTGTGCTCAGAAAACTGGATATTCACAAGAGTGAAGTTGTACTTTTACCTAACTAGCCTCAGATATAAAAACGAATGCAAATGGATCAAAGACCTAAACGTAAGAGCCACAATTATAAAACTCTTTAAGAGAAAACAAAGGGGAAAAGTTTCATGACATTGGATTTGGCAGAGATTTCTTGGATATGACACCAAAGACACAGGCAACTAAATAAAAATATAGATAAACTGGACTTTATCAAAATGAAAATCTTTTTGTTCATTGAAGGACACTATGAACAGTAAAAAGGCAAATCATGGAACAGGAAGAAATATTTTCAAATACATATTCAGATATATTTAGAGAGAATTAATATCAAGAATATGTAGAGAGCCTGACCAGGCGGTGGCACAGTGGATAGAGCATCGGACTGGGATGCCGAGGACCCAGGTTCAAGACCCCGAGGTCGCCAGCTTGAGTGCTGGCTCATCTGGTTAGAGCAAAAGCTCACCAGCTTGGACCCAAGGTCGCTGGCTCAAGCAAGGGGTTTCTCGGTCTGCTGAAGGCCTGCAGTCAAGGCACATATGAGAAAGCAATCAATGAACAACTAAGGTGTCGCAATATGCAACGAAAAACTAATGATTGATGCTTCTCATCTCTCCATTCCTGTCTATCTGTCCCTGTCTATGCTTCTCTCTAACTTTCTCTCTGTTAAAAAAAAAAATGTAGAGAACTTTTAGAACTCCATGACAAAAACAACCTAATTAAAGAGTGGGCAAAGGACTCTTAATAGACATTTCTCCAAAGAAGATACGGAAAGGTTTAACAAGCCCTTGAAAAGATGTTGACCTTCACAAATCATTAAGGAGATTCAAATCAATCCACACCCATTAGGATGATTGTATTTGTTTTTGTTTTTAGTAAGTGGTTTGAGTATATGAAGAAATTGCAGTCCTTGTGTAGTGTTGGTGGGAATATAAAATAGTGCATACACTATTGAAAACAGTATTGGTAGTTCCTCAAACAATAAAAAATAAAATTATTAGATCCCGAAAAGCCACATTTAGGTGAAAAAAAGAATTGAAAGTAAGGTCTTGAAATATTTGTATACTGTATTAATAGTAGCATTATTCCCAATAGTCAAAAAGGTATAAGTCACCCAAGGGTCCATAGAAAGATGAATAGATAAAATATGGTGCATGTGTGTGCACACGCGACATTCTTTTGTATGCTTTAAAAAGGGGAAATTTTTACACATGCTACACAACATGGATGATCCTTGCTGACATTATGTTCAGAAAAATAAGCCAGTCAAATAAGAACAAATGCTGCATGAAATAAGCCAGTCACAAAAGAGCAAATATTGCGTGATTTCACTTACACGAAATACTTAAGAGTATCAGCTCCTTAGAGACGGAAAGTAGAATAGTGGTTGTCAGGAGCTGGGGAGGATGGAGTGGGTAGGGAGAGCTAATGTCCAGATGGTTACAGTTTCATTTTTGCAAATTGAAAAGAGTTCTGTGGATAAATGTACAGCAGTGTCAGTGTATTTAATGCCACTGAATTGTATAGTTAAAAATGATTAAAATGGAAAATTTTGTTATGTATCATATAATTTGCCACAATTAAAAAGAATATCAAATGGCCATGTTTATGTCAGTCTATCTCTGGATTCTGTTTTGTTCCATGGTTCTATATGTCTATCCATTTCTCAGCACTACATTTTACACTTTCATTATAAGTAAGTCCTAAAATCCTGTGATTTGTCCAACTTTATTCTTTATCAAAATTGTTTTGGCTATTCCAGTTCATTTGCCTTTTCAAATAAAATTTAGAATCAGTTTATATCTAAAAAATTCTGCTGTGATTTTGATAGAAATTGCATTAAATCTATAGAGCAATTCTGGGATTTTTTTTTTTTTTTTTTGTATTTTTCTTAAGTTGGAAACGGGGAGGCAGTAAGACAGACTCCTACATGCGCCCGACCGGGATCCACCCAGCATGCCCACCAGGGGGCGATGCTCTGCCCATCTGGGGCGGCGCTCTGCCACAACCAGAGCCATTCTAGCACCTGAGGCAGAGGCCACAAAGCCATCTTCAGCGCTGAGGCCAACTCTGCTCCAATGGAGCCTCGGCTGCGGGAGGGGAAGAGAGAGACAGAGAGGAGAGGAGGAGGGGTGGAAAAGAAGATGGGCACTTCTCCTGTGTGCCCTGGCCGGGAATTGAACCGGGACTCCTGCACGCCAGGCCGACAAATTCTGGGATTATTGATGTCTTTACTGTGTAGACTCTTCCAGTCCATGACCATGGTTTTAGTTAGATCTTCTTTGATTTTTTTAATCAATCTTCTGTACTTTTCAGCATATATATCCTGTATACTTTTTATTAGGTATGTATCTTAAGTATTTTATGTTTTAGAGATATAAACTGTTAATTTTTTTTTTTTTTTTAGTGCATTGGAAGGAGAGAGAAAGAGGGAGGGACATATAGGGACAGACTGACAGGAAGGGAGAGAGAAGAGAAGCATTAACTAGTAGTTGTGGCACTAAGTTATTTGATTTCTTTCTCATACGTGTCTTGATAGGGTAGTGGGGGTTCTCCAGCTAAGCCAGTGACCCCTTGCTCAAGCCAGCAACCATGGGGTCATGTCTATAATTCCATGCTCAAGCTGGCGATCCCGTGCTCAAGCTGGTGAGCTTGCACTCTAGCAGGCGACTTCAGGGTTTCAAACCTCGGACCTCAGTGTCCCAGATGGGTGCTCTACCCATTGCACCACCAACCTCTTCAGGTTGTTTTTTGTAAATTTCAGTTGCAGATTGATCTTTGATTTTGATATTAATTTTGTTTACTGAACCTTGTCAAACTCATTTATTAGCTCTAGTAGTTTTGTTTTTATTTTAGATTTCCTGGGATTTTTCTACATAGGTAACCATGTTGTCTGTTAATAGGGACAGTTTAATTTCTTCCTTTCTAATATGTGATTTTTAACTTCTCATTTCTTTCCTTACTGTAGCAGCTCCATCTATCAGTATGATATAGAATAGGAATGGTGAGGGAGTACATGTTACCTTGCTCCTGATCTTAGGATGAAACTATTCAGTCTTTTTTTTGTTTGTTTGTTTTACAAGGACAGAGAGAGAGTCAGAGAGATGGATAGATAGGTACAGACAGACAGGAACGGAGAGAGATGAGAAGCATCAATCATTAGTTTTTCGTTGCAACACCTTAGTTGTTCATTGATTGCTTTCTCATATGTGCCTTGACTGTGGGGCTACAGCAGACCGAGTAACCCCTTGCTCAAGCCAGCGACTTTGGGTCCAAGCTGGTGAGCTTTGCTCAAACCAGATGAGCCGGCGCTCAAGCTGGCGACCTCGGGGTCTCGAACCTGGGTCCTCTGCATCCCAGTCCGATGCTCTATCCACTGTGCCACTGCCTGGTCAGGCTACAATTTCATTGATATTTAAATTTTTTTTTTTTTTTTTTTTTTTAAGCGAGAGAGAGAGACAGGGACAGATAGGAAGGGAGAGTGATGAGGAACATCAACTCATAGTTGCAGCACCTTAGTTATTCATTGATTCCTTTCTTATATATTCCTTGATTGGGGGGCTCCAGCTGAGCCAATGATCCCATTCTCAAACCAGCGACCCCTTCCTCAAGCTAGCAACCTTGGGTTTTCGAACCTGGGTCCTTAGTATCCCAGATCGAGGCTCTATTCACTGTTCCACCACCGGGTCAGGCTAAAAACTATTTTTTGCTTGAATTGATTTTTCTCTTTTTTTTGTTTTTGGTTTCATTGAGTTTTGCTGTATCTCTTTTCTTTTGCTTGTTTTGGTTTTATTTTGCTTTTGTTTTTCTTGTTTCTTTAAACAAGAATCTTAGGTTGTTGATTTTGAGAGCCCCTTCCCTACCCTAATATAAACATTTAATTCCTGTAAATCTCACTCTAAACATTGCTTTAGATTTCACTCTTAACATTGCTTTAGTTGCATATGACAAAATTTGATGTATTTTCATTTTCATTCAATTAAACATTTTAATTACCTGAGACTTATTCGTTGACCAATGGATTATTTAGAAGTATGTTGTTTAAGTTCAAGTAGGGGTTTCCTGTTATATTTGTTATTGATTCCTACTTAAATTCATTATAGTCAGATAACGTACTTTTATTTATTTTATTTTTGTTAGAATCTGTTTTAGGACCCAGGATATGATCTGTATTGATGAATGTTCTGTGAACACTTGAAAAAAATGGTTATTCTACTTTTGATTGGTGTAATATTCTATAAATGTCATTGGTTGATGGTGTCCAGTTTCTGTCTCCACTAGTTTTCTTTCTATTAGTCTGTCAATTACTGAAAGGGGAATGTTGAAGTCTCCAGCTGTAATTATGGATGCCTATTTCTTTCAGTTGTTAATTTTGTTTTTTGCATTTTGAAGTTCTGTTAGTTATATATGTATTCAGGATTGTTTTTGCTTTGCAAATTGACCCTTTTTTTTGAAAAAGGAATGACATATTGACTTTATTCTTTTCAGTCTTTTTTTTTTTTTTTTTTTTACAGAGGCAGAGATAGGAACGGAGAGAGATGAGAAGCATCAATCATCAGTTTCTCGTTGCGCGTTGCGACTTCTTAGTTGTTCATTGATTGCTTTCTCACATGTGCCTTGACCGTGGGCCTTCAGCAGACCGAGTAACCCCCTGCTGGAGCCAGGGACCTTGGGTCCAAGCTAGTGAGCTGTTTGCTCAAGCCAGATGAGCCCGTGCTCAAGCTGGTGACCTCGGGGTCTCGAACCTGGGTCCTTCTGCATCCCAGTCCGACGCTCTATCCACTGCGCCACCACCTGGTCAGGCAAATTGACCCTTTTTTAATGTAATTTTTTTATCTTAGAGATTTTTTTTTTTACTCTGAATATATACTCTCTCTTTTTTTAAAAAAAGAACAACTGTTGATTTCACCTTCGCTGGTTGGGTCAGTGGTAGAGCTTTGGCTCAGTTTGTGGATGTCCCAGGTTCAATTCCTGGTTAGGGCACACAGGAGAAGCACACATCTGCTTCTCTACCCCTTCCCCTCTCCCTTCTCGCTCTCTTTCTTCCTCTCCTGTAGCCATGGCTTGATTGGAACAAGTTGGCCTCGGGCTCTGAGGATGGCGGCCTCTGCCTCAGGTGCTAAGAAGAGCTTGGTTGTTGAGCAACAGAGCAACGACCAGATGGGCAGAGAATCGCCCCCTAATGATCTTGCTAGGGGGATCCCTGTCAGGGCACATGCAGGAGTCTTTTGCCCTGCCTCCCCTCCTTTCACTGAATAAAAATTTTAAAAAAAAAGTTTATTTGAGAAAGAGAGAGACATTGATTTGTTGTTAGAAATTCATTGGTTGATTCTTATTTGTATCCTAACCTGATATTGAACCTGCAACCTTGGCATGTTGGGATGACACTCTAACCAACTGAACTACCTGGTCAGGGCTAGATATTCTGTCTTTTAAAATTTACCTTTGCATTATATATCCTTTTTTCATCCTTTGTGTTTACCCTTTTAGAAGGGTGAAGTTTTCTTTTTTTTGAAATTTTCTGAAGCTGGAAACAGGGAGGCAGTCAGATAGACTCCCGCATGCGCCCGACCAGGATCCACCCGGCATGCCCACCAGGGGGCGATGCTCTGCCCATCCGGGGCGTCGCTCTGTTGCGACCAGAGCCACTCTAGCGCCTGGGGCAGAGGCCATGGAGCCATCCCCAGCGCCCGGGCCATCTTTTGCTCCAATGGAGCCTCGGCTGCAGGAGGGGAAGAGAAAGACAGAGAGGAAGGAGAGGGGGAGGGGTGGAGAGGCAGATGGGCGCCTCTCCTGTGTGCCCTGGCCGGGAATTGAACCCGGGACTCCTGCACGCCAGGCCGACGCTCCACCACTGAGCCAACCGGCCAGGGCCAAAATTTTCTTATAGGTGCCATAGACTTGGTTAGTGTGTGTCTATGTTTAAGTTCATTCTGATAATCTGTCAGTTGGCATATTTAGGGCACTTATATTTAATATAAATATTTTGATTTAAATATTTCATTTTATTATATATTTATTTTTTTTCTGTAACTTTTCTGTTTTTTTGATTATTTGATTGTAAAATTGTTTTAATTTGTTTTTAACTATAATTATTTTTTTGTAGTTACTTGAGGGATTACAATATATGATACATACTTTTCACAATCTATTTAGAATAACTATTTTATCATTTTGTGTGGAATGTACAAAAGTTATAGTTGACTTACTACATTTACATACATTGAAAACCCTGTCAGACAAAGTAATGATTTTTGCTTTTAGTTGTCAAATACATTTTAAATAACTGAGGTGAAGAATCATCATTTCTGCTTTTCCCTCATTCTGAAGTCATTTCTCATCTGTTTGATGAACTTCTCTTAGCAGTTCATTTTGAGCAGTTTGCTGGCGAAATTTCTTTTTCATATTCCTTTATTTGAGACTGTTTTTATCTTATGTTCATTCCTGAAGGATATTTTTGTTGGAGATAGAATTTTTTTCAGTATTTAAAAAAAATATGGTTCACTTCCTAAGGAACCCCAGGGTTTTAATGATAAATGTGTTTATTTTTTTTTAATTTAGAAATTAAATTTAATGGAGTGGTGTTGGTCAATAAGAGTACATAGTAGGTTCCAGGTAAACATCTCTATAGCATTTGAACTGTTTATTATGTTGTATGAATATTACTTTTAAGTAACATCAGCTTTTCACTGGTTGCTTTCTATGTTTTTTTCATTAGTTTTCAGCAGTTTATTGTGTTTGCCTTTGAATTTTTAACCTATTTTTGTAAAATTTCTCCTGCTTAGAAAGAATATCTGTTTTGTTAGTCATCATAGTGTCTGTTGGGTCTGTAAACTATGGCCTGCTACCACCTCTGTGACTGTCATACTTTCTCCTGATTTTGTAACTAAAGTGTTATTGGAACATATATCCACACTCATTTATTTACATGTTGTTTATGGCTGCTTTTGGGGTATCATGGCAGAGTTGAATAATTGTGAGAGAGATCTTACATCACTTGAAGTTTAAAATATTTACTGTCTGACCCTTTTCACCAGAAGTTTGCTGGTCTTTGGTGTAGGTAGGAAGACATTTGAGTTTTTCCTCTTAATGTTTCCTGCTGAAAAACGTTTTCTTGACTTTATCCATGTAGGTTTAAAAGTCTTTTTTACAAATATCTTCTATACAAAAATACAACAATGTGCAGTATGTAGTATAGGGTATGTGCAGCAATGTTTTCCCCTACTTAGGAACCCTAAATAACTTTTTAGCCAACATTTCTTGAAGCCATAACAAACAGTTAAGTATAGCTTATCTTTTTTTTTTAGAAATTTCAGTTCAGACACTAACCTCATAAAGCAAACAAAACTGTTAAATAACTGGTTTATGCCAAAATGGGATTTAATTTTTTTTTTTTTTTTTGTATTTTTCTGAAGCTGGAAACGGGGAGAGACAGTCAGACTCCCGCATGCGCCGACTGGGATCCACCCGGCACACCCACCAGGGGGCGATGCTCTGCCCCTCCAGGGGGCCGCTCTGTTGCTACCAGAGCCACTCTAACACCTGGGGCAGAGGCCAAGGAGCCATCCCCAGCGCCCAGGCCATCTTTGCTCCAATGGAGCCTTGGCTGCGGGAGGGGAAGAGAGAGACAGAGAGGAAGGAGAGGGGGAGGGGTGGAGAAGCAGATGGGCGCCTCTCCTGTGTGCCCTGGCCGGGAATCGAACCCGGGACTTCTGCACGCCAGGCCGACGCTCTACCACTTAGCCAACCGGCCAGGGCCTGGATTTAATTTTTTTAAAGATAGGCATGGGAGATAGAAGTAGAACTTAAGATGCTCTTATTTTACAGGAGTTTGAAAAAATGTTTCCTTACTGAATAACACAGACTCTAATAATATAGGTTTCTTGATCTTTTTTATGGACCTTTAGGTGCTTGGAGTTGTTATTGTTATAAACTAAAATTAGCTTGACCTGTGGTGGCGCAGTGGATAAAGCGTTGACCTGGAACGCTGAGGTCACCGGTTCAAAACCCCAGGCTTGCCTGGTCAAGGCACATATGGGAGTTGATGCTTCCAGCTCCTCCCCCTGCTCTCTTCGTCTCCCTCTCCCTCTCCGTCTCCCTCTCCCTCTCCCTCTCCCTCTCCCTCTCCCTCTCCCTCTCCCTCTCCCTCTCCCTCTCCCTCTCCCTCTCCCTCTCCCTCTCCCTCTCCCTCTCCCTCTCCATCTCTCCCTCTCCATCTCTCCCTCTCCATCTCTCCCTCTCCATCTCTCCCTCTCCCATCTCTCCCTCTCCCATCTCTCCCTCTCCCATCTCTCCCTCTCCCATCTCTCCCTCTCCCATCTCTCCCTCTCCCATCTCTCCCTCTCCCATCTCTCCCTCTCCCATCTCTCCCTCTCCCATCTCTCCCTCTCCCATCTCTCCCTCTCCCATCTCTCCCTCTCCCTCTGTCTCTCTCTCCCCTCTCTAATAAAAATGAATAAATAAAATCTAAAAAAAAAATAGTATAAACTAAAATTAAACATTGAAATTTACCTCTTATTGTGAAATCTATGATTGTTTTTTGCTTTACAAATAGTCTTTGCTAGGTCAGACTTAAGCACACATGGATTTTATTTTTAACTGAAGTAAGAGAATTTCTGTCCTTCATTGTGATGTTTGTTAAATAAGAAATGTTGGCCTGACCTGTGGTGGCGCAGTGGGATAAAGCGTCCACCTGGAACACTGAGGTCGCCGGTTCGAAACCTTGGGCTTGCCTGGTCAAGGCACATATGGGAGTTGATGCTTCCTGCTCCTCCCCCTTCTCTCTCTCTCTGTCTCTCTCACTCCTCTCTCTCTAAAAAAAATCAATAAATAAAATATTAAAAAAAAAAAAAGAAATGTTTTGCTCAAACATGTAAGAAGGTGAAAAATTCCACAAAATATTCTTTCTTCACTGCAGGGAATTTTTCCTTCACAGAAATTAAGGACTTGTCTAACGGCAGATCAGTAAAATCTAATCAGATTATATTAACAAAACTCTTTCCCCTATTTTTTAGGCTAAGAATCAGGAAAAAGGTTGGTATTGAGTTGAATAATCTTCCCTCAAAATTCATTTTCAAGGTCCTGTTCTGTTGGCTCAGTGGTAGAGTGTTGGCCTGGCGTGTGGGAGTCCCAGGTTCGATTCCCGGCCAGGGCACACAGGAGAAGCGCCCATCTGCTTCTCCACCCCTCCCCCTCTCCTTCCTCTCTGTCTCTTTCTTCCTCTCCCGCAACCAAGGCTCCATTGGAGCAAAGTTGGCCCGGGTGCTGAGGATGGCTCTGTGGCCTCTGCCTCAGGCACTAGAATGCCTCTATTTGCAGCAGAGCGACACCCCAGATGGGCAGAGCATCACCTCCTGGTGGGCATGCCGGGTGGATCCCTGTCGGGCTCATGCGGGTGTCTGTCTGACTGCCTCCCCATTTCCAACTTCAGAAAAATACAAAAAAAAAAATCATTTCACAAGGAAACTCAGAATGTGTCCTTATTTGGAAGTATGATCTTTGCATATGTAATTAGTTATGATATAGTTAGTCATCTAAGCAGGAAGAGCCTTGGGACAGGCAGTATGGCTGATATCAGCGCACTTACTTTTTTCCCCACTGTGCAGTGCAGTACAGCATTTACCGCTTACGAAGGCCTTCCTTAGCCCAGGACAAAACGAGAATGGACTCATCTGAATGATCATGGCCCTACTGCATGCTCTTTTATATGGACAGGCCTGAGAGACCTCTGAAGAAATTGCCAACAAGACTGCACTTCGTCACTGCATTCCTTTCAGTGCTTGTATTGCATAGTGTAAGAAGTTCAGAAAACAGTTTTGACTTTTTATACAGTTATGACCTGCAGAATATCTACTGACAATTATATGGAATCCTGGGGTTGCCTGGACACTCAATTTAAAACCTCTAGGGATAGTTTTAAAGTTATGATTTTTATTGTTTTACCTGATTACACATCCTAAAAACAATTAAGTAGACTTTGTAGTTTTTTTAAAGAGAAATTATAGTGAATTGTGGTGGGGGGAGAGAAGGCAGGGAAATTGTTGTACCTTCTGCTCAGTTTTGCTATGAACCTAAACTGCTAATAAATAGAATAGTCTAGTCTGACCTTTGGTGGTGCTGTGGATGAAATGTCAACCTGGAACGCTGAGGTTGCTGGTTTGAATCCCTGGGTTTGTCTAGTCAAGGCACATACATGAAGCAACTACTAAGAGTTGATGCTTCCTGCTCCTTCTCCCTTCTCTCTCTGTATCCTCTCTCTAAAACTAATAAATAAAACCTTTAAAAAATAGAATAGTCTAAAAATACTATAGTTGATGAGTTTTGAAACTGTCTTTAAAGTTTTTACACAATTTTATTCTAAATTTCTATAATTAGTATTGTTTCCTCTGGTTTTTACCGAGAGATTAGAAGTGCTGGCTATATAGTCCTATTTTATTATATTTCAGAGATTGTTTTCCTTCTATACTATCATACATTGGACTCTCCAGATCTGGGACTGAACTGTATAAATATAGTATGGTTTTATTTTCCTTTGTTTTATATAGATAATGAATTAGTTCCTAATCAGTTTTGTAATGCCCTCAAACTTTTTATTAGAACCTAAGAGAACTATAATAATCTGGGAAGAAAACCAACAGTAATATTCATTGATTGTAACATGTTTTATAGTTGTCCTAGAGGTTGATGGGTAGGCCTCTGATTTATTTTTAATTTTTCTGCTTAATTTTTAATTTATTGTGTTAACATGGTTTCAGGTGTCCCACTCAGTATAACATCCTCAGTCTCACCTCCAACCCCTGCATTGTGCCTCCCCATGCTCCATTGAAAGTCTCTTTCACAATTGGTCATTCTTTTTTTAAATTTTTTTTAAGTGAGAGGAGGGGAGATAGTGAGACAGACTCCCATATGCTCCCTGACCGGGTTGCACCCAGCAACCCCTGTCTGGGGCCAATGCTCGTATCAACTGAGCTGTTTTTAGCTCTTGAGGCTGACACACTCGGACCAACTGAGCTATCCTCAGCACCCAGGACCAACACTTGAACCAATTGAGCCTTTCAGTGCTTGTATTGCATAGTGTAAGAAGTTCAGAAAACAGTTTTGACTTTTTTTACAGTTACGACCTGCAGAATATCTACTGACAATTATATGGAATCCTGGGGTTGCCAGGAGAGGAAGAGGTAGAGAAGGGGGAGAGGGAAGGGAAGAGAAACAGATGGTTGCTTCTCTTGTGTGCCTTGACCAGGAATTGCACCTGGGACGTCCATACACCGGGCTGACACTATCCGTTGAAACAACTGGCCAGGGCATAATTGGTCATTCTTTAAAGTCTTTTTACAGAGACTGTGAATTTGTGGCAGAAATGCTTAATATTAATCTCCTTGTACACCTCTTATAAGTACATATAAATGGAGAATCTGATGTTATCTTTTCTGAACATTTTTAAAAATATTATATTTAAAGCTCTTGTCTTTTATAAGACTTTTAAATTCTATCATACTTTAATACTGAGAAATTTTATGGTTAAGTATATTCACTTTTTCTTTTTACTCCAATATTGACTCGGTAGAAACTTAGGGAATATCCATCTTCAGTGTTAGCTGCCTGTTTTTTCGGTGGTAGTTGAACTAGAGGCTTTATTACTATAGTTCTCTTAATTTAGGTTATAAACATTTTGCATAATTTTATCTCAGTTATAAAAGCTCTTAAGAACTTTTGGGATAGTTACCTAGAAACTGTCCATGCTGACTTTATGCTTATTGAGTTTTGCAGAAAGTGACTAAAAATGTTGAATATTTAAAAACTTTGTTTCAAACAATTTAATTTTGAGTTAGTAAAGTAGAAAGAGTTTTCTTTACTTATTTCTACTAACTTTAAATACTTTATCAAGTTTGCTTATAATTCCCTCACATACACATACATACTACTTTTGTTCTATTGAGAGTAAGTTGCATATATCTTATCTCTCTACCCCGTGCTATTTCTGTTTATTTCTAAGAACAGTGATATTATCTTTTATAACAGCAATGTAGTTGTCAAGTTGATAATTTCACATTGATACTTATATTCCAATATAATCAGTTTTTTTTTTCTAGATAGACAGGAAGGGAGAGAGATGAGAAGCATCAACTTGTAGTTGCAGCACTTTAGTTGTTCGTTGATTACTTCTCATACATGCCTTCATTGGAGGGCTCCAGCCAAGCCACTGACCTTGGGCTTCGAGCCAGTGACCATGGGATTATGTTGATGATCCCAAGCTCAGGTTGGTGACCCTGCACTCAAGCTGGTGAGCTTGCACTGAAGCCGGATGAGCCCATGCTCAAGCTAGCAACCTATGAGTTTCAACCTGGGACCTCAGTGTCCCAGGTTAACACTGTCTATTGTACCACCACTGGTCAGGTTAATCAGTTGTTTTAATGTTGTTTAGAGCAATTTTTTTCCCCAGTCCAGTATTATATATTGTATTTAGTTGCTATTTAAACATTTATCTTTGATAGACTATTGGTCTTAAAATCTTAAGTGTTGAATTTTTGTTCTTTTAACAGCTAAACCAGGTGGACAGGTGAAATGTCAGTATATTTCTGCCGTGGACAAAGTTATATTTGTGGATGACTATGCAGTAGGGTGTAGGAAGGACCTTAATGGAATCTTGTTGTTAGACACTGCTCTGCAGACTCCAGTTTCAAAGCAGGATGATGTGGTTCAGCTTGAATTACCTGTTACAGAGGTAAGTTGAAATAAGTATCAATCTACTTTTTTTCTACTTATTGTAATCTTAGATCTATTAGTTGTTAAGTGAAATTAGGTTATCCTTTTAAATAGCCCTATAAAAAAAAGAATTAACTTATTGATCACAACTTTATTTAAATGCTTGTCTTTTTTGTGAGTAATTACCTGATACTTGTTGAAGTGATATTTAAGGGTAAACTGTTCCGATTAAACCACTGTAACAGAGACCCCCAATGGCTTAAACAGTATAGTTTCTTTCCAGTAACAGTGCAGGGCTAAGTGTAGGGGTAGCATTGCTTACTTCAATATTTAGCTTCTGTTTTGTGAGTCCAAAGCAGCTGCTGCAAGTGTCATTTCCCAGTCCGGGAAAGGGAGAGAGGGCAAAGGCCAGGGAAAGAGCACACAGTGCCGCATGACCCTCCCACCTTCCCTGTTTCCTTCCTCCCTCCTCCCTTGTAGACTCTTTTTCTTCATTTCTTGTTCTCTTTCACAGACTCTCTTACAAATGCCCCTTTTCGTATTTACTCTGTTGGACAGAATTTTAGTTACATTACCGTATCAGACTGAGAAGATTGGGAAAGATGTGGTTTGTTTATTTATTTAATTTTATTTTATTAGGGAGGGAGGGAGGAAGGAGGGGAGGGAGTGATGGACAGAAAAGGGAGAGAGATAAGAAGTGTCAACTTACAGTTGCAGCACTTTAGTTGTTTATTGATTGCTTTTCATATGTGCCTTGATGGGATGGTAGGGGGGAATCCAGCCAAGCCAGTGACCCCTTGTTGAAGCCAGCAACCTTGGGCTTCAAACCAGCGATGTTTGGACTCAAGCCAATGACCTTGGGCTCCTGTTGATGATCCTATGATCAAGCAGGTGACCTCACGCTCAAACTAGTAAGTTTGTGCTTGAGCAGGATGAGCCCACACTCAAGCTGGTGACTAAGGGTTTCAAACCTGGGACCTCAGCATCCCATGTTGACACTCTATCCACTTGCCACCACGGGTCAGGCTGTGGTTTGTTTACTTTTTTCAAGTATTAAAAAAAGGGAGGAGCCTTGTTTGGATAGCTTGGTTGTTTAGAGCGTGGTCCTAAAGCACAAGGTTATTGGTTCAATCTCTAGTCAGGGCACATATAAGAATAAATTGATGTTCTTGCCTCTATCTCTCTCTCTTTTTTGCTCTCTCTCTAAATCAATCAACAGCAAAAAAAAAACCAACCACAAAAAACCAAAACGGGGAGTAATACGTACATTTTAAAGGAAAACCAGTAATCTTTGCTGTGTCATATCATTTAACAATACCAGTTTAAAATTCAGCTTTATGCATTTTTCTGTATGTTTACGTATTCATTACTTAATTTGTAAGTATATTCAACTTAAATTTTTTGTGTGCATTGATGTTCATATCATGTAATTTGAAAATATGTTTCAAAAATTCTTAAATATACTATAAAAGATTAAAATGCTGTGCTCCCTGAAAAAGTGAGCTATTTCTTTCTTCATACCAAGTTGTTGATTATTGTTTTGCATATCGAGATTGGTTTGGTTAATTGATAAAATAAGTACAAAATACTTTCTATTTTTACAGCATGAAAAGTGTGAATGTGCATTTGAGGTATTTTATTCTCTCTAGAAAGCATTTTAAAAAAAGATATCAACATATCTCCACGTAGACTTCACTCTTAGTGTCATATCACAGTCTTCTCTTTATATGTTAATATTGAAATCATGTGGCTGGAAGTTAGAGTTCTGAAAACAGTAGCAATATTTTTGTCTTTAGACTCTCTGGATCTGGAGTCACATCTAAAATCTTTGAACAGAGAATTAGCTCTACTTGTTTTGAATATTTTTTCCTAAATTAAGAAATTTAGGTCAGGTGATATTTTAATAAAGGTGATACATTTATTAAGGACTTAGATTTACACAGAAAGATGGTATTATACTGTTCAACTTTAAAAAGAACTACAGAAAAAATAAATAAAAATTAAAAAAACTACAGAATCACAATAAAATATTTGAAAATTTGTACGAAATAGCTCCTCCCCCAACTCAGTATTTTTTCTATTACACTGACTGAAATGCTAGGTATTTAGCTGATTTCTACCACCTTTCTAACCTTACTGGCTTTTAACATTTGTTGCTGGATTTCTCTTATTTTAAATAAATAATTACAACTCTGTTGCCTTCTTAATAATGTTTGTAGACTACCCAGCATCCCAGGCATCATTTATTACACCACATTAATTTGTCACTCTTGCCTAAAATATGGGGTCCTGCGTTTGGTTAGATCAGCAGTATATTCTTTTTATATATCAACCATATATTTCTACTAAGGTAGTTTATATGAAATGTATGGGTAACAATGCAAAGAGCTTTTTAAAATATTACCTGCTGACTTAGTAAATGTCTTCTCTTACGGTTTTATATAGTTTCAGTAAAGTTCATTGAAGGACCATACATTTATGCCTTTAAAATTTTACCTCTGTCATTTTTGTTCATAGTTTCAGCTTATCAAGCTTTTTTAAATCTTACTTTGGTGTATAATACCTTCTGTGTATTGAAACTTTATTGTGTTGTAACACACTGAATTCACTGCTTTTTGTCATTTAATTTGGTAGTAGCCCTTCAAATCATTATTTGATTCAGTTTGTTAAAAAAAGTAAAAGTAGGCAACCTGTCAGAATTATTACAAGTGAAATATTTGAATGAGGATATGAACTTAACATTTTCTGTTGTTTAATTTTCTGTGGTCATCTTTTTTCATTTAGGCACAACAGCTCTTGTCAGCATGTTTAGAAAAGATAGATATTTCTAGTACGGAGGGTTATGATTTGTTCATCACACAGCTTAAAGATGGTTTAAAAAATACATCTCATGAGACTGCAGCCAACCACAAAGTTGCTAAGGTAAGAAAAATTTTAAAAATTACCTTGTTTTCTGTAATAGGAAAAAAGGCCTCCATACTTTCACTTTTCTTTTCTTTTGGCTTTCTTTTGTTTTTTTATACTTTCACTGTTCTGTGCTCCCTCTGCTCCCACTGTTTTGGAAATATTTCAGTTCTAGATTTTTTCACTCTTTTAAAACGTGCTTATAGGTCATCTCAAAGTTGAAACTGTTTTTACTGAAGTTTGTCTTCAGTTTGTGTGAACTATTTTGCTTACGTTGTTCCTAAAGCTGCTGTGCTGGGTGACCCGTGTTGGTCGAGATGCTGATGTGAAAGTTCTGCCTTTCTCAGGTTATGTACTTCCATGAGAGATGAAATGTATCTTAGTAAATGAGACCATTTGGGGCTTTTCTGAAATTAAAAAAGTTTTTTTTTTTTGCATGAGTAGAATGTCTGTGGTAGATAGTTCTTTGAATTAAATTCTTGGATATATCATTAATTTCTTCTGCGTTTTTCTTTTAATATCTTTTCTAAGTTAAAATTGTACAACAGCCTGACCAGGCAGTGGCGCAGTGGATAGAGCATTGGACTGGGATGCAGAGGACCCAGGTTCGAGACTCCGAGGTCGCCAGATTGAGTGCGGGCTCATCTGGTTTGAGCAAAAAGCCCACCAGCTTGAACCCAAGGTTGCTGGCTCAAGCAAGGTGTTACTTGGTCTGCTGAAGGCCCGCGGTCAAGGCACATATAAGAAAACAATCAATGAACAACTAAGGTGTTGCAACGCGCAATGAAAAACTAATGATTGATGCTTCTCATCTTTCTCCGTTCCTGTCTGTCTGTCCCTGTCTATCCCTCCCTCTCTCTGAAAAAAAAAATTGTAGTACATACAAAGTTTCTATATTGAAGAATATAACGTAGATGATAAAATCCATTTATCTAAAAATAACTTGTGCTTTTATAAATTTTTTCCCTCAAGTACAGTTGCAGTTATGCTAAAATACTGTGGTATAGTGTCTTTTTTAAAATTATTTATTTATTTATTTATTTTAGAGAGGAGAGGGAGAGAAACAAAGAGAGAGAGAGGAGAGACAGAGAGAGAGAAGGGGGGAGGAGCTGGAAGCATCAACTCCCATATGTGCCTTGACCAGGCAAGCCCAGGGTTTCGAACCGGCAACCTCAGCATTTCCAGTTCAACGCTTTATCCACTGCGCCACCACAAGTCAGGCTAGTGTCTTAGTCTGTATGGGCTACAATAACAGAATACCACTGATTGGGTAGCTTATAAACAACAGAAAATTATTGCTCACAGTTGGAGGCAGGGACATCCAAGATAAAGAAGTCAGTGCGGTTGCCTTCTGGTGAAGTCCTTCCTGGTTCATAGCTGGTACCTCTCACTGTGTGCTCACAGGGCAGAAAGGGCAAAGGATATCTCTGGAGCATTTTTTTGTAAAGACACTAATTTCATTCATGAAGTTATTTACCTCGTGATTTAAGTGTCTCCAAAAGACCCTACCTATTAATACCATCATCTTTGGGGGTTAAAATCTCAACAGATGAATTTGGAGAATCAGGGGCAACACAGATATTCCAACTATAGCATATAGCTTGTCCTTGTTTTTTTTTTCAAGTAGGATGTATTTTTAACATCTTTACATATAAATTCTCATAGAGTGTCTGTGTTTTTTCTGATATTTATACTGAATTTTATTCTGTAAATTTATGATGATTTTATTTACCCATATCCCATTGATAGAACATTTTATTTAGTAACACAAACCATACTCTGCATTTCAACAGAGAATTTATTATAAGGAATTGATTTAACACGTTTGAAAACTAGAAAAGTGAAAAAGAAACGCTGGGGTGACACTGATAGTAGCTACAGGAAGCAGCGCTCACCCAGATGAGCTTAGGTTCCTCAGACCCTACAAACTTAGGGAAAGGGCCTTGTGGCTCTGGGTCTCAGATTTCTGAACAGGAGGTGCTGCCCAGCTGGTACCTGTGGAGCTTGGAGCATGTGGAACTGAAACTCATAACTGAAAAGAGCTGCTACTTGGCTGATGTTAGTACCTCTGAGGGAACTCTAGGAGATGGGTTCTGGGAACGCTAAGGAAACAAGACAGGAAACTGCCACAAGAATCAACTGCTGCCACCAGGTGTTTTGTTGGAACAACACTAACAACAATGACAAGTGATAGCAAGGAGCAAGTTTTTCTCCCCTTAGTATGTTTTGCAGTTTCCACCCTGTGTTCCTTTTGCCAGAGCCCAACAGCCAGGAAACTGGTTGGCAAAGAGGGAATATAGTTTGTAGAGTCCCAGCCCCAACGTGACAGAGAAGAGAAGTAAAGGGTAGGTTTGGAGCTTAGAGACAGTAGTTTAGTAATGGGCATAGCCCACCCCGTGCTTACTAAGCATCCACATACACACTATCTATGGGTATCTGAACTTTCATACAACAAAAATATTATGCTTTTACTTAACAAGAGGCACTGTTCCTTTTTACAAATTAATCTCCCTCCCTATCCCCAGAAAGGAGAGAAATGAACTTCCAAAAGATATATTTATATTATCCTTCCCTAGGTAATATTAACTACTCCTAAAATTTAGTCTCGACTCTTTCAGGTAACAGAATCTGCTACCTAAAGACTAAATTAACTATAAATAATTTTTTTTCTTTTTTACAGAGTCAGAGAGAGGGATAGATAGGGACAGACAGACAGGAACGGAGAGAGATGAGAAGCATCAATCATTAGTTTTTCATTGCGACACCTTAGTTGTTCATTGATTGCTTTCTCATATATGCCTTGACCGTGGGTCTTCAGCAGACCGAGTAACCCCTTGCTCGAGCCAGCGACCTTGGGTCCAAGCTGGTGAGCTTTGCTCAAAACAAATGAGCCCGTGCTCAAGCTGGCGACCTTGGGGTCTCGAACCTGGGTCCTCCACATCCCAGTTCAATGCTCTATCCACTGTGCCTATGCCTGGACAGGCTAAATTAAAAATTTTTTTTTTTTTTTTTTTTTTGTATTTTTCGAAAGCTGGAAATGGGGAGAGACAGTCAGACAGACTCCCGCATGCGCCCCACTGGGATCCACCTGGCACGCCCACCAGGGGCGAAGCTCTGCCCACCAGGGGGCGATGCCCTCTGGGGCGTCGCTCTGCCGTGACCAGAGCCACTCTAGTGCCTGGGGCAGAGGCCAAGGAGCCATCCCCAGCGCCCGGGCCATCTTTGCTCCAATGGAGCCTCAGCTGCAGGAGGGGAAGAGAGAGACAGAGAGGAAGGAAGGGGTGGGTGGAGAAGCAAATGGGCGCTTCTCCTATGTGCCCTGGCCGGGAATCGAACCCGGGTCCCCCACACGCCAGGCCGACGCTCTACCGCTGAGCCAACCGGCCAGGGCTAAATAAAAATTTTAATAAAGTAATGTCTTTATATTGTGTGAATCTTTGTGCCTGTATTTATCTAAATTTCCATTCATCCATCTATTCATCTATTTATTCATCTATCATAAGGGAAGAAAATATACATAGCTGCTCTATTCCTCAATTTTCAATGTGAAGAAGATATACTTGACATTTATAACCTCCTTCTTTTACTACCTATTCTATATTCCCCTTTTCTTGAGCTAGCCCCTCAACTGGCCAGGTGTCTTTGCATGATTGAGTGACCTAAGTCCTCATTCTTGAGGCTCCAAATCCTCAGTGGTGCTGTGTTTAAGTTGTAATTTATTCGTCTTTGCTATTGGAAATAAAACGACTTAGAGGCATCCTAGAGAAATCTCCTGGATTCTGTTTAAGTTCTCCAGGTCCTTATTAGTTAGCACCAACTTAATTTCCCTTGTTCATCTGTTTTTTTTTTGTTTGTTTGTTTATTTTTTTGGTGACAGAGTCAGAGAGAGGGACAGATAGGAACAGATAGACAGGAAGCTAGAGAGATGAGAAACATCAATTCTTCGTTGCAGCTCCTTAGTTGTTCATTGATTGATTTCTCATATGTGCCTTGACCGGGGGGCTACAGCAGACAGAGTGGCCCTTTGCTTGAGCCAGCGACCTTGGGCTCAAGCTGGTGAGCCTTGCTCAAATCAGATGAGCCTGCGCTCAAGCTGGCAACCTCAGGGTCTTGAACCTGGGTCCTCCACGTCCCAGTCCTACACTCTATCCACTGCGCCACTGCCTGGTCAGGCTTTTTTTTCCCCCCCAGAGATAGAGTCAGAGAGAGGGATAGACAGGGACAGACAGACAGAAACAGTGAGATGAGAAGCATCAATCTTTAGTTTTTCTTTGCACATTGCGACACTTTAGTTGTTTATTGATTGCTTTCTCATATGTGCCTTGACTATGGACCTTCAGCAGACCGAGTGGCCCCTTGCTCGAGCCAGCGACCTTGGGTCCAAGCTGGTGAGCCTTTGCTCAAATCAGATGAGCCCGTGCTCAAGCTGGCGACTTTGGGGTCTCAAATCTGGGTCCTCGGCATCCCAGTCCTACGCTATATCCGCTACGCCATCGCCTGGTCAGGCTTTTTTTTTAAAGTTACTTTTTTAAAGACTTTATTCATTTTAGAGGGAGGAGACAGAGAGAGTGAAGTGGGGGGAGGAGCAGAAAGCATCAACTCTTGTATTTGCCTTGACTAAGCAAGCCAGGTGTTTTGAACCAGCGACCTTAGCATTCTAGGTCGACACTTTACCCACTGCACCACCACAGGTCAGGCCTTGTTTGTCTGTTTTAATCATACCAGCTAGTAAAATAACCTTTTTTGCCTGATGCTGGGTAGCAGTGTCAACACGTAACTCAGTGGAACTGTTGTTGCACTCTGGTGGAGTTTTCTTTCCTTGGCTTATAAGGCCTCTAGAGCATAAAGCTCAAAACAAAGTTTGGAGATGGATTATTAAGTGTAATGCTGACCCTGCTTGAGAGGTTTCATGTAATATTTTTGGTTGATTCAGAGCATAATCCTGTAAGGTAGAACATTAACCCTTCAGGCATCTCTCCCAGTTAGTACTGAAAATGAGTCATTAGTTGGGCATTACACATTTTTTTTGTCAGGCTAGCTTCTTCTGTATGATACCACTGTTAGACCAGTCAGTTTTATGGGGAAAAGCCCATTGCTGCATTTTTTCCCCTTTGAAGTGCTCTTGATCAGAAGCAAAGAGTTATGTGAAAGACCATCATGGCATACAAGCCATTCTGTTAGTCCACAGGCAGTGATGTAATCTGGCAGACGCATTGTGGGCAGGACAGGTAAATATCCGGAGTATATATGTATTATAATGAAGACAAATTACTGCCCAGTCCTTGATGGAAGGAACCCAGTATAATTAACTAGCAATCAGGTAGCTGGCTGTTCCCCCAGGAAAATGGTGTCATATTGGGGGTTCAGCTTTGGTATGTGCAGATTAGGCAATCACCCATAGCTGTAGCCTGGTTAATCGCCTGGTTAATCTTGTTGAGGAGATGTTCATGTTGTTAGGCCTGTACCTACCTTTCCCATGACTTTAGTGATGGCATTTTGCTTATGGATCCATTAAGCAGGCACTGAAGTGACTGGAGAGAGAGTGAGTGACAGTGTGTACAATTTGTCCATTTCCTTTGGATTGGTTATCTTTTTTTATTTATTTATTGTATTTTTCTGAAGTTGGAAATGGGGAGGTAGTCAGACAGACTCCCGCATGCGCCTGACCAGGATCCACCTGACATGCCCACCAGGGGGCGATGCTCTGCCCATCTGAGGCCTTGCTCTGTTGCAACCAGAGCCATTTTAGCACCTGAGGCAGAGGTCATAGAGCCATCCTCAGTGCCCAGGCCAACTTTGCTCCAATGGAGCCTTGGCTGCGGGAGGGGAAGAGAGAGACAGAGAGGAAGGAGAGGGGGAGGGGTGGAGAAGCAGATGGGCACTTTTCCTGTGTGCCCTGGCCAGGAATCGAACCTGGGACTCCTGCACGCCAGGCTGGATTGGTTATCTTTTGATGAGGATTTATGTATTTCACAAATACTTTCACACTCTGTGTTTATACTGATAGGTCTAGCCATAGACCTTTACCCTGGGCATCCTTGTAAACATTATCTTCCAATCCTGATCTTCCTAAATTCCTTACCATCCAACCAAAACATTAGCAACTGGGCCCTTGCTGGTTGGCTCAGAGTGTCGGCCCTGCATGTGGAAGTCCCGGGTTCGATTCCTAGCCAGGGCACACAGGAGAAGCGCCCATCTGCTTCTCCACCCCTCCCCCTCTCCTTCCTCTCTGTCTCTCTCTTCCCCTCCTGCAGCCAAGGCTCCATTGGTGCAAAGTTGGTCCAGGCGCTGAGGATGGCTCCATGGCCTCCGCCTCAGATGCTAGAATGGCTCTGGTTGCAATGGAGCAATGCCCCAGATGGGCGGAGCATCGCCTCCTAGTGGGCGTGCCGGGTGGATCCCGGTCAGTTTCATGCCGGAGTCTGACTGCCTCCTTGCTTCTAACTTCCGAAAAATATAAAAAACAAACAAAAAACATTAGCTATTGTTTGTTAATCAATGAGGGTCTTTATTTTTTGAGGATCATTATTTTATTATTAATTTTTTTACGGTGTCAGAGAGAGGAATAGACAGGGACAGACAGACAGGAATGGAGAGCTGAGAAGCATCAATCATTAGTTTTTTGTTGCACGTTGCGACACCTTAGTTGTTCATTGATTGCTCTCTCATATGTGCCTTGACCACGGGCCTTCAGCAGACCGAGTGTCCCCGTGCTGGAGCCAGCGACCTTGGGTCCAAGCTAGTGAGCTTTTGCTCAAACCAGATGAGCCCGTGCTCAAGCTGGTGACCCCGGGGTCTCGAACCTGGGTCCTCGACATCCCAGTCCGACGCTCTATGCACTGCACCACTGCCTGGTCAGGTGAGGATCATTATTTTTGACTAACTCTCAATTTAGAGAAAGTGAACATCCACTTGTACTGATTGAAGTTCTGCCCACTGAGAAAACTTACCTTCATCACTCTCCTGATTGGGGCTGTGGTGTTGCTGCTGTCCACTTTGGTACCCCACTTTTTTGGGGTGGTACCAGCGTAACATGAAGAACCATCTGTAAATCCGAGCCAGAGCTTTTCTTCCTCAGTTATCTCATCATAAGGAATTTAGTGTAGAATGAAGTGGTGGCACTATGATGGATAAGAGTAGGTATTGTAGAAATCTGAGTTGCTTTGCTTGCTTATTCAGCTTGTCCTAAACTAGCCTTTGGCTTTCTCAAGAGTAATGTCTTATAAACCCCTTGTGCCCAATGCTGTGGTTAATGTGTCAGAGAATACCTACTTCATGATGGATAGCACTGATTGCTCACACATTTGTCTGATGAATAGGTCTTAATTTTTATTAGGGACTGCTAAGAAGCCAAGAGCTGTTTCTTGAGAGTAGAGCAAGTATTTACAGAAGAGACATGCTTTAGTCTACTATTCTGCCTTGTGATCGTTCCAGTTCAGATTGCCGGGGACTCCTTATAGCATCTTTACTTGCCACAGACCCCTGTATTGTTACTGAATATATTCAAAAGCTATAAGCGGTAGAGCTCTTGCAGTTCATGCTGGGTCTGGTGCAGAACTTCTTGTTCTGTACCTTATGTAATATTATTTGATAATTAAGTTAGAGCAACACACTCAAATATGATGAATATTGGATCAAAAATTCAGTTAGACCCATGAAGCATTGTGCCTCATTTTTAGTATTTGCTTTTATAAGTCGTATCAACTTTCTTGCAACTTGGAGGAAATATCTTGACAAGCCCAGGCCATTGGACCTGCAGAAATTTCAGACGTTGCAGGACCCTGAGGTTTTCTGGGGATTATTGATTCTCCTTAGCTTGCATGTTAATTACTAAGACATTTAAATTCCTTTCCACCTCCTCTTCATCTGGACCAATTAGTGTGATGTTATCAATGTAGTAGACCAATGTGGTGATCTGCAGGATGTTAGTTTGATCACAGTTTCTACAGACTAGATCAGTGTTTTTCAACCAGTGCTGGACTGCCAGAAATTTCATGCCGGTTTGCAAAAGAGTTAAGCACCCTGATAGTATGTGAAGATTATAGACCCAGTGATTTTAGTTGAATTTGCTTATGCTCAGGGTGATTGCCACTTATCAGCCTGTATATTGCATGAAAATACTATTGAGGTTGTCTTAGATATCTTTGTAACTTGTAGCCTTGTTCAAACAACCTTTTGCCCCATGTAGAGCATTCACAAATCATGCACAAAAGACAAAAAGTATTCAGACAGATTTATGTAGTATTCAATGCATGGTACATGTGGACTTCAAATATCAAGCAATAGCTTGTACCATGTTGCACTATTAGGCTCAGTAAGGTAAAATTTTATTGTTATGTGTTTCCTTTTCGTCCAGCTAGGTCATCAGTCCCCAAATGTAAGAAGGTTGATGCCCTGATGGGATAGCTTAGTTGGTTAGAGCATTATTCTGAAGCATAAAGGTTGCTGGTTCGATCCCCGGTCAGGGCACATACAGGAACGGGTTATGTTCCTATCTCTCTCTCTCTCTCTCTCTCTCTCTCTCTCTCTCCCTCCCTCTCCCTCTCCCTCTCCCTCTCTCCCTCTCTCTCCCCCCCCTTCCTCCCTCCCCATTCCTTTCTATTTATATAAAAAACATCAATTAAAAAAGTTGAAAACCACTGGACTAGATTATGGTAAAGAGCATGAAATTAGACCCAGGGTAAGACTGTGAAGATTTATAGTTATAGCCAGATAAAAGCAGTTACTTCTGGTTGGTCCTTAAAAATAATAGAGGGAAAAAAGTATTTGACAGAAATGTACATAATTGTGTACCAGATATCAAGGGATTTGTTGATATTCTTCTATAAAGATAACCCATCATCTTGAACAGCAGCTGTAGTTCAAGTTACTACCACCTGATAGTTTACAATCCGTATTCTTCAAGATCCATTTACTTTCAGCATAAGCTAAACAGGCAAGTTGAATGGAGGTGAGATAATTTGAATATCCTTATATCTTTCAGGTATCTTATAATAGCCTTAGGGAATGAAAGTTCTAGGGGCTTCCACTTGGCCTTTCTTGCTTTAATAGTTCTCAGAGAGGCTCAGAGACAAAAATTAACAGTGCAGGAATTTTTCTCATTGTTCTATATCTCTTAATTATGCATTTGGGAACTGGAAAAATATCTACAGGATAGGTCTGGGGACACACAGAACTCACTAAGATAGCTTTGAGCTAAAACTATTAAATCACTTAACCATATAAGTCCCTATTTTCACTAGTGGACCCCTGTGATGTTTTAGGTCAGTTCGTTGCTACTGTCCTACAATGTCTGAAAGATCATAGTATTTTCTATCCTCTCTGCACAGTGACTGTAGTAAATGCCCACAGGTACCTTTGGGAAAGGCTTAGAGTATGATTTGCAATGTACAGTGGAGGCATTGTTATAGGGTTCTTTCTCAGGGGGATTCAGCTTCCCTTTCAACCTAGGGGCTCTGGATAGGTGAACAGGGTAGGTCTTGAAACAAAGAGGCTTTCATTCTCTCTTTGTTCTTCTTTGTTCTTTGTTGTTTAGTAGTTCAAGTCATATTTCTGGACACAAGTTTTTTCAGTCTTATAAAGTAATAATTTAAGTAGGCTGCTTAGATTATACTAGACAGTAGAAACCTTTCATAGGTGAGCAGGGAAGGATATAAAGATGAAATTACTTTAGACTTCTAGGAGAATAATACTTATCATTTTTGCAGTCTAACTTTTTAAATTTTTTTAAATTTATTTACCACTCAGACTGCGTTTTCTCCCTCTTACTCTCCCAAAGGAAGAGAGTAACGATGCAGTCTTTTTTTTTTTAAATTTATTTTTTATTTATTCATTTTAGAGAGGAGAGGGAGAGACAGAGAAAGAGAGAGAGAGAGGAGAGAAAGAGAGAGAGAGAAGGGGGGGAGGAGCTGGAAGCATCAACTCCCATATGTGCCTTGACCAGGCAAGCCCAGGGTTTTGAACCGGCGACCTCAGCATTTCCAGGTCGACGCTTTATCCACTGCGCCACCACAGGTCAGGCGATGCAGTCTAACTTTTAAAGTAATTATTTATTGAATGCCTACTCTGTTAAACATTGCACCAATCCTTATTTGAATTCTCATGAGAATATTATATGAATAGGTATTTAATATTTTCCATTTCACATGAGCAGGAAACTGAAATTAATTTAACCTGGGTACCATAGCTGATGATGAATATGAATGTGGAATCTAAGTTTCTGTGACTACAAGATACATGCTTTTTAGTTTTGCTGTATTGTGGTGACAGTAACAGTAAATATGGTATATTAGAATCTGCTAAACCAAAATATTTCTTATCTACCTCAGTCGTGATAAATTGTACGTACTACTATGTTCTTACGAGGGGCGATATTTGAGTGCCTAGTTTGTGTTTAACATTGAATATGTGCTGGAGAAATATTAAATATTATAGGTGATTTCAGTTATCCTTACTTATGGTTGGGATATGTGAGAAGCTGTGCTATTATCTTGTTCTAAATTGCCTTTTTTTCAGGTAGAGTTTAGTTGAGATTTTATTTTTTACAGAATTGCAAGTTTCTGCTTTAACTGATGAATTAATGGAGTAAACTGACTTGAGACTGATAAATAGTTCCTTATTTTAGAATGTATATGTTATGTTTTTGGTTAAAACTGTTGCGTACATTTTCCTTTGCTTATACAGCCCATTTTCTTTCAGTGGGCCACAGTTACATTTCATCTTCCTCATCATGTGTTAAAGTCCATTGCCAGTGCCATTGTGAATGAACTCAAGAAATTAAATCAAAATGTTGCTGCCTTACCTGTGGCGTCCTCAGTGATGGACAGATTGTCTTACCTCTTACCTAGTGCACGTCCAGAACTTGGAGTGGGGCCAGGCCGTTCTGTGGACAGGTATAACCTTACTTATAAAGAGATTTAATTCTAAGATTGAATGCATTAGTTTTTTAATTAACCAAGAGTAACTAAATTTGATGATTAAAAAATAAATTTTAGGATGTTTTTGAAAACAATTTCAATGGTTATTTCCATCAAAATACTGAAGCGAAGTAACTACTCGAAACATTATTTGTTTTAGTCCCTGGAAGGTATTTAAAACTATGTTTTGAAAATTTTTACTTCCTACTTGCTTAATAAATATTTGAATCAACTTAAAATATTATAATTATTCACTATATAAGAATTTCTTTTCTCATTGAAGTTCTGTGACCTTTGAGATACATTTTGATAAATTAAAAAATGGTGCCAGAATCGAAGTGTAAGAGCCATATATTGGGAAGGGATGGGTCAAGGGGAGGGGCACAAAGTTAGAAGGTGACGGAAGACAGTTTGACTTTGGATGATGGGTATGCAACATAATCAAATGTCAAAATAACCTGGAGATGTTTTCTCTGAACCTGTGTACCCTGATTGATCAATGTTACCCCATTAAAATTAATTAAAAATTAAAAAAAGAGCCATATATTATTTTTTACTTAAAATAATAAAAAAAGTTAAAAATTTAATTAGCACAGTTTTGAATTAAGAATTTTATGCTCCCTGCTTTGGATTTAAAGTATTACAAAAATCATATCTCAACCATCATTTTTAAAAATAGAGATTTATTGAGGTTCTGTTTTATGTAAAACTAATTAAAAAGCCATTAATGCATTCCTTTAAAAACTTAAAGATGTGTTATTTGAAATAACACATCAGATTCTTATTAAAAGCAGTGAAGTTTAAAACTGTTATACTGAAATATTAAATTTAAAAATTCTGATTAAGTTTAATTTGCCTTCACATGGAGCATTTTATGTTTCACATTTTCATTGGTGTAAATTATAACTTCCTGTGCTTTTTTCTGAAGTACATTTATAATAGTACATGCTGATGTTAGCAAAGGCATTACTGAATGAATTAACTTTTAACTTTTATAAATTACGGCTCTTATATTTGCAATATTTGTTAGTTTATCTCATGGTAAACTGAGACTTTACCTAATCAATTGCCTTTTTAAAGTGATTTTATTATATAAATAACTTTATAGCTTGTATTAAAATTTGCAAAGATTTTTTTGTATTCCATAGTAACATTGCTATCTCTATATTTTGGGCAAAATGTAGAAACTGTCATTTTTAATACGAATAACTTTCCGATGACATGTGCTGTGATTATCCTTAAAATATTTGGAATATGTCTGGAGAGGGGGGAATCTATACTTAGAACAAATGTTTCTTGGCTGAGAGCTATGTCTGTCTTGAAATTATAAAACAGCCCCTCAGAACTATTTTCATTGTGAACAGTAGCAGGGTTTCTAAAGAAATCAGTGCAAGCTGTGGTAAATATTTTAGGAAATGAATTGATGGGATAGGATATTCAGTATTTTTGGAGGTGTTAAAATGTCTCAGAATATTATCTTTGATGTAGACTGTGTGTTTGTTTCAGTAAAAATGAATCTAGGCCTGACCTGTGGTGGCACAATGGATAAAGGGTCAACCTAGAATGCTGAGGTCTCCAGGTTGCCGGTTCAAAACCCTGGGCTTGCCTGGTCAAGGCACATATGGGAGTTGATGCTTCCTGCTACCCCCCCTTCTCTAAAATGAATAAAAAAAAATCTTAAAAAAAAAATGGATCTAGGATCCTTATGAGGACCTTGATGAACCTAGGTCAGCTGGAGGTTTGAATTAGGTTCACTTTGATGGTATTGTTGTTCTGTTTGGGGACAGTTTTCTAAGACTGATACAGGTCTTAAAGACATCTATTGCTTGTAAAGGATAAAGCTTTTTTAAACCATAGGCATTGTGTTTTTCAGACCAGAACACAACCATGAGTTAAACCTAAGATCACTAACAATATTATAGGAAATTATGTACTAATTTAAGGTAGAATTTAAAGAAAAATATTTTTCTGGTCTCGTGATGACCTTTACCACTTTATCTTTTTTTCCTTCCTGTTACCAGTTATACATTTGTATTAGGAAGAGTGAGCTTTGCCTACCAGTTTTTTCTTAAAACTTTTGGACTTTTTCTAATTTTTGTATGATTCTGTAAAAAAAAAATGCTATAACACTCTGTTACAGGTTCATGCTCAGTAAGCTCATATATTTTAATATGATAACATATAAAGATTTCCTGTTTTGATAATTCTGTGGAGAGTACAACTTTCCTGGAAACTGATTTCTCTGGAGGAAACAAAAACTGCTTACTACTTAAAACATATTAAATTAGAAAATACTTTCTCAATGTGGTTGAGATAAAACTACTGTTTCTTTGGTTGTGGTTTTATCCACTTATTATGCCAACTTATTATCCACTTGGCACATGATGATAGCATGCTACTGTGTGCTTCTTCATTTCCAGATGTGGTATTCTCTCCTTGGTAATTATGCAACATCGGTTATCTGCCACTGGAATTGTTTATCATTTGTGGCCATCAATCAGGTTTCTTTTCCCCTTCCCTGTTTAAGAGAAATTCCTTAAAGTGATCATTTTTAGTTTAAAATACAAGTTTAAATGTGGTCATTATACTGTTACTAGTTCCTGTTGATAATTAAGCAAAAATTTTTTAGTGTGAAATAGAAGTGTCATTATCACTTGATGCCTAATTTTGATTACATAAATTATGTTTACTTTTAGATCGTTAATGTATAGTGAAGCTAACAGACGGGAGACATTTACTTCATGGCCTCATGTAGGCTATAGATGGGCACAGCCGGATCCCATGGCTCAAGCTGGATTTTATCATCAGGTAAAAATGATTATAAAAAAAAACACCTTTAAAAAAATGTTTTTCAAAAACTTATTTTATGTATCCTGGCTCTGTGCTTCTGTGTTGTATGCCTTTATGTGAGTTGTTTTTTTAAAAAATTCTTTCATCAACTGTCTGTTTTCTATGTCTTGTCTTGTGTATGAAAAGAAAAATAAATTGTTAAAAAGTAACTGAGTTAATGCTGCACAACTATTTTCTTTCAGAAAATAGGCAGTATTCTTCAGGTATGTTTTTTTAAAAGTATTCTCTTTGGATATGTATTTATTTTTGCTATTTAACTTCTGTATTTATGACATAGTAGTAGCTGCTTAGGGTAATTCAATAAAAGCAATGTATTACTCCTAAAATTCTTACTTTATTTGGGATATAAATTACCCATATACTGTATAACTATAGTAGCAGCATTATGGGTACTAAAATGCAATCTGAATACATATTTTGTTGACTAAGACATTGTGCAGAAAGAGGAATAGTCAAGGGAAATAGTCATAGTTTTATGTAGGGAAAGAGGCTAGTGTATTTGTAGGGATTAATGTGACAAAAACACAGGAGAATGGGACAGAAGGAAGTTATAAAAAAATGAGTTTAGATAAGCATACTTACTAATTTAAAGAATTGAGTACAGTGGAGACGACTTACTACCATTTTACCCCTGCCAAAGAATCGTAGATAGCTAATACTTACATGTAGGTTTTACATATAGCTTGCTTTTAGAATTCAACTAAACTTTGAAATACATTGAAGTCAGTGACATGAAGAATCTAAAGAGTGATTATTCCTTAGTGTCTTGAAGTTTCTCTGACTATGTTAACTAAAATTAAATCAGAATATCATATATTTGAATGTTTTATTCAGATTTTTAGTTAGTCATCTGGAGACACGCTAATATTAGAATCACTGGAATTTTTTTCTTGAATTAAGGATTAATTATGGACCTTTTTTTCCTAACAGTTTATCTTCATATTTGGTGTCATTTCCTAGAATAGTCTTTGTGAAGAGATGACTTAATATTTTTCCTGTTGAGTTATTATTATTTATTGTATTCTATCTTCTCAGAGAGATCAAATCTTAGGTTTTCGAGAATCTTCTGTCTATATTAGGGGCTGATTATTTTTAATCTTTTAAAATATTTAATAAATTTAGACATAGTAAATGCTAATTAAAGTAAGTGATCAAAAATAATAATACCAGTCTGACCAGACGGTGGCACAGTGGATAGAGCGTCAGACTGGGATGTGGAGGACCCAGGTTCAAAACCCTGAGGTCGCAGGCTTGAGCGCGGGTTCATCTGGTTTGAGCAAGGCTCTCCAGCTTGAGCAAGGGGTCACTCAGTCTGCTGAATCATCCCTCCCCCTCAAGGCACATATGAGAAAGCAATCAGTGAACAACTAAGGTGCCGCAACGAAGAATTGATGCTTCTCATCTTTCTCCCTTTCTGTTCCTTTCTGATTCTTTGTCTCTGTCAAAAAAAAAAAAAAAAAAAGTACCAGTTTTTAGAGCTGTATTTCAGTTCAAGTTTTGTTACAATATTTTACATATATGTAGCTTGTCCCATTAGGTTTACTAGTCTGTTTCCTTTTTACTTGCCCTTTCTTGTCTTTATATGGAATAATTCAGTTTGTAATAATAAACTTGCTAGACTACTTTTTTTCTATACTAGACTATATTTCAAATACTTTAGTACTGCGATCAGAAGATACTAATCAGAGATTGTGTATGTGTCTGTTTCCATATTTGATTTAGTGGTCATTTTCTTTTTTTTTTTTTTTTTTTTTTTTCCTTTTCATTTTTCTGAAGCTGGAAACAGGGAGAGACAGTCAGACAGACTCCCGCATGCGCCCGACCGGGATCCACCCGGCACGCCCACCAGGGGCGAAGCTCTGCCCACCAGGGGGCGATGCTCTGCCCATCCTGGGCGTCGCCATGTTGCGACCAGAGCCACTCTAGCGCCTGGGGCAGAGGCCACAGAGCCATCCCCAGCGCCCGGGCCATCTTTGCTCCAATGGAGCCTTGGCTGCGGGAGGGGAAGAGAGAGACAGAGAGGAAAGCGCGGCGGAGGGGTGGAGAAGCAAATGGGCGCTTCTCCTGTGTGCCCTGGCCGGGAATCGAACCCGGGTCCTCCGCACGCTAGGCCGACGCTCTACCGCTGAGCCAACCGGCCAGGGCAGTGGTCATTTTCTGATGAAACAGTTTTTCAAATACTGGGGATTCAGTGTACTGTTGAAACTTAATAGTGTTTTTTTTCAACATAGAATTTTACCTAAATTTATTGTTTTAGGAGAGATTTTATTTTTTCTTATTAAAAAGCTATTTAGTATTGATTAACCATGTCTGTCTTCTTTATAACTTTGCAGCCTGCCTCATCTGGAGATGATAGAGCCATGTGTTTTACTTGTAGTGTATGTCTCGTTTGTTGGGAACCTACTGATGAACCTTGGTGAGTCTTGACTTTTCTTGGCATAACAGGCTAAGTTAAACCTATAAACATGCTTCTAAATTTTAACTTTTCTGATCTAGATATAATAATATTTATGCCTTTCTGCCATTAATATTTTTGCCTTTGTCTCAAGAAGATGAAGTAGCACTGTCTATGCTCTGTCACATCACTTGGCATACAATGTGTCTAAGGTCTTTCACTTCCTAAAAACTGTAGGAAGTGAAGAATTAGAATCAGACTCTGGAAACCAGGAGGCTATGATAAAATAAACGACAAGAGTATGATTCAGTTTGATTGTTTAATACAGATCTGTCGATGCAGGCTGCCATCAGGGGATCCACAGGTCAGGGTCCTATGATTCACATTTTTAATTTTTAAATTTTTTATTATTTTGTATTTTCTGAAGTTGGAAACGGGGAGGCAGTCAGACAGACTCCCGCATGTGCCCGCCCGGGATCCATCCGCCATGCCTACCAGGGGGCGATGCTCTGCCCATCTGGGGCGTCGCTCTGTTGTAACCAGAGCCATTCTAGTGCCTGATGCATAGGCCATGGAGTCATCCTCAGCACCCGGGCCAACTTTGCTCCAGTGGAGCCTCGGCTGGGGGAGGGGAAGAGAGAGACAGAGAGAAAGGAGAGGGCGAGGGGTGGAGAAGCAGATGGGCGCTTCTCCTGTGTGCCCTGGCCGGGAATTGAACCCGGGACTCCTATATGCCAGGCTGACGCTCTACCACTGAGCCAACCAGCCAGGGCCCACATTTTTAATTTTGAAGTAATTTTAGATGATTTTTATCCTAGTGAATGAAAAAATTAGTACTTGGTGAAATATTAGAGGTAATATATTGAAACCTTATTTTTACAAATAACTACTCTGAGGCTCTATTAATAGAAAGAGTAATAATGGCCAATACAGGGTAGGGCAAATACGGGTTTACAATTGTTCCTATGGAAATAATACAGTCAGTAAAAATAATGTAAGAAAAATGGCCGGTGGTTCAGTGGATAGAGTGTCAGCCTGGTGTGTGAATGTCCCAAGTTCAATTCCTGGTCAGGGCACACAGGAGAAGTGACTATCTGCTTCTCTTTCCCCTCTGTCTCCCCCTTTTTGTCTTCTTCCTCTCCTGCAGCCAGTGGCTTGCTTTATTTGAGCATGGCCCTGGGCACTGAGGATAGCTCAGTTGGTCTGAGCAGGTCAGCCTAAGGTGCTAAAAATAGCTTGGTACTAGAGCATCGGCCACAAACGGGTTGATGGGTGGATCCCAGTCAGGGCACAGCTGGGAGTCTGTTTCTCTATCTTCCCTCACCTCGCGTAAAAAAAAAAGTAAAAAAGATACAAGAATAAACTTTTTTGTACTCACAACTGTATACCTATATTTTTTACTAATTTAATTTTAAAAATAGCCCTATGAGGTAGGTATATAAAAATCTTTGTTTTATTGGAGAGAAGTGAGTATGTTCTCCAATTTAATTTTTACAGACAATCATATAGGAATTATTTTTTCATTTTAAAATAAAATAAAATATAATGTGTCCGTAAAGTAATGGTGCTCTTTTGACTGGTCATAGGAAAGCAACAAAAAACGATAGAAATGTGAAATCTGCACCAAATAAAAGGAAAACTCTCCCAGTTTCATACCTATTCAGTGCAGTTCGATGTGGGTTCACATACAGAATTTTTAGGGCTCCTTAGGTAGCTATCCCGTATAGCCTCTGGCCTACCAGAACGGGGTTTCTCCACCAAACTGCCTGTTTCCTTCAATTGCTTATCCCACCGAGTAATGTTATTCCTATGTGGTGGCGCTTCTTTATAAACACGCCGATACTCATGTTGGACTTTGGTCATGGATTTGAATTTAGCGAGCCACAGAACACACTGAACTTTGTACCGTCCACATCTCGACTGGCATTGCCGTGGGCTGCTCCGCTGTATACACGGTGTTACATCATCATCTGCGCATGCACACATGCTGCCACATCATCCTACAGAAACCGGGAGGGTTTTCCTTTTATTTGGTGCAGATTTCACATTTCTATCATCTTTTGTTTCTTTCCTGTGACCGGTCAAAAGTGCACCATGACTTTACAGACACACTGTATGCTGATGGGGACTTATGGCTAGTTAATGATGGAGCCAGGATTTGGTTTTAGAATACATCACTTATTTTGTACTAAAATTAGTTCGAGATCTCTAAGCTTTAATCAGCTGATATGAGTGGGCTGAACTTGGTAAAGTGTACCTAGGGTATACAATATGGATTCCAGGTTGTGCTGGGAAATACTGTATCAAAAATTGAAGTTGCGGGGCCCTGGCCGGTTGGCTCAGCGGTAGAGCGTCGGCCTAGCGTGCGGAGGACCCGGGTTCGATTCCCGGCCAAGGCATACAGGAGAAGCGCCCATTTGCTTCTCCACCCCTCCGCCGCGCTTTCCTCTCTGTCTCTCTCTCTTCCCCTCCCGCAGCCAAGGCTCCATTGGAGCAAAGATGGCCCGGGCGCTGGGGATGGCTCTGTGGCCTCTGCCTCAGGCGCTAGAGTGGCTCTGGTCGCAACATGGTGACGCCCAGGATGGGCAGTGCATCGCCCCCTGGTGGGCAGAGCTTCGCCCCATGGTGGGCGTGCCGGGTGGATCCCGGTCGGGCGCATGCGAGAGTCTGTCTGACTGTCTCTCCCTGTTTCCAGCTTCGGAAAAATGAAAAAAAAAAAAAAAAATTGAAGTTGCATCTGTCTGTAGGCTTAGAGTTGAATATGAGGAGCTTCCAATTTAGGTTAGGGTTCTGTTTGGTACTCTTTTCTTCTTGAAATCATCATACATAATGTTATTTAACACATTCCTGGAAAATTACACTTTGATACTGTAGAATGTAACTTTATTCGTAAATACTTTTTATTGGGAAAGTTGATTCAGATTTTCAGTTTTGCCTGTTTAAAATCCATCATTTCTTAACATGGTCAGCAAATCAAGGATTCTACCTTTTTGCCCTAGGATTCAGAATTCCTCAACTCAAGCAGTCGGTAGAATCTCTGAGGACTCGAGGACAATACTGGAGATCTATAAGAGGGAACAGAATTAATGGGGGCTGGCGGGCTGGGAGGCTGTGCCTGAGCATTACTTGAATCTAGAAGTGGGAAAAGAATGAAGACTTGGAAGGGGAAAATGGGACTCATATTTACTGGTGAGAGTTGATAGAGCTACTTTGGAGGAAGATTGAAATTTTAGAAAAATGGGCATACCTTAGTATCTAGCAATTCCACTTCTACTTACTTACTCTATGGAATCAATTGCTCTTGTATACAAGGAGGCTTATATGAATGGCCACTGAATTGAAAAACTGGAAGCATCTTAAATGCCTGTCATCAGGGAGTAACCAAAAAAAAAAAAGTGCTATACTATTTAATCAACTATTATCCAGTAATGAAAGGGAATGAATAGTTAGCTATTAATCACTATTAGTAACTTTTAGATGTTATTATATCAAGAAAGCTGTTGTAGAGTGATTCATACAGTGATTCTGTTTATTTAAAATAAAAGTCATATATTTTTATATGTACATATGTATATGTAAACTTATAAAATTACTTAAAATTGTAACATTCCTGGAGATAGAATAGATTACTGAGTTTGGATATTGTAATTGAAGTGGTTCTTTAGCTTTATGTGGTGTGTGTCACTTGAATAAATATAATTTTTTTTTTTTGTATTTTTCTGAAGCTGGAAACGGAGAGAGACAGTCAGACAGACTCCTGTATGCGCCCGACCGGGATCCACCCGGCACGCCCACCAGGGGTGAAGCTCTGCCCACCAGGGGGCGATGCTCTGCCCATCCTGGGTGTCGCTATGTTGTGACCAGAGCCACTCTAGCGCCTGAGGCAGAGGCCACAGAGCCATCCCCAGTGCCCAGGCCATCTTTGCTCCAATGGAGCCTTAGCTGCGGGAGGGGAAGAGAGAGACAGAGAGGAAAGAGAGGGGGAGGGGTGGAAAAGCAGAATCAAACCCGGGACTTCTGCACGCCAGGCCGACGCTCTACCACTGAGCCAACCAGCCAGGGCCAATAAATAGAATTTTAATTAAAAAGTTAAACTCAGATAAGAGAAGGAAGGGGAAGGGAAACATCTGAGGATTTAGTTGGGAAGGAATCCAGTTGAAATATGTGTTTGGGGATGCCATGTAAAAGCATTTTGTAAGACTCCGGCATATTGCAATGTGTCTAGGATTTGACAAAAGAAAGAAATATGTACACCGTAAGGAATAGCATATTCTATAAGTATAGTTTCTCTTTCTTTGCCATGGAAATGTAAATTGTCATTGGAAAGGGTTCTTTTGTTGGTAGCAGCATCCTGACATTTCAGATAATGCCTTGTAATTATAGGTAGTGAAAGTAAAAAAATAACCAGAAAGAAAGTAGTTGTAGAGTGAACAAAGTGTTAAAGTTCATCCTGTTTTCAATATTTTACAAAATTCTTAAAGTCATTATACCAGTCTTGATCTGAGGTCCTAGTATTTTAGTCATGTTAGGGAATTCTAGTAAACTAACATTTCTTTTTACTAAATAAGCATTTATTTGAAAGAAATAATATATGGTTTATAAATATTATCTAAATTTCTTTGAACGGAAATTTTATTTAGAAGTTATTTGATTGGGTCCCATACTGAAAGTTATAAAGTAAATTTCTGTGTTCTTATTATAATTAACTTTAGCTATTGTTCATAGATCTTTTGCTTTCAGATCTTTATTAAGTTATTTTTTGTGATATGAATGACATTTACTGAGTTTTTACTATATGTCATTTACAGTTGAGGCCACTTATATCTATCTATATATAATTAATTTAGAGAACAGCTTTATATTTAAGAGGTACAGCTGTATATTTTGATACAGACACACATTGTAGAAAGATAATTACAGTCAAGCTAATTAACATATTCTTTTTTTCTTTTTTTTTTTTGTATTTTTCTGAAGCTGGAAACGGGAGAGAGACAGACTCCCGCATGCGCCTGACCGGGATCCACCCGGCACGCCCACCAGGGGCGACGCTCTGCCCACCAGGGGGCGATGCTCTGCCTCTCCGGGGGGTTGCTCTGTTGCGACCAGAGCCACTCTAGTGCCTGGGGCAGAGGCCAAGGAGCCATCCCCAGCTCCCGGGCCATCTTTGCTCCAATGGAGCCTCGGCTGCGGGAGGGGAAAGAGAGACAGAGAGGAAGGAGAGGGGGAGGGTGGAGAAGCAGATGGGCGCTTCTCCTGTGTGCCCTGGCCGGGAATCGAACCTGGGACTTCTGCACGCCAGGCCAATGCTCTACCACTGAGCCAACCGGCCAGGGCCAACATATTCTTTTTTTTAAATTAACATATTCTTTACCTCTCCGTAATTACTATTTTGTATGTGTGGTGAGAAGATTTCAGATACATCTTCTTTACAAATTTTAAATATGCAATACTATATTAACTATTGTCACCATACTGTATATATATGGAGAATTTTAAATTGAAACAAAGTAGTTATTTATTTGAAGTTGTAGGAAACCAGTGTGAGGAAATATCAGAACTTTAAACAATTTTCTCAGTATGCTACTATAGCATAAATTTTACTATAGCATTTATTTCTCAGTTTCATCTGTGTCTGTATTTGTAACCAAAGCAAACAACAACTGCTTGTATAAATTTCTGGTTAAACATGTTAGAATGATTTTGATAAAATTGAGTGATTTGGCATTTGAGTCTTTTTAATATGAAATACTTGTTTTTAGAAAGAAAAGATGATCTTGACATTCTGCTTTAATGTACAAACTTAATCGTTTTGTTGTTCATTAAACCTTTCCTTTCTTAATCTGTGTAAAGGTCTGAACATGAGAGACATTCCCCAAACTGCCCATTTGTGAAAGGTGAGCACACACAGAATGTGCCATTGTCAGTCACTCTCGCAACAAATCCTGCACAGTTTCCTTGTACGGATGGAACTGACAGAATATCTTGCTTTGGGTCTGGGAGCTGCCCTCATTTTTTAGCTGCTGCAACGAAACGAGGAAAGATCTGCATATGGGATGTTTCCAAACTTATGAAGGTATATTTTAATTTTGAAGTAACAGATTGGTAATTGAGAAAAAAAAAATCAGTTGTAAACTCAGGCTTTTCCTTTGTTTAGGTGCACTTAAAGTTTGAAATCAATGCATATGATCCAGCAATTTTACAACAGCTTATTTTATCCGGAGAACCAAGCTCAGCAGTTGATTCAAGGAGACCAACTTTGGCATGGCTGGAAGACTCCTCTAGTTGCTCAGATATACCAAAATTGGAAGGAGATAGGTATGTGATTTATTCAGTGGTATTTATAGAAGTTAATTACTTTCTTTTCCTAAATTATATATTCTTTCTCTCTCTTTTTTTTGAGATAGAGATAAGAAGGGAGAGAGATGAGAAGCATCAACTCATAGTTGCAGTACTTGAGTTGTTCATTGATTGCTTCTCATATGTGCCTTGACCAGGAGTCTCCAGCTGAACAAGTGACCCCTTGCTCAAGCAGTGACCATGGGCTTCAAGCCAGTGACCTTTGGGCTCAAGCCAGTGACCATGGGATCTTGATGATCCCATACTCAAGCCGATGACTCCATGCATAAGCTTGTGAGCCTATGCTCAAGCCAGCAACCTCGAGGTTTCAGAGCTGGGACTTAAGCATACCAGGTCTACACCGATCCACTTTGCTATCACTGGTCAGGCCTAAATTGTTTATTCTCTTAATTTTAATTAAAGAGAGATAAACTATTAGGTCAAGCAGTTAGAGTATAAATGTTCAGTTGGCAATCTGAAATAGCTGTGTGATTCTTGAAATTTCAGAAATGTCATAGTCTGTAAAATGTACTTTGTTTTGTATCTATGTTTGCCAGTTGGAAATAATTGCTTCATTGAAAAATAGTTTAAATTAGTGGTTTTCAACTGCTGATCTGCAGCAGTTCATCACCACCAAACCAGAACTACAAAAAGTGTTAAAGGGTCTTCTTTGTGAAGAAGAAAAAGAAAATCAAGAATAAAAAATACCAGTCCTGGCTGGTTGGCTCAGTGGTAGAGCGTCAGCCCTGTGTGTGGAAGTCCCAGGTTCGATTCTCAGTCAGGGCACATAGGAGAAGTGCCCATCTGCTTCTCTCGCCCTCCCCCTCTCTTTCTTCTCTGTCTCTCTCTTCCCCTCCCGCAGCCAAGGCTCCATTGGAGCAAAGTTGGCCCGGGCGCTGAGGATGGCTCCATGGCCTCTGCCTCAAGCGCTAGAATGGCTCCGGTCACAAGGGAACAGCGCCCTAGATAGGCAGAGCATCGCCTCCTGGTGGACATGCCGGGTGAATCCTGGTCGGGTGCATGCAGGAGTCTGTCTGACTGCCTCCCTCCTGCTTCTGAAAATTTTGGGAGTGGGGGAGGGAAAGAATAATTAAATGTCAATAAATACATATCTACCAACAATTCCTTCAAATACAAATAAGTTAAATGCTCCAGTCAGAGAACATAAGTATGGTTGTTGAATTGAAAACAAAACAAGACCCTTAAACACATGCTGTCTACAGAGAGACTCATTTTAGGTTGAAAGACACACAGAAATAAAAGTAAAGGGATGGAAAAAGATTTTTCATAAAAATGGAAACAACAACAAACCAATAAGCTGGCATAGCTATGCACCAGACAAAACAGACTTTAAAGGGCTATGACAAAAGACAAAAAAAGGACCCAGCAATTTCACTTCTGGGTATTTATTCAAAGAAACCTAAAACACTAAACTGAAAAGACATATGCAGCTATATGTTCATTGCAGCATTATTTATAATAAAAGCAAGATGTGGAAGCAATTGCAAGTGTCATCAGTAGATGAATGGATAAAGAAATGGTGCATATATACAATGGATTATGACTCAGCCATAAAAATAGAATGAAATATTGTCATCTGCAACAGCCTGGATGGATTTAGAGGGTGTTGTGCTTAGTCAAATAAGTCAGACTGAGAAAAAACAGATGCCATATGATTACACTTTTTTGTGGAATCTAAAAAATGAAATAAGCAGAACACAAACAGACTCATTAGAGAACATTTTCATGGTTGCCAGATGGGAAGAGGGTTGGGGGCATGGGTGACAGAGGTGATGGTAGTTAAGAAGTACAAATTGGTAGTTACAGAATAGTCATGGCATGTAGAGTACAGCATAGGACATGTAGTTAATATATATAATATTTTAATAATTATGTATCGTGTCAGATGGGGATTTATTGGGGTGATCATTATATAAATGCCTAATCGAGTTTTACACTAGAAACTAATATAATATTATATATCAACTGTAATCAAAAAATGTTTAAATTATTTAAAATAAATAATTTCATTGGAGAAGAAAAAGTGGGTGTAACTGCTAATACTAAAGACTTTTGAGTGCTTTGTAGAAACCTTCATTCAGACTACTTGAGAAAATATTTCAGATGTTGCTCTGTAATCCTAGCCCAGCTCAGAGTTACAATTGCAGTTTGTGAAACAGATGAGTGAAGTGAAATTATGTTTTGACTCTTCTGCCCCCACATAGATCAAATAAAGTTATAGAAATCAGGGATCTGTCAAAGAAGTTGAATGGAAGAAAATCTAGCACAGAAATTTTAACAAAGTGTTTCTATAGCAGTAATTATCATACCTCAACATTTTGCTAGATACTGATAAATTGTTTTTAATAATTAGGTCATTCTCCCTAGCCATGATTATGTCCTTTTTCATGAGCATGTCTATAATTTGAAGTGCTAATGAAAATGGAGAAACTAAAACCTCTAGGCTCAACTGTTTAGTTTTCAAAACATGTTATCTTAAGTAAAAATTTAAAACTTATACACAGCATACCACTCACAGAAATTAAGGGATATTTCACTGCTTCATATTCATTTTTGAAATATCCCCTAATTTTTGTGAGCAAATTATTTATTGTTTATTACTTTGCAGAAGGTTTTGTATCATGTAAAAGGCTTTAGTAAATCTAGTGTCTATTACATAAGCAGTGCATACTTATTGTACAAAAATTGGAAAGTAACAGGAATAACTTGAAATGTATAGTACTCATAATCACAATTATGTTAACATTTATGTGTATTTTTAAACATGTATTTGTGTGTAGGTTTTAAATGCATGTCAGATTTTAAATGTTTTATTGAAGTGTTATTGCATGTCATAAAATTCACCCTTTTTTGTGTATCAATTATTTTACCCATATAATTTTATATAATAGTATGAGAATGTTTCTATCATAGAATTTTTTAAAAGTTTATTTTTTAATTTTTTTGCCAATCAAGGATGATTGGCAACCCTTTCTAATATTTTTTGTGACTTCATTTTGAGATACTCAAATTTCTTCTTTAAAATATACTACTACTCTTTTAACCTTTACCTCTGTAAAGCTGGGTAATTGGTTTTCTTTTCTTTTTTTTTCTTAATTTTGAGGGAGAGAGAGGGAGGAGGGAGGTAAAGAGGTAGGGAAGGAAAGAGAGATCAGAAGAGATACATCAACTCTAGTTGCTTCACTTTAGTTGTTCTTTGATTGCTTCTCATACATGTGTTGATGGGGTTGGGTGGAGTGGGGGTTGGGCTCAACTAAAGCCAGTGAACCCCTGCTTAAGCCATTGACCTTGGGCTCAAGCCAGAGACCATGGGATCATGTTAGTGATCCCACGCTCAAGCCTGAGGAGCCCACACTTAAGCCAGCTACCTCAGGGTTTTGAACCTGGGACTTTGGCATCCCAGGTTCAGACATCCCCTGTTCCTGTAATTGGTTATTTTTCTTTTCCTTTTTTTTTTTTTTTTTTTTTACAGAGACAGAGAGAGAGTCAGAGAGAGGGATAGATAGGGACAGGCAGACAGGAAGGGAGAGAGAAGAGAATCATTAATTTTTCGTAGCAGCACCTTAGTAGTTCATTGATTTGCTTTCTCATATGTACCTTGACCGTGGGGCTACAGCAGACCGAGTAACCCCTTGCTCAAGCCAGCGACCTTGGGTCCAAGCTGGTGAGCTTTTTGCTCAAACCAACTGAGCCCGCGCTCAAGCTGGCGACCTTGGGGTCTCGAACCTGGGTCTCGAACCTGGGTCCTCTGCATTGCAGTCTGACACACTATTCACTGCGCCACCTCCTGGTCAGGTGGTTCTTTTTTTTAATGTTAAAGCTTACCTGTATTTGATACCTATTGTGTTTTCTTCTTTTGGACTTCTTCATTCTGGATAATTCCAATTTATTAATATTTCATTGGGATTTATTATTCTAGGCATCTTTATTATTTCTCTGAAACAGCTTTTTATTTTTTTTAAGCCAGAGAGAGAGAGAAAGGGACAGGAAGGGAGAGAGATGAGAGCATCAACTCATTGTTGTGGCAATTTAGTTGTTAGTTGATTGCTTTCTTATTTGTGCCTTGACTGGCAGCTCCAGCAGAGCGAGTAACCCCTTTTTCAAGCCAGAGCCACCGACCTTGGGTTCAAGCCAGCAACCTTGGGCATCAAGCCAGCAACCTTGGGCTTCAAGCCAGTGACCTTTGGGCTTAAGCCAGCGACAATGGGGTCATGTCTATGATTTCATGCTCAAGCTGGTGACACTGTGCTCAAGTTGGTGAGCCTGCGCTCAATCCAGATTGAATCTATGCTCAAGTTGGTGACCTCAGATTTTGAACCTGAGTCCTCAGCATCTTAGGCAAACACTATCCACTGCCTCAACACACAATCAGCCTTTTTGTGTTTGAATATCTTGAGGCTAATTAGCAGCTCATTTTAAGCAGTTTGCTTTTATTTGAAGATTTTATTTATTGATTTTAGAGAGCAGAGAGAGAGAGAGAGAGAGAAGGGGGTGGGGAGGAAGAGAAAGCATCAACATGTAGTAGCTGCTGTTTCTGTGTGCCTTGACTGGGCAAACCTGGGGCTTCGAACCCAAGATTTCAGCAGTCCAGGTCGACGTTTTATCTACTGCACCACCACAGGCCAGGCAACTTTTCGTTTTAAATTATAGCACAAAATTAGTTTATAGATAATTATCACCATCTTAAACAACTAAAACAGAATATGTAAAAAATATCTAAGCAAGTTTCTCCTCAAATACTTAAACTTTTTTTGTTTTTAATAAAGATTACTAACTTACATTTTATTTTATTTTTAAGTAAGAGGAGGGAAGATACTCCAACAGGCGCCCCAACTGGAATCCACCCAGTAATTCCTGTCTGGGGCTGCTGCTTGAATCAGCCGAGCCATCTCCTGCACCCAGGGCTAATGCTCGCACCAGTCGAGTCACTGGCTCTGGGAGAGGAAGAGAGAGAGAGGAGGGGGATGGGCAGGGATGAGAAGCAGATGGTAGTTTCTCATGTATGCTCTGACTGAGGATCAAACCAGGGACGTCCATATGCTGGGCTGATGCTCTATCCATAGAGCCAACTGGCCAGGGCCACATTTCATTTAAAATAACACTATAGCCCTGGTGGGATAGCTCAGTTGGTTAGAGCATCATCCTGAAGCACAGAGGTTGTTGGTTCCACCCCTGGTCGGGGCACATACAGGAACAGATTCATGTTCCTGTCTGTCTCTCTATCCCTTTCTTTCTTGCTAATATTAATAAATAAACTTTTAAAATAACACTATAATGCTTGGGTATTTCAGATGTAAGTGGAATACATAGTTTCCAAAAGGGAGAATTACCATTACTTGTTGTAAATGTATCTTTTTATTTTTGTAATTGAGGTTATTAAGATTTTAGAATTGCTGTGAAAGTGCTAATTATTATAGTACAGGTGCAGCCTAATATTGTACTAAAGTGATCTGTAATTATATCTTTTTTTGGTCTGCTAACAATGGAGAATGAGGATAAAGATGGATACAAATAAGGTGTCTGGAGATTTCTTGACCATCTTGAATACAGAGCAAAAGAGGGAATATTATCTAATGCCTTATCTCCTAATTTTTGGCTTATAATAATTTTCCTGCTTGTCAAGGAGTTCTTAACATCCCTTCCAAAACAAACAAACCAAATACAAAAAAGAAATGCATGTGTGTGAGCATATGTATACTCACATAGTAATCAGCTCTTCTGTTTGGTTTTAGGGTAACTTTTCTGAAGTAGTAATAGAATGATTATTAAAATCTTACTACTAGAAGCTTGTCCTTGATATATAATAATAGCTGCCTCTTTTTTAGTATTTTATTTAGCCAAACTATACCATTCCATACCTTCATAGTCTTCAAATTCTTACAAATTCTGTTATAGATCCTTAGAGGTTTTCAGGCATTTACTTAATGATTTAAGATGATTCATTACCAGCATTGTTAAGCAGTTATTACCTCAGACTACTTATATATCATTTAAGGTAGTTTAAATAGTTTTTATGTGCTAATATTCCAGGTGGAAAGCAGTGGTTTTTGTAACATTGTACTTTTTTTTTTTTTTTTTTTGCTGTCCCATTTTGCGTGCACATTTTTTTGAATTCAAATTAATTTTTTACTTTGTCTTTTAAGTGATGATTTACTGGAGGATTCAGACAGTGAAGAGCATTCCAGATCAGATTCTGTGACAGGTATGTACAAAATATTAGATAATCTGTTTATATCAGGGATCTTGAATTAGTAGTATATAGTGTTTCATACTCAAATTTTAAATGTACCTATTTGAGCCAAAGGAAGTAAAAGAAAGGTTTACCAAATTTTTGTCACAGATGTCAGAGAGTTGACATTAAACTCTTCAGAATGTGTTAAATCTATTAATATAATGTATTCTCTTAATAAATAAAAGTAACATTTAAATTAGGTTTCTTTGTTCCCAAAAGAAAATAGGTAAATAGAAAATATATTTTTAAGTATGAAATCATAAACATTAAGGCATTAATATATACTGCCTTATTCATTATCTTATGAAATATTAAAGCAAAAGAGTATGGTTTACATTTTAATAAAGTTAAAGGCAAGGGTAATAATGCATTTCAAAATAGTTTTACTATGTCAATTTAAATCCTATCACTTATTTATAGACTAATAGCATTTCCTAATATATAAAATAGTTATATAAGGTCTACCGGAAAATTCTGTCCGTTTTTATCACAAGTTTCGATACGTAAGCACGTTTATTTGGCACATGTGTGCCTCTCTATTTTTATCACTTAATGTATACATACTGACATGCGTGAAGCAATAGTGTACCCATAGTTACTGATAAAGTTCATTTATGCCACTGTATTGTATACAAATTTCAACAAGGAAGAAATGCAACAGAAGCATGTAGAAATTTATTGAAAGTGTTTGGTGAAGGTACAGTTTCTGATAGGACATGCAGAAGATTGTTTGAAAAATTCGAAACAGGTGATTTCGACCTTTCTGATAAGCCACGTTCTGGGCGACCATCTTTGATATATGACAATGTTGTTAAGACCATGTTGGAGCAAGATCCTTTTCTGACAACGTCAGAGATCGCAGAAAGTCTTAGTCTTAATTCAGCTCAGCAAACTATTTCGGACCATATTCGGAAGATAGGATTGGTGTGGAAATATATTATTTAATAAAGTTTACTGATGGTAAGAAAAATTTTGTTTTATTCTAAAAATAGACAGAACTTTCTGGTAGACCTTATACTAACATCTGTTAGAGTTTTGGGATTAAGATAAAAATATGTAAAGCATAATTCCTGGAAGTAGCTAGTATTTTATTTATTTATTTTGAATTTATTGGGGTGATGCTGATTAATTTAGGTTTCAGGTGCCCAATTCTACAACACATGTTCTGTATTGTGTATTTACTTCCCCAAGTCAGGTAGTAGTTATTTTAAAAATGTGATAATTTTTGCACTATTGCTATTTTCTAATGTCAAATCTAATGAATTTTTTTTTTTTTTCCCCATTTTTCTGAAGCTGGAAACAGGGAGAGACAGTCAGACAGACTCCCGCATGCGCCCGACCGGGATCCACCCGGCACGCTCACCATGGGGCTACGCTCTGCCCACCAGGGGGCGATGCTCTGCCCATCCTGGGTGTCGCCATATTGCGACCAGAGCCACTCTAGCGCCTGGGGCAGAGGCCAAGGAGCCCGGGCCATCTTTGCTCCAATGGAGCCTTGGCTGCGGGAGGGGAAGAGAGAGACAGAGGAAAGCGCGGCGGAGGGGTGGAGAAGTAAATGGGCGCTTCTCCTGTGTGCCCTGGCCGGAATCGAACCCGGGTCCTCCGCACGCTAGGCCAATGCTCTACCACTGAGCCAACCGGCCAGGGCTTCTAATGAATTTTTAAAAAGATTTTATTTATTGATTTGGGGGGAAGAGAGAGAGAGTAGTGGGGGTAGAAGCAGGAAATATCAATTTAAAAGAATACTTGCTTCCTATATGTGCCTTGACTGGACAAGCTCAGGGTTTTGAACTAGTAACTTCAGCGTTTCAGGTTGACACTTAATCTACTGTGCCACCACAGGTCAGGTAAATCTAATGAAATAAGGTTATATATAACTTGCTATATCTCTGAAGAAAACATGATTTTGTATTATATGGTTGTCAGAAGTTGTAGTTAGTACAAAGTAGTAAGTATGCTCTAAAATTTAATTTGTTGTGAAATCGTTTTTAAAGCCACCAGAAAATACTGGACTAGTTTTGGGTTAACCCTTAGTTAACTTTTGAGGTAATTCTTAGACATGAAAAAAAATCAACAAAAAGGTAGGATTATGTTCTGAATGATGTACAGATATGTACTTACCTCCAGAATAATAAAAATTTTGTTGAAAAACATTTACTCTTATGATGGTAATCTTCTTTTCCATCTTTGTTGTGATTTAGCCAAAGCAGAAAAGGGCTACTATTGCATATTCTTACTTTAGCAAATAGTAGTAAACTTTTCAGTGGTTACCTGGAGACTTGGTTAGAACTCAATCTCTTTCTACAGAACAGCTCTGTGGTCTTGTCAGGTCACTGCCTAGCCCACAGCTTTTCCTTTGCAAACTGAAATGTTTTAACTACTGTTGCTTTTTCTGCTCTAAATATTTTTATTCTAACCATAACCTTTCCTTTGTATGCTGTAACTTTGCTCTTTTCTCTGGGTCTAAGGATCTCAGTAGGTATTTTTGTAATTATAATGTCTGTGTTTGGTCTGTGTTTTTACTCCCTTTTGTACCTTTACTTTTTCATCTCTGCCTAGTTGATCTTCCACATTTCCTGTAGATACTGTAGTTCTGTTTATGTCTCTTCTCAGTATCTAAAAAATAACCATAACCATATATTCATGTTGACTCTTTCTGTGATACCTCATTTAGGGTTGAGAGTGTTGTTTTTAATGTAGAATTAAAAGGTATCAAGGGTAAAAGAAAAATTCTTTTAGTTCAAAAGTTTTAATTGCATCCTTTTGAGATTTGAGTAGCTCATTTATTTGTGGTGAAATATATATCTTCTAAGGTAATTATATTGATATAATTACATATAAAAATATATGTTACAGTCTAAGCCAGTGGTTCTCAAACTTTTTGAAGTCGGGGCACATTTAAAATCCTACAAATAATTGTAGGCACACTATATACAAATTTCTGAGAAATATGTTATCATAATTAAGTCATATATTAAAGAAAAAAAATAAAGTCCAAGTGTGATTTTATGGCTTTTAAACAAAATAAATATTACAAAATTAAATTCATTCTGACATTAAAAAACATTTTTGTTACATTTTTTGAGTTATGCTTTTTAGAATTCGTAAAAAAGAAGGGTTAAAAATTAAAAAACGAGCCTGACCTGTGGTGGTGCAGTGGATAAAGTATCAACCTGGAAACCCTGAGGTTGTTGGTTCAAAACCCTAGGCTTGCCCGGTAAAGGCACATATGGGAGTTGATGCTTCCTGCTCCTCCCCCCTTCTCTCTTTCTTTCTCCCCTCTCTATAATGAATAGATAAAATCTTTAAAAAAAATAAAAAATAAAAAAAATAAAAATAAAGTTAGTTATTTAAAAAAAAAAAAACGAGCAAAACTATCTTTTTATATATATAGATACATTCTTAGTAAGATTTAGTAAATTCGGCAGGTCCCGGCATGAATGTGTTAAATTTTTTCATTCTTGTTTTTATGAGAAACATGAGCCTGATGTGTCTTAGTGATTTCTTCAATGTTTGGGCAGATATTTGAAAGGCAAACTCTCATTTCCTTGTCAATACATTGAAGAATTCCTCTCTTTTTACTCTTAATTGTGTTGAGTGTAGAAAAGCCCCACCATACATATCATCTTAACTTTACACCAAACAAAGGATAGAAGAAACTTGCCTCCAGTCTTTCCAGGGAACATGAGGGTAGTGTAAACAATCCAGCACCACAACTTCACAGCCTTTTGCAACCTAATCAGGAAGTGAGGTGGGGGGTTGGGCAGACTGTCAGCTTACAGCCAATTCCCCACACCTCTGTCCCCTAAAAATCTAAACTCCAAAAACGCTTTTGGTTTTTTGGTCCCTAACAGGCACATATTTCTCTGTAATATCATAGAGCGCGCCTGGAAATCTTCTAGGGCGCACCATTGTGCCCTGGCATACACTTTGAGAACCACTGGTCTAAGGTATCATATTGAAAGATTTTTGGTGATTCAGTGGCTTTTTGGTGACTTTGTGGACTTGTGATATTAATGGGATCTGTGTTTTCTTCTTGAATAAAATAAGTCACAGGTGCTATCTCAAAACTAATGTTTATCTATTCTGGGTGATTCCCATCAAATTGAATGATATAGTCTGAAGAATTATATATTTTTTAATTTCAAAAATGTGAGCGGAGACCAAGAGACTTTTATCTGGTTTTCAGTTAATAGTTTTGACTTTTGAAAGTGTCTAGATGAAGTCAGAGAGAAAAGTTTGGTTTGGGGGTCATATATCAGAATTAAAGATAAGTTGCTTTTGTAAAGAGTGTAAAGAATGTTTGTCAGGAGATTGCAGATGGTTCAAAATAAATTTAGATAGTTTTAGAAAAGGACGTGCATAAAACCTAATTGCTAACCTCAGGAAATTTGGCTGGCAGAACTGTAGGCTGAAACTATATACCGTATTTCCCCACGTATAGGACACTCTCATGTGTAAGATGCACCTTAATTTTAGGGCCTGAAATTTGAAAAAAAAAGTATTACATAAAGTTATTCAACTTAGTTTTATTCATCATAAAATTCATACAACTCCTCATCACTGAAAACTCCCATTCATTAGTTTGCCCTCAGCTGTGTCTGATGACGAATCACTGTCTTCAACAATGAGCCCAAAAACAAGTGTGAAAAAGTGGGAAATGCTAGTAAAAAAATCTACAACTGTATAAGACACACCCAGTTTTTAGACCCCAAATTTTTCAAAAAAAGTGCAACTTATACATGGGGAAATATGGTACTTATGTAAGCAGAATAGGCCCGTGTTTTTCAAATTGATTAACTAAAGAGTATTATACTGTAGGATGTCTGTAGGATATTGTGTAAAAAATTTTTTGTGAGTTACAGTGAGTTTGAGAAATTCTGAGATAAGTACAAACAACAGGTTTGCAGTTTGACAGTTGTCATTGTGCTACTGTCAGTCTTCTGAAGTAGAATGTGTGGCATATGCTGTTTCCCAGATGTTGATTAGTTGAGAGGAAGCAGAGTAGTAATGCCACTTGCTATATTTCCCCTTCAAATGAACAGTCTCCTCTCACATTCCGTTTACTTTGAATATTATCTTAAATATGTGTTATGGCTAATATAGTGTGTGTGTGTGTGAGTGTGTGTGTGTACATACATACATGCCTGCATGCATAGACATTCACACACACATATAATAAACCAGCTTTTTCTTGGCAATTTTATATGATAACTTAAAAAATTTAAGTTTCAATTTGGTCTAAAAATAGTTGAACATCCTCAATATTTATTATAATATACTCATGTTATAAACACTTAATTTCAAGTCTAGATTAGTAAATTAGTAAAGTAGAATAAATTACATAACTAGTGCATGACATTATATAACCAGATGAGTGCCTAAGTAAATGAATAGCTTCATTAGGACAATTGTTGAGTTTATAAATAAACATTTTTTTCTTTTTAGCTACAAATGTTTTCACTTATAGATAACCATAATAACATTATGTGAAGTAAGAAGATTAATCTCAGAAAATGGGAAATTCTAAATGAAGCTGTTAGTGAGCATTTTGCAGATATTAATAAAATAGATAACAAAAAATGGTATAAACAGAACTTCCAGTATATCTTAAGTGTTTGATGTTCCGTGACTCTTTCTTGCTGATTCCTTTACTTGGTCAGCTTTCAAACTTTTATGAAGTCACCTTAAATTATCTTATATTTCTGTTACTCTTCTCTATTCTTAATCTGAAATTGAAAGTCATTTACAGTGTTTTTTGTTTTTTTTGTATTTTCATAAGTTACTTAGAGTGGTCTTTACATTATTATTGCTGATATTTTTGTTGCCTGAGTGATAGTGGTTTGTGCTATTCAGAAAAGAAAGAACAGGTTGGCTGAAACTTTCAGTTTGGTATCAATAGTTATACCTGGTTCATAGGTTGACATCTGTCACAGGGTTTTGTGTAGACAGAGCTGGCATGTTTAGAGTACTGAGACTGAGTGTATTCTTTGTAAGGGGACGACTTGAAGAGAACACAGTAAACAAAAGGTCAGTAAGGTGTGATATGATGTAGTTGACATTAAATAAACATAGCATATAATACAGAAAACTTATATTTCACTTTAAAAAGGACATATTTTGGGAACTTTTTTCTTTCTGGTTATTATTTTTATAAGCTCAGGTTAGAATTAAATTTCATGCCAATCAACTGATAATTAGCATGTGGAGTAGAAGAGAAGAGATAATGCTGTGACTTGTAAATGGTAAAGGAAAGGGATCTGAGATTACAATCATGTTTCATGGATAGTCTACGTGTATCAATGACAGGTGCATAAATAGTATTCAATATCTCTGGTTTCTGAATTCCTATTATTTTGATATTAATCATGTCTTCATTTTTTTTTCCTTTTTTGAGAGAGACCAGAAGTTGAGAGAGAATAATCAACTCTCAGTTGTGACACTTTAGTTGTTAAATGATTGCTTCTCAAATATGCCTTGACTGGGCGTCTCCAGTCGAACCAATGACCCCTTGCTCAAGCCAGCGATCTTGGGCTCAAGCCAGTGACCTTAGGCTTCAAAGCCAGCCTTCTTTGGGCTGAAGCCAGCAACAATGGGATCATATCTGTGATCCCACGCTCAAGCCAGTGACCCCATGCTCAAGCTGCTGACCTTGGGGTTTTAAACCTGGGTCCTCAGCGTCCCAGGTTGATGCTCTGTCCACTGCGCCACCACCTGGTCAGGCTGTCTTCATTCTTTAACCCTTTTATTCTTCTAATTTTTTTAAAAGGAGGTTTGCTAACAAATTGTCAGATGATTATATTCTGATTAGAAAATTATTTTGAGTCTCTTGGATACCTTTATGGTTTTTCTGGGTGGGTTCATCTCAGATTTGATTAAATTTTTTTTAAATACTTAAAATTCTTCCATTTATATAATTATATTACATGGATTAGATGAGTAAAAACAAAAATTAACAAAAATATACTGGAGATTTTGATTTATATTCACAAGTCTATTGCTAATGAATATTTTCTGTTTGAAGGCCATACATCACAGAAGGAAGCCATGGAAGTGAGCCTTGATATAACAGCACTCAGCATTCTACAGCAGCCAGAAAAACTTCAGTGGGAGATTGTTGCAAATGTGCTTGAAGATACTGTTAAAGATCTTGAAGAACTTGGGGCAAATCCTTGCTTAACAAACTCTAAGAGTGAAAAGACGAAGGAAAAGCACCAGGAACAACACAACATTCCCTTTCCATGTTTATTGGCTGGAGGTTTATTAACATATAAATCTCCTGCTACCTCACCCATTAGTAGTAATTCTCACAGGTCACTGGATGGTTTAAGCCGAACTCAGGGTGAAACTTTATCAGAACAAGGGTCAACTGACAATGAATCCTGCACTAATTCAGAATTAAATTCTCCTTTGGTAAGGAGGACTTTACCCATTTTGCTTCTTTATAGCATCAAGGAATCTGATGAGAAAACAGGAAAAATCTTTTCACAGATGAACAATATAATGAGTAAAAGTCTGCATGATGATGGTTTCACAGTCCCACAGATTATTGAAATGGAACTGGATAGTCAGGAACAGTTGTTGTTGCAGGATCCTCCTGTGACTTACATTCAGCAGTTTGCCGATGCGGCAGCCAGCCTTACCTCTCCAGATTCAGAGAAGTGGAACTCTGTGTTTCCCAAGCCTGGGACCTTGGTTCAGTGCTTGAGGCTGCCAAAGTTTGCAGAGGAGGAGAATCTTTGTATAGACTCAATAACTCCTTGTGCTGATGGAATTCATTTGTTGGTAGGACTGCGGACATGCCCTGTTGAATCCTTGAGTGCAATAAATCAAGTAGAGGCCTTGAATAATTTAAATAAATTAAACTCTGCACTATGTAATAGACGGAAAGCTGAGCTGGAATCCAATCTTGCTGTAGTGAATGGTGCAAATATTAGTGTAATCCAACACGAATCACCAGCAGATGTACAGACTCCTTTGATAATTCAGCCTGAGCAGAGGAATGTTAGTGGTGGATATTTAATACTTTATAAAATGAATTATGCCACTCGGATAGTGACTTTAGAAGAGGAGCCAATAAAAATCCAACATATCAAAGATCCCCAGGACACAATTACCTCGCTCATTTTGCTTCCACCAGATATTTTGGATAATCGAGAGGAAGACTGTGAGGAACCTATTGAGGAAATGCAGTTAACCTCAAAGAATGGCATTGAGAGAGAAAAAAAGTCTGATATTTCTACGCTTGGACACCTGGTAATAACCACTCAGGGAGGATATGTAAAAATACTGGATCTTTCAAACTTTGAAATTTTGGCCAAAGTGGAACCTCCCAAAAAGGAGGGCACTGAGGAACAGGACACATTTGTTTCTGTCATTTACTGCTCTGGCACAGATAGGCTGTGTGCGTGCACCAAAGGTAAGCGGCTACTTTGTTGATTTGTCTACAAACCTTGTGTAACTACTGTATGTGGCATTTGTTGAAGTGCATGCCCAGTATGAATTTCAGATCCATGTAGATCAGGGGTCTCAAACTCAACTCAGCATGTGGGCCGCAGAGCAAGATCACAGCCATTCGGCGGGCCGCACTAGGTCTACAAAAGGCAACTGTTACGCAACACTTTTCTCACTGCAGTTGAAAACAAAAACAATCAGTACAACAAGCACAATCGTGCATGCAGTTTACTCAGTGTCACAAAATGACCAGAAACTGTAGTTCGCATCACAACTGCTGTTAACTAAGCTAATATCTAGCTAGGATGCTAGAGAAATGAAAAATACAAGTAGGCCCCTAGGCTTACTTAATTTTATCCAAAATATTTTGAACTTCGTGGATTAGTCTGTGGGCCGCACAAAATTGTTTGGCGGGCCGCGAGTTTGAGACCCCTGATGTAGAAGGAGAGAAATTGATACTTTTATAATGAAATGATTACTCTTTCTACTGTTTTAACTTTCTGAAACTTTTTTCTATTGCCTTAGGTCAGGATTCTAATTGTAAATAAGTTAATAAGTCTCTCAGAAAGTATCTTCTCTGCTTTGACTTCTAGAAAATAACCTGCTGTTGTTTTTGTGGGTCTTTACTCTGCATCTGCTCAAATTTGTGGCCTTGGGCAAGTTACTTTAAACTCAGTAAACCTTTATTTTTTAAAATTTATAAACTAGGATAAGAAGGCCTATTTCTCGGCTTGTTAGAATTAAGTGAAATAATGTATGTAAAGTTTCTGGCACAGATTTTGGTCCTTATTTCTCTCTGAAATAAAAATTGTTAGAAGTAATTAATACTTTTGCCAATTTTTTTTAATACGATTTACTTCTGACTGTGACTGATAGGCAGTTTTACAACATCTGAGCCCCCAGATAGATTAACACAGAGTATGCAATTTTTTTCTACTTTTCTCAATATATACTGCTCACAAATATTAAGGGATATTTCAAAATGAATAGGAAGCTATAAAATATGTCCTAATTTTATTTGAGCAGTTTATATTTAAGTTGGAGAGAAAAAGCATTTTTTGAAAAGGATGATTAACAATATCAGAAAACATACATAGTCCCAGTGAGAGTTTAATAGGAATTTAGGGCCAGGAGATATTTGAAGCCTATGTAACTAGAGCCAATAGTTGGCAGATGAATTGGGTTTGAGAAATGTTATATATCGTATGTGGTTCTGGTAGGGATTAACCTAATTTTCCTCTTTAAAAAGATTTCGAGACTAGCAAAGAAGGTTCATGATGAATGTAGTAGCTCAGAATCCTTTTGAAATACATCAAGTGAAATAACAAGGGGGGAAAATCTTCAAATAATATAAAAAACCCAACAGGGTAAATTTGAAAAATGAACAGTGCAGAATAACTAACTACTGTAATAAAACTTTGAGTTAGAGTTTAGAGAAACCATTAAAATGCTGTGTTGTATGAAAGGTAATATGACCTTATTGATCATGTATGGCCAATTCATTGTTGTAAGAGTGTTACCTATGTTATTTGATTACTCATCAATTTATGAGGTATGTACTGTCATTGTCTCCATTTTATAGGTAAGGAAACTGAGGGAAAGAGAGGTGAAGTAACTGGTCTAAGTCACAGAGCTAATAAATGACATGTCAGCATTCAGACCTTCACAGTCTGTTATCTGAGAGATTATCTAGGTTATACTGCCAGAATGTAACAAAATCAAGACACATGCATTCACTTTTTTTGAAATCTTAACCTGAAAGATTTAAAAAATGAAAATAATTTAATTTGCCATTTGCCTTCCAAAATTTAGCTGGGTTTGGAATCTGAGGGTCTGGGCCTCAGGTCACATCTTCGTAAGATGCTAGTATTTTCCAGAAATGGAATCAGTGCATAATGATTTAAATTGCTATTTGATGGAATATGCTTTTGGCAACTCAGAGGAGAAATAATATTTAAGCCAGAAAATAGATTAATGTCTTTTTGGAGATTGGACAGTGGAAAAGTCTAGGAAGTGATCATGTGATTCATGTGATAGGGAATTTATCGAAATGAGTGGAAAAATAAGGAAAAGCTTGAGAAGTTAACCACTTTGAAAATTATCCCCTGGTTCTTCAAAGATTGACTAATCAAGATGCGTATGAAAAGATTAGATTAATAACAATAAGAAGCAAAGGAAAGTTGATGTTTTAAAATGTATATATCATAATTCATAAAGTAGATGTAAGATTTTTAAAAAGCATTGCAGGCTGTAAATCAAATGAACGTGACACAGTCTTGTATGAGTTTATTCAAATACCATAAAACTCTTTCTCTCATGGGGAATCACTGACTCTTGATAAAAATTTATAATTAATAAAGGATTTAAGTTAACTTTCTTAGTATTAAATATTAGTGTACTAAAAAGTAGATTTGTTGCAGCTATTTTTATTAATATTTGGAAATAGAATATACACACACATATACATACACATATATGTGAAACAAGGTCCTTAACACCCACTCTGGCAACAGCTAGTCAGTCCAGAAATGTGGGTCACTTTCCTCGCAGTTGGGACAGGGGTGATGAATGGAGGATGGCAGCTGGTTCTTAGAAGCCATTCATGTGGAGGGAGATCAGTCAGCAGCGTCTTCCTTTATTAGGCACTTCTGGATGTTGTGTCATGTTAGGTTCCAGAGTTCCAGTTGCTTTTTCTAGTTCTGTTGCTTTGATGGAAGCACTAAGACCTATAACTTCCTACAATGCCATTTGGCGTGATGTCAGTAGTGTCTGTGTTGATATTTTTTTAAAAAAAATGTAGATAATTTCCAAATTCAGATGGTTTGACTTAGGACTCTTTTACTTTAAAGTGGAGCTTTACTTTAAAGCAATATACATTCAGTAGAGATCTGCTGGACTAAGCTATGCTGTTCAATAGGTTAGTTGTATTAAATGCATTTTCGACGTAACTGTTATTTTCAATTTAGGATGGGTTTATTGGGAAATAACCCCACTCAAATGTTGAGGAGCATCATTCTTATATTTGTACTTACATTCTTAGTGTTTTAACTTACCAGTCTACTTTGGAATAATACTAACTTAATTCTAGTAAAATAAGAAAACTTTTCTCTGATCCTTTTTCTCCCCTAGTTTTATGCTACTGTTTGTTGTCCTTATACATATATATTGCATTTAGATAAGTTATAAATCCAACCAAAAAGTGTTGGTTATTTTATAAAATCTATATCTTTTAAAAACGTTAACAAATGAGAAAAAATGTTTTATTTATTGTTTTTATGTGTGTGTGTGTGTGTGTGTGTGTGTGTGTGTGTGAGAGAGAGAGAGAGAGAGAGAGAGAATTTGGTATTGCTTTTATTTTGAAGAACTTTCTTCAGTACTCACTGTCAGGCAGGTCTGCTAGCAAAAAATTCTCTCAACCTTTGTTTATCTGAAATGTCTCTATTTCACAGTATTATTATTATTATTATTATTATTATTATTATGTGAGAGGCAGAGAGACTCCCACATGAGCCCTGATTTGGGATCCACCCACCAAGCCCACCAGGGGGCAATTCTCTGCCCATCTAGGGTGTTGCTCTATTGCAACCAGAGCCATTTTAGCTCCTGAGGTAGAGGCCATGGAGCCATCCTCAGCGCTCGGGTCAACTTTGCTCCAATGGAGCCTTGGCTGTGGGAAGGGGAGGGGGAGAGGGAGAGAGACAGAGAGAAAGGGAAGGGTGGAGAAGCATATGGTTGCAACTCCTGTGTGCCCTGACCAGGAATCAACCCTGGGACTTCCACATACCTACCGCTGAGCCAACCGGCCAGTGCTTCACATTCATTTTTGAAGAATAGTGCTGTATGTAGAATTATAATATGTAGAACTGTATGTAGACCTGTTTCTGCAGGTCATTCTGTTGGCTTTGGCCTCCATTGTTTCAGATAAGTTCAGCTGTTAATTTTCATTTTAGTTTCCTTGTCTGTCATGAGTTATTTTTAATTTGCTTCTTTGAAGATTTTCTCATGGACTTGAATTTTTAGCAGTTTGACTACAATGTATCTGTATCTGTGCATCTCTTTGTATTTTATCCTATTTGTGGTTCATTGAACTGATTGGATTTGTAGCATAATGTTTTTCATCAAATTTCAGCAGGTTTTGCCCATTATTTCATCAGATATTTTTTCTATACCTTTCTCTTCTCTCTCTCTCTCTATTTTTTTTGGAATTTCCCTTTTCTATACCTTTCTCTTCTCTCTCTCTCTCTATTTTTTTTGGAATTTGCTCTTACACTTGCTCTGTCCCATAGGTAGGTTTTAATTTTTAAAAGTCTTTTCTTTCTTTTATTTATATTGGTTTATATCTATTTTACTGATTTCTTCTACTGACATCACAAATGTACTTTGAGCCTCTCAAGTGAACTTTTTTAGTTATTTTACTTTCAGCTCCAGAATTTCCCTTTTGTCTTTTTAGAATATTTATTTTCTTTGTTGAGATTTATTTGTGAAGTCATTTTCAGCATTTGTCTTTTAATTCTCCTTATCTGGTTTCTTGTTTTATAAAAATATTTACAGTAACTTCTTTGAAGTTTTTGTCTACCAAATCTTATCTGGAGCACTCAGATATTTCTCATTGATTTGTTTTTCTGAAGCATGGCTAACTCTTTCTTTGCATCTCTTATAATTTTTAATTTAATACTGGACATTTTAAATAACATTGTAGAAACTTTTAATTCTGATTTTTCTCTATTAAAGGCTGTTATACTTTGGTAACCTACCTGGGACTATAAATCATGAAGTGTTTCTTTTGAAGTATATAGTTGCTGATGTCTCTTCTTATTTTTTTATTTTTTTAATCTGGTTTTAATTCTAAACCTTGTTTTTTATTGTTGCCTCTGTGTCCACATAGCTTACTTACTCTTCACCGAACGATTTTGGTAACTGGTTGTGCCCAAATAAGTTTACCAGTAATGCTGTGTTCACATGTGCTCTGGCTTTTATTTTATTTTTTTTTATTATTTTTTCTGTTGTGCCCTCTCAGGTCTTTCTTCCATAGGCATAGGGGCTTAGTTGATTGGGAATGTGTTGATGGCGTGGGCCCAGTCTGGTCTTTGCTACACATGTGTACAACCTCTAATCATTCTGGGGTATGTGGAGAGTTTACTAAGTCCTCTGTGTTTCTTTCACGTCTTTTGTTAAATCTCTTTATTTCTAGTGCTTTGCTTGTCCCAGACAGGGTCCTGACTTCAGTAGCAAAGTTGATGGGCCTCAGTTTAGTTGCCACTGAGCCGCTTTAAACTGACACCTCTCCAAATTCAGTGAGCCTCCTTTGGCAGAGAATCTGCTGGTTTTCATGGCTAACCCTAACCCACCATGGTTGAATGACAGTTTTGTCCAAGTTTATATACAGTTGGTTTTCAGGAAGAGGCTGTATTGTCCTCCTTATTCTGTAAATCTAACAAATTTTCTTGTTAGAATATACTTTTATTCATTTTTTTTCTTAAAAATTTGGTAAGTTCTGGGTTTTTTCCCTATGATAGACACATGAGAAATAGAAATTCAATTTGATTTCATTTTATTATGAAATTATAAATCTTTGTTTAGCTTCGTTACTACTGGGTGGGCTGCGGATCCCATGTAGCTAGTGCATCAGTATCTCATCTGTAAAGTGACCACAGTAATTGTCCCTGTTTCAAGGATTTTTTTCTGAAGACGAAATGAATTAATTTAAGCACTTAAAATAAATAGTGTCTTACACATAGTAAATACTATATGAATAATTATTTTCACACACATTTGAATTTGCCATTAATTTTCAGTTTACAATTCCTTACCAATTTAATTTCTAAATTCTTGGAGATATGTCACTGTGGTAGCCTTCTTTATCTGGCTATCAAGTGATATTAAAATAAATTTTCTTTACTAAGTAAAGTGCACTTGTATATTTACCATTTTCCTTGTATCTGTGTTGATGGAATTTTTACTACACTGTAGGTGGTGAGCTTCATTTTCTCCAAATTGGAGGAACCTGTGATGATATTGATGAAGCTGATATATTAGTGGATGGATCACTTTCTAAAGGAATAGAACCATCTTCAGAAGGTTCCAAACCTTTATCAAATCCCTCAAGTCCTGGCATTTCAGGTATGATACTAAGTTTTCAAATGATTTTTTTTGTTTTTATTTGTTTTAAAGATTTTATTTAATGATTTTAGAGAGAGGAAAGAAAGGGCCGGTGGGGTGGTGGTGAGGCAGGAATCATCAACATGTAGTAGCTGCTTCTCATATACGCCTTGACCAGGGATTCAAACTGGCGACCTCAACATTCCAGGTCAACATTTTATCCACTGTGCCACCACAGGTCAGGCTCAGATTTTTAAAAATGCAAATTCTTGTGTTGTTCAAAGTTTTCTAAGTCTTGCTTACATATTATATATGATATAACATTCTTTTAGTTTTTGTAGTAAACTCTTATTATTTTGTTGACAGAGTTCATTTCCTTATTGGCATTCTTTTACTAGGCTTGTTTTTGTGTACTAGTAATTATTTTTCCAGTAGTTGGGAAATGTTGTAAATATTAAAATAAGGAGTGGTTCTCAATCTATGGTAGGTTGATCATATTGGTTCAGTTACCAAAGGTAAAAACATTATATTGGTTATTAAGGAGTTTTTGGTATAGCTAGGGAGGAGAATAAAATATGAAAAAGGGAAGTTCATTATTTAAGTGTAATGTCAGTGAAATGCGTACTGGAATTGAAGAGCTGATAAAATTCTCTAGCTATTTAGCTAGAATAGCATATCTAGACCCTCATTGCCCTACTCTGAAACTTTCATATGGTGTATATTCAATTTCATGCTCTTCACATGTTACACTGAGCTCTGTATCCTCAAGCGTCATGCCTGCTGTTAAACTTTTTTTTTTTTGTATTCTTCTGAAGCTGGAAACGGGGAGAGACAGTCAGACAGACTCCTGCATGCGCCCGACCGGGATCCACCGGCACGCCCACCAGGGGGCGATGCTCTGCCCTCCGGGGCGTCGCTCTGCTGCGACCAGAGCCACTCTAGTGCCTGGGGCAGAGGCCAAGGAGCCATCCCCAGTGCCCGGGCCATCTTTGCTCCAATGGAACCCTGGCTGCGGGAGGGGAAGAGAGAGATAGAGAGGAAGGAGGGGGGGGTGGAGAAGCAAATGGGCGCCTCCCCTGTGTGCCCTGGCCGGGAATCGAACCCGGGTCCCCCGCACGCCAGGCCGACGCTCCACTGCTGAGCCAACCGGCCAGGGCCTGCCTGCTGTTAAACATTTTATACTTATGTTCTACTCTTAGCACTTAACCACATTTTATTCTCCAGATCTAGAATTTAAAAGAAGTAAATTAATAATGAAAAGTGTGTTTGAACACAAAGGTATTCTAAATAGAAATAATATACATAGTTGGCATTTGATGGACACTTGTATTTGGTTACTTGATCATTCTTCTTTGCACTAAAGGCAAACAGTGACTACTAGTATAATACATGTTAAATTTAGTGATTATTAGTATAATATATGATAACCTTCACTACTTTATATGCCGGGGGTTCTCAATCTCAGCCTCACTGTTGACATTTTGAACTTGATAATTTATTATAGGAGAAACGTCCTAAGCTATTTTAACGGTATCTCTGGCTTCTGCCTACTTGATTCTAGTAGGTTACACAATAACTTCCATCCCAATGGCTCTTGGGAGGCAAGATTGACTCCTGGTTGAGATACACTAATTTATGTCTCCTGCTATCAGTAGTTAAAACTTGAATATCTTGATTCAGCTATACAACTTGGTTTAAAAAGCTAACATACTATATCTTTTTGTATTTTATAATTTACTGGTATAATGGAGAAGAATTTCATAAAGTTCTTAAAAATACTATTTAGTAGAAAAGCTATGAATTAGATTTTAAAGAAGTAAAATACAGTTGTGCACCGTGTAGCAACGTTTTAGTCCATGATGGACTGCATGTATGATGGTGGTCCCATATGATTATAATGGAGCTTAAAAATTTAATGCCTAGTGATTTCTTAGCCATTGTAATATTTTGTTAACATTACTCAGTTGTTTGTGATGATGCTGGTGTAAATAACTATGTGCCAGTCATGTATAGTGTGGCATGTACAATAATGTACAGTATGTAATACTTCATAATAAATGACTATGATATGGGTTTATGTACTTATTATACTATACTTTTAATTATTATTTTAGAGTGTGCTCTTTCTACTTATAAAAAAAGTTTGCTGGGTTTGGCCTATGGTGGTGCAGTGTGGCTAGAGCCCTGACCTGGAACTGAAGTCACTGGTTTGAACCCTGGGCTTTCCCTGGCTGGTTAGCTCAATTGGTTAGAGCGTCACCCCAAAACGATAAGGTTGCAGGTTCAATCCCTGGTCAGGGAACATATAGGAAGCAACCAGTGAATGCCTAGCTAAGTAAAACAACAAATGAGTACTTCTTTTTCTCCCTCTCTCTTCCTCCCCTGCCTCCCTCGTCCCTCTCTCTTTCTCTAAAAATAGATCTGTAAATAAAAAAATTAAGCCCTGGCTGGATAGCTTGGTTGGTTGAAGCCTCATCCTGAGGTGCATAGGTTTCTGGTTTGATCCCCAGTACAGGCACATACAGGAACAGCTCTGTGTTCTTGTCTCTCTGTCTCTCCCTGCCTCTCTCTGTTTCTTCTCCCACCCCCATAAAATCAATAAATAAAATCTTTTTTTTATATATATATTTTTTTATTTATTGATTTTTAGAGAGAGGGGAGAGAGAGAGAGAGAGAGAGAGAGAGAAGGGGGAGGAGCAGGAAGCATCAACTCCCATATGTGCCTTGACCAGGCAAGCCCAAGGTTTCGAACCGGCGACCTCAGTGTTCTAGGTCGACGCTTTATCCCACTGCGCCACCACAGGTCAGGCCAATAAATAAAATCTTAAAAACAAAACAAAATACATTCGCTGGAAAACAGCATGCTATAAAGCGTCGACCTGGAAATGCTGAGGTCGCCGGTTCGAAACCCTGGGCTTGCCTGGTCAAGGCACATATGGGAGTTGATGCTTCCAGCTCCTCCCCCCTGTCTCTCTCTCCTCTCTGTCTCTCTCTGTCTCTGTCTCTCTCCTCTCTAAAATGAATAAATAAAAAAATTCAAAAAATTAAAAAAAAAAACTATAAAAAAAAAAAGAAAAAGAAAACAGAATGCTGTATACCACCGACAGTAGCCTTATGCATCTCACGTTTGCCGTGTTCTCTGATCCCATTATTTCTTTCTTGTGCTTGGTTTAATCGCATGTTGTTTTGTATAGTAACGTGCTATATATACAGGCTTGTAACCCAGAAGCTGTAGGCCATACCATACAACCAAGGTGTGTAGTAGGCTGTACCATCTAAATTTGTGTGAGTGTACGCTATGATGTTTGGATAATGACAGAATCACCTAATGATGCATTTCTCAGAATGTGTTCTGTTAATTGGTGCAAGACTGTTATGTAAAGAAGGGACATTGACCTACAAACAATTTAATACAGTCAGATTTATAAAGCTCTAAGCTTTGAGAAAAAATGTGCTTTGAAGTACACTTGTAATAATTTTATGGAATTTGGTATCAATTTCCTTTGTGAAAATATTCAAAGTCTATCTAATAGATTTTAGTCTACTTTTTAAAAATTTTTATTGATTGCTTCTAGAGAAACAGAGAAGAGGGGAGAGATAAAGACGCATTCATCTTTGTTCCACCTAGTTGTGCATTCATTGATTCATTGGTTGCTTCCCTATGTGCCCTAACTGGGGATTGTACCTGCAACCTTGTTATTTTGGGAGGATGCTCAAACTGACTGAAATAACTGGCCAGGGCCTAAACTTTTAATTGGAACAGGAATAACAGCCTTCTAGCTTTGTCTAATGTTAGGCATTTCACAAATGTGAATACATATATTTACCAAAAAACCAAAAACTAATCTTAATCTCTCTAAGGCTGGTTGTTAATCTTAATGCTGGACTGTATATGTGATATTATTCTTCTTTCCTACTACAGAAGTAGAAAAAATACTATTTTTAAAGGGCAGGGGTTTTGTGCTGATGGTTAGTGTTTTGTTTCATAAATAAGATAATCTGAAAATTAATATTGATCTGATGTAAGCTTGGCTTGCATTTAGCACCATTACTTTTGTTGTCGTTACTCATTTAGGGCTAATTAAAGCTCAGTCAGGACTCTTCTGACAGGTTGAGTTTAGGTTTTTCCAGTAATTAGTATCCTTCCTATAGTTTAAAATATTCAAGGTGGATTTTTCTTATGACTGTTCTGTAGTCACTGCTGGTTACTTTAGTTGCATGTAGGTATCTGAGCCCATATTATTAACTTTCAGAATATTGGTGTTAAGTTGACTAGACAAAAATGAATTAAAACTACTTTTGTTTTTTAAACCTGTTTCATATTCTGCATTCACTATTATTAAGGAGTTGACTTATTGGTGGACCAGCCATTCACCCTTGACGTCTTGACATCTTTAGTGGAGCTAACCCGCTTTGAGACTTTGACTCCACGGTTTTCAGCTACTGTTCCTCCATGCTGGGTAGAAGTTCAGCAAGAACAGCAGCAAAGGAGGCACCCTCAGCATTTGCATCAGCAGCACCATGGAGATGCTGCTCAGCACACTAGAACTTGGAAACTACAAACTGACAGGTAAAACATTCTTCCAAGGTATTTAATTTTTAAGTCCTTATTGTATATTTGTTAGAGACAACATAGAATTCTTAGATTACTGTTTTTCTTAACCTTTTTATTAATAGCTATTGTTTCTTTTGTCACCCTAATTTTGGAAATTACTATATTCTTAGTTGTAGGATAAAATAGTAAGAGTAATTCACCATTGCAATTAGTTGGGTCTCTTAACCCACAAATTTATTTGTAAATAAATACATGTGTTTATAAGTAAATTTATTTACATCATGTGGATGATCCCACGCTCAAGCTAGAGACCTTGGGGTTTCGAACCTGGGGCCTTAGCATCCCAGGTCGATGCTCTATCCACTGCTCCACCACCAGTTAGGCAAGTCCCAAATTTTCATCCTCTTTGTAAACAGTGTTTGGATCTCCTCAGAAGGAGACCTTGGGATACATCAAAAATAGGGTAATATAAACAATCATCTGTATATATTTACGTAGGACACACTTCTAGTTTTGAGCAGAACATTCACTTAACAAGTATCTATTGACTGACTCTTATGGCCAATGATAGTATGCTATATGCTCAGGCATTGGAACACATCGAGTAACATGCTTTCCCTCCTTGTCTATAGAAGCAGTCTTTTGCCCTAAGAAGGCTGCAGCTTGCTTATTTATTGCCTTACTAGCTGCTTTTCTGTCCTGGCAGAGGATGAGCCCTTTCCATCAGTTTATAGGTAGCTCCCAGAAAAATGGAAAAAGAAAAATAAAAGAAAAAAAATTTATTGTTATTTAATATATTACTGTAAATATGTAATTAATATACATTTCAGAATTTTACAAGTTTGATGTGAAATTTAAAAAACTACAAATAGAAGTCTGCTTTTTTTAATTTTCAAAAATGTGTGAGTAGAAACAAAAACAGATTAAACATCACATTTGTTTACATCACTATCTGGTTTTTCAGATTAACTTTACTATGCTAACAACAAAAAGTATGTGACCTTTTTTGGGTTGGGAAAGAAAAACCAAAAAGCTTTTCTGTTGTGTTTAATCTAGTGTATGGAGCTTTTGTCACAGGGGTGGCGTCTTTTACTTGACCATTGTGCAGGAATTCAGTTCTGTATAAAACTGAACTGGCTCAAAAGCTGAGGGAGACTAGAAATGATGGGTCTGTATCCTGGTACATTGTCATACAAATCAAACATTGGTATATCTATCAGCTTGTAGTTTCTGGGACTGCAAACAGGCTTTCTCTTGAAGTTGAACCAAAAACTTCTTATGTTCCTTAGGTTTTGTAATATATGCAGGAATATATGAATACTGAGGAAATTCAAAATTTGGTCTCCACCAGTTACCAATATAATCATCAATGACCCAGTTTGACAATTCCATTTTGACAACTTAGTATCTTTGTCATTAAGCATTTTAGTCCTTCAACTTCATTTTCTCCTGGTTTAAGTTCAGCACCAGATAGTTAGAAGAAAGTTGTTCCCAGCTGTAGCAGTAACACATGGGGTAGCTGGTGCTTACGTACAATCAGAACCCCTTACGTAGTTGTACTCATTTCAATTTTATAAAATTTTTCCCTCATACACTGAAATCTGGTTGCAGCAGACCAGTTCTCATAGAGGGGCTTCTTTGTACCAGAAGTTAATTGGTAATAGGATACATATTGATGGTGTGCTCCAAGTTGAGGGTCATGATATGCTCCAGGGTAAGGGCTTGGTCTGCTGGGTGTACTTGTTGCCCAAGTGGTTGCCCTACACCTCCCACCCTCACCCCGAGGCCAGCCAGTTTTCAAGCACTTGGCAACACCACAGACAAGCTGGCGAGCAGTGGCTTCAAGCTGAAAGGGGAGGCAGGGAGACTCCTGGTATGGGTAGCAATTATCTGTATCCCACTAGGCAGCCACTAGCCACCATTAACATGAGAGCTGAGAGCAAGAGTGTTTAATAAATATTAAAGTACTGGTTCTGTGTAGGCACTCTTGTAGGCACTAGTAATATGACTGATGGAATTTACATTATTGTAGGGATAGACAGATAGCGTTTATCTACTGCATCACCTAGTCATAAAAGCTATTGAAATAAAACAGTATGAATATAAATAAGTGATGTGTCTGAGAATGAGAGAAATAATGTGTACAGTTTTTTTAATATAAGAAGCCTAAGAAAGGCCTCCATGAAGACATTAATTCAGAGGCAATAGCAAATATAAGGAACCTAAGGAGTATATTTTATGAATTCCAGGAAAAGCAAGAAGACCATTTTTTTGGATTGCAGTGAACGTAGGGAAGAGTGGTAGGAGGTGAGGTCTGAAAAGGTAGCTGGTGATGGGAACATGCAAGTCTTTATTGACCATAGTGAGACTTTTATGCTGAGTGAGATGGGAAGATGTTAAGAGAATTTTGAGTACAAGGGTGAAATAATTTATACATATATTAAAAGGATACTATTAAGACTTCTGTGTTGACAGTAGATTATGAGTGGTTGTGGTGTGTGTGTTTGGGGGCAATAATAGAAACAAGGATTCTAGTTTGATGTTATTGTGGTAATCCACGTGCAGTCGTGATGGTAGCTTGTAGCATGGTGATAGTTGATAAAGGCAGTGAAAAGAGTAGTCAGAGTCTAAATATGATTTGGAAGTAGAACAGTATATACTGATGTATTGAGCATTTAGTTTGAGAGAAGAGTCAGGAATAACTATGGTTTTGGAGTGAGGTAGTTGAAAAGTGGAATTTCTATTTACTGAGATTGGAGTGAATAATCATGAAGTTTGAATTTATGATACATTTGAGCTGTCTGGTAGACATTTGGGTATGAGTCTGGCATTTAGTGTAGGAGTGTAGTTTGGAGATTTTTGGGGGGTTGTTTTTCAGCATGTATATGTGTACTGAATTAATAAATCAGAATGAACACTTATAAGAAATATGAGAAGTTCTTATTTTAAAATGCAGATTCCTACTCATAGATTTAGGAATTTGCAGATAATTCTGAAGCATACTTTGTACTGTACAGTTCCCAGAGCAGGTGTATATTCCTAAGGTATGATAAGTCATTGTCCTGTGTTTAACCTCTGTGTTAGGAGCTGCTTATCTTCTGTCCTGATCTCATTGAGAAGCATTAAGTTTTGTTGGAGGCTAAAAATCCGAGTGTGAAAGGTGATATTAATGATAATATGGTTATAGCCGAAGAAGGATTTTTTTCTTTATTTAGTATTTTCTGTCTTATTTGACAGTAACAGCTGGGATGAACATGTCTTTGAATTGGTTCTACCTAAAGCTTGTATGGTTGGACATGTGGACTTCAAATTTGTTTTGAACTCAAACATCACCAATATTCCACAGATACAAGTGACATTGCTGAAAAATAAAGCTCCAGGCTTAGGGAAAGTCAATGGTAAGAATGCATCAAAATTTGTATTTGGAGATTTTATCTTGTAGTTGGTTTCTTGAAAATAATTTTTAATTATCTGGGTTTGCTGATTTCTCCCTCCTGCTCTCTCCTTCCCCTCCCTGATATTTTCCTGCTGTACTTTTGGTGATTTTATTTACAAAAGTTAATCCTGGCAACATTTTAGAGCTTTTCTGTAACTCAATATTGTTCACAACTGCATAAACATAAATAATTTAGTTTTGCTTTTTTGGGAAATGTAATTAGTTCCATTGTGGATTAGTTTCACTTTTAGCATTACCAGACATAAAGCATTATTCTTCTTAAGAAGAAACTTGATTGGGAAAATATTCTTTTATTATGGTGAAACCCAACCTTTCATATAATGCTAGAAATTTACCCACCTTTTCATCTTTCTTACAAGTTCAGAATTTGATATATTGAATTATTAAAATAGATTGTACACATTTAGCATATTGGGAACCAGATGTTACTTCTCAGTGTTTTCTCCTTAATAGGCTAATTGAAAAAGCATGGGGTAATTTCAGAATAGAGTGGCTACTTCATCCAGGGGATTAAAAACATTGAAAGTTGAGAAGTTTCCTATTTCGAAAATACACTTGTGTGTTTGTATGTATATGTTGTGTTTGTGTATATATGTGTGAATTTGTGTGTGTGTGTCTCCTTTTGAAACATAATAGATTGACTTAATTGGATTTAGGACTTCAGCATTGTTATTTTTAAAATTCTGCAGGTGCTTGTACACTGCAGCCCAAGGTAGGACCTTTTAGTTCAGTTGCCAGCAAATTCTTAAGGTGAATATTTTACTACCATTAAAAGAGAGGAGTATATAAAATAATTAATTGAATCTAATTTTCTTCTTCCTGGCAACCAGTTTATAGTGTTTGTGATGAAAATCACAACAGTTCCTAGTTTAACAGAAAATTTTAGAATTTTAGGCACATAAATCATTGATATTAAGTAAAATTAAGTTTACTAATATTTTTATCCTCTAGAAACAGCAGTAGATAGACAGATCACCTTTCCTTTGTCTCCAGCTCTTAACATTGAAGTGGAACAAAATGGGAAACCATCCGTGGTTGATTTGAATGAAGAAATGCAGCACATGGATGTAGAGGAATCACACTGTGAGTTAAATTATAGAGCTGTTGTCCATGACAGTAAAAGGAGTAGTGATCCGAATGCATCATGTTGGGCAAAGATTTCCTTTGTGGCCTGCAAAAACTTGGTTTTAAGAACATGATTAAAAAATAACCTATAATTCTGCTTTGGCAATAATGCTTTAATTTTGAGCTCGTCTTTGTGAACACAGCTGTGCTAATATTTGCATTCTTGTTTTTTACTGTCTTGGGATTTGAAATTATGTCATGGTTTTATTATTATTTTTAAGTCAAGGTGAACATAAATAAAATGAGAATGGAAAATACCATAATATATCAGATAATTGATATAGTTTCTTAGCATGATAGTGTATTCTGATTTGAACACATTCTAAATATGGTATTTTGTGTGGTGATAGTATTTATAAATAGGGTGGGTATTTGTTTATCAAATATTACATTTTAAATTATCAACTAATTTAAAAAAATTTGTATTTTTCTTTTTAGGTCTTAGGTTATGTCCATTTTTAGAAGATCATAAGGAAGATATTTTATGTGGGCCAGTGTGGCTTGCTAGTGGCCTTGATCTGTCAGGGCATGCTGGGATGTTGACATTAACAAGTCCCAAACTTGTTAAAGGTAAAGTAACATATTTTACCAAAGTCAAATAAATAGTACAAATTGTATAACTAAATGAACAAAAAATCTGATCTCAGAAAAGTAAGAGATCAGATTTGGCGTTTGGCGTTTTGTTTGGCGTTTCATTAGCCGTTCTTTCAGTTTTCTGGTAGCTGAGGTCATTTCGTCTTGTAAATGACTGTATTTTATATTCTGATCCTATGTTCTTTGTTGTGGAGGTCTTTAGTGGTTTTTGAAAAAGTGTAAAGTGATCACTGGGTGACTTAAGTGTGACTTAACAAAGCTGTTTCAAGTAACCAGATATCATGTTCTGCCATGTTTATCTTTTCCATCAATGTTGAGTTCTGTGACTCTGGCATGTGTATTGTTATAATACCTTCTCTTAAGATGTTTTTGTAGAACAGTTTTGAATAGTTTCAGATGTAATGATTTGATTATCACAAATTCTAATAAATGTATATTTTAAAACAATAGGCAATTTTATAAATAATAGATACTGCAATAGTAGGACTTTTATTTTAGCTTCTGTATGTCAGGGGTGAATCAATAAAGCCAACAAACAAAACACTTTGCTCTACTATTAAAGTATAATAAATGTGGAGGTGGAGTGGGATTGAAGATCTTTTCCCAAACCAAGAAAATATCTGACCACGTAAATAACTATTTTATTTTGTGTGTATTCCCTTCATAATGTTTGTTCATATTCACAGATTTACCTTAGTTGCAGATATGATACACACATACACACACACACACTTTAATATATTCTCTTGACTGTATCTCATGATTCATTAAGTTTATGATACCCTATGATGTGTTAGACCACATACTGGGATACAGTAATGAGCAAAATTAATAAAATCTCTTCTCTCAGATTGCTGAGAATATAGGTTAGTTTTGTTGAATGAAAGTGTGAAACTTAAATTTTTAAATAAAAATAAAAATGTTGGCCCTGATAAAATGGAGCATGCAATACACGACATATAATTTCCTGGAATTTACTAAAAATTATTATTTTTCTCATCAAATTCATCCCAAAAATCTTTGGGGAAAATGATTGCTAAATTTTTGCGCAACAATAAAAGGATGATGTGAGTCAAATTTGGAAAAAGAAGATAGAGAGGGTGAGTGTTGTCAGAAAGTAATGCAGTAATAAGAAGAGGGTAATAATGGTGCAGTGCCAGCACAGTAGCAGGCAGATCAGTGGGAAACAACAAAGGTAGCTTTTGTAATTACAGGAAGACTTACGGTAATACCTATTGATATAGCAATAGGTTGATGGGTTGCTGGTGAGCGTATTAATGTGATCCATGCAGTTTTTTTGGTTTTTTGTTGTTTTTTTTCTGTATTTTTCTGAAGCTGGAAACGGGGAGAGACAGTCAGACAGACTCCCACATGCGCCCGACCGGGATCCACCCGGCACGCCCACCAGGGGCGAAGCTCTGCCCACCAGGGGGCGATGTTCTACCCCTCCTGGGCGTCGCTCTGCCGCGACCAGAGCCACTCCAGCGCCTGGGGAAGAGGCCAAGGAGCCATCCCCAGCGCCCGGGCCATCCCCGCTCCAATGGAGCCTCGGCTGCGGGAGGGGAAGAGAGAGACAGAGAGGAAGGAGGGGGGCGGGGCGGAAGCAAATGGGCGCTTCTCCCATGTGCCCTGGCCGGGAATCGAACCTGGGTCCCCCGCACGCCAGGCCGACGCTCCACCGCTGAGCCAACCGGCCAGGGCCTGTTATCCATGCAGTTTTAAGTGTTTTCGTTATCTCTGAGGTTGGTGCTATTACTCTTGCTCACTTCACATTTGAAGGAACTGAACCGTGGAGAGGTTTTTTTTTGGTATTTTTCTGAAATTGGAAACGGAGAGGCAGTCAGACAGACTCCCGTATGTGCCCGACCAGGATCCACCCGGCATGCCCACCAGGGGGCGATGCTCTGTTGCAACCAGAGCCATTCTATTCTAGCATCTGAGGCATAGGCCACAGAGCCATCCTCAGCGCCGGTCCAACTTTGCTTCAGTGGAGCCTTGGCTGCAGGCGGGGAAGAGAGAGACAGAGAGGAAGGAGAGGGGGAGGGGTGGAGAAGCAGATGGGCGCTTCTCCTGTGTGTCCTGGCCGGGAATCGAACCCAGGACTTCTGCACGCCAGGCCGACGCTCTACCACTGAGCCAACTGGCCAGGGCCGAGAGCTTAATTTTTCATATGCTTTATGAATGGCAGAGTCATTCAAACCCAGGTAGTGACTCCAAAGCCTGTACTTTTCCAAGTGTGAATACTGGACTACTTACCTGTATGTGTGTGTGCATGGAAGCAAGAAAGACTGGGTAGATACACTTATGAGTGGTGCCTTAGTAATAGTTTTTTCTTTGTGCTTTCCTGTAGTTCACAAAAATTTATGTTATTAAATGAATAATTTTGTTGGGGGAAATATGCCAAATTTTATAACAGTTATTCAAAATTGTCTGTCTTATGCTATTCATGTAACTCATGTGCTTTTTGTTCTTTTGCTACCAACATAAGGTACTCAACTATATTATACTCAAACAGTACAATTTGAAATAATTCTGAACAGGTGTGTTTGTTTTCTTTTGTGGAGTTAATTTTTTAACTTGCTCTTTGAAAATAAAAGTTTGCTGTTTTGGTGATTTAGCATATCCCATTTTATGCTGCTCCTCTAGGTATGGCAGGAGGGAAGTACCGTTCGTTTTTAATCCATGTGAAGGCGGTGAACGAAAGAGGAACAGATGAGATCTGTAATGGCGGTATGCGTCCTGTAGTAAGACTCCCATCCCTGAAACACCAGAGTAACAAGGGTTATTCACTTGCTTCACTCTTGGCAAAAGTTGCAGCAGGCAAGGTATGAAACAGTGCTATTTTGTACTATAACTATTCTGTTTTAAACATTGTGGATGAGATTTAACATACTACTGGAAATGGTATGACTCTTTTTTTCAGTAGACAGTAGTTTTTTCTTTACAGTGACTTAAAAAATATTAAAAAGTATTTGGAATAACTTTAAAAGTAAACTGTAACATAAGGTGTATTCAGTACAGAGTAATTGTTAGCAGATACTTCTCTTTATAATTATTTTAGGTCATAATACTTATATTCTTAGGTGTGAGAGTTTGTTTTTGTGTCGTTAGTAGTAACTTACCAATTTTTTTTTTGCTTAATATTTGGGAGTATGCCGGAAGAGAAGTTTGGAAGTGATTTTAGAGCTAAATCGTAAATTTCATGGTTGATTTTTCTGCATCTAGCTGTGTACCATTTAGTCTCTTCATAATTGTCTGACCTTGAATTTTCTTGAGGCCTGGTGATTTCGTTTCTCAGTCATCATTATTCATAAACAACAGTGGTAATATCGGTAGCACTAATCATATTTATATAGATCTTCTAGTTTTTCAAGGACTTCAGTGTTCTTTATCTGATTTAGTCCTCAGAATAACACTGAGGTAGGCAGAGCAGGTGTTACTGTTATCTCCATTTTTCATATAGAAAGTGAGATTGGGGAGCTGGCATATCATAGAGCTTCATTTATCTATCTATCTATCTATCTTATCTATACACACATACACTGCTCACAAAAATTAGGGGACTAGGGAACATGCAGATATTCTAGTACTTTCAGCCTTTTGTATAGCGCATTTTCACCAGTGAAATAAAAGTTGGTTTTGCATCTCATTTGAATAATTGAACAATTTTCTTTGACTTGTCATTTGCTTTTCTGATGTTCTTGTTTTAAAACAATCAAATGCTGCTTTTTTTATGCTGCTTTTTTTTATCATTTCATATTCATTTTGAAATATCCCCTAATTTTTTGAGCAGTGTATTTATTAGAGGAGGGGAGGCAGAGAGTCAGACTCCTGCATGCACCCCTGCCAGGATCCACCTAGCAAACCCACTGGGGGTAATGCTCTGCCCATTTTGGGGCTGTTGCTCTGCTCAGCAATGGAGCCATCCTTTAGCTCCTGAGGCAGAAGCCAAGGGGCCATCGTCAGTGCCTGAGGCCAACTCGCTAGAACCAATCTATTTATGGCTGCAGGAGGAGAAGGGCAGAGAGGGGTAGAGAATCAGATACATAATTGTTTCTCCTTGTTTGCCTTGATTGGGAATCGAACCGCAGACATCCACACGCCGAGCTGATGCTGTACCACTGAGCCAACCGATCAGGGCCCATAGAGTTTCTTAGTGTTGTTGCTGGGACTTGGATTCAGGATATTAGCTTTGTAATCTTTAATTATTGGATTATTAACTTTAATTATTATCTTTATTTTCTTCTAAATTCTGTGGAAAATTAATTTGCTGACTATATGATTAAAGTTATCATTTTACTTAGAGATTTATGTTTTCATAGTCATAATTTAGTTATTTTTTTTATTTGAAAATTTTAATAGTAAATGCTTTTAGTATCCTTTGGTCTTTCAATTATTTATTGTTGAATATTTAGGAAAAATCATCTAATTCTAAGAATGAAAATACAAGTGGCACTCGTAAATCTGAAAACCTCCGGGGCTGTGACTTACTGCAAGAGGTCTCAGTCACAATTCGAAGATTTAAGAAAACTTCGATTTCTAAGGAAAGGTAACTTCATTTACTTTTCCTCTTAGATAAAAAGGGAGAATTGCAATAAACATACTAACACACAATATTTTAAAATCTAACTTTACTTCCATTTCTCTTATTAAGAACTTATAAAAGAGTATGACTTGCATGACTTGTCTTCCTATTTTATTGGTTTAACTTTGGTGTCTGTATACTGCCTGGTATATACCAGTAATACAATATTTGTAGCATGAGGAAAGAAATATACTAATTTGAAATTTTAGTCATTTTTTATATAAGCATAATACATTATAAACTTCATTTTTAAAAGAACTTTCTGCAAACCAAGTATGTTTATATACTATTTTTAACTTTTTAATACCATAACATTAAATCCAGAGACTGACATTCTATTTTAATATTTAGTTCACAAATGCTTTTTAAAAAAAATTGTAAAATTCATGAGCCTGACCAGGTGGTGGCGCAGTGGATAAAGCATCAGCCTGGGATGTAGAGTACACAGGTTTGAAACTCGAGTTCACCAGCTTGAGCACAGGCTCATCTGGCTTGAGCGTGGGGTTGCTGGCTTGAGCAAGGGGTCTCTCGCTCTGCTGTAGCCCCCTTTCTCCCTGGGTCAAGACACATATGAGAAAGCAATCAATGAACAACTAAGGTATGGTAATGGAGAATTGATGCTTCTCATCTCTTTCCCTTCCTGTCTGTCTGTCCCTCTCTCTGTCACTCTCACAAAAAAAAAAAAAAAAAAAAAGTAAAGTTCATGATTTAAAATGAAACATATTACCAGCCAGGCTGAGATAGCTTCAGTCTGTTTCAGTTTGGTTGTTAATGTATTTATATTTTCTTTTTCGTAGAGTGCAACGATGTGCCATGTTACAATTTTCAGAATTTCATGAAAAGCTTCTGAATACCCTTTGTAGAAAAGCAGATGATGGCCAAATCACAGAACATGCCCAGAGCCTTGTGCTGGATACTCTTTGTTGGTTAGCAGGAGTACATTCAAATGGGCCTGGAAGGTTAGTAATTAAGATTTTACTTACCAGCGATGATTGCCCTTTGGATGTTATGGTTGTAAGTTCAACTGTTGGCTATTGTTTTGCAGCTCAAAGGAAGGAAATGACAGCCTGCTTTCAAAAGCACGAAAATGTCTCTCAGATATTGTACGTGTTTGCTTCTTTGAGGCAGGACGAAGCATAGCCCATAAGTGTGCCCGATTTCTAGCCTTGTGCATTAGGTTGGTGGTTTTTTTATTTGAAAGTATACTTTGTAGGTACACCTGCAGTTTAGCAGGTGATGCCTTATCTCTAGTGTAATATGATCCTTGTTAAATGTATGAACAACTTAAGTGAATTTGAAAAATTTAATGAGAGTTATTGAGATTCAAAGAAAGAATTTTGGATTTTTAAGGAAAATGTCATGTTAAATAATTCTACTAACAAATCGGCTTTTCTGCTGATTAGTAGCAGTTTAGGGAGTTTGGTAAGAGGAACTGTTCCCCCACCTTCACTCTTATCCCTTGTGGTCTTTGAATCCTTCATCTGAGGCCTTGTCCCTGTTATGTGCCAGTCTTACCAGGCTTGTTTGTATTATTGGCCAGGTCATTTTCCCTAGACCATGAGTCTCAAACTAGTAATAGTGTTTAAAAGCTAGTAATAGTCAATATTGCCTGTACCTGCTTGTCAAGTCCTTTTGATAAAAAAAATTATTTAATGCAAAGAAAAGTTACATAGACCCTTAGTCCCTATTATTTTTTTTCATGTCTGTAGAGATTTATGACAGATTTTCCTTCTGATCAGTGTGAATAAATTTTGAAGATTTTTATAAGAACTTGACCATTTTTCGGTTGAATTTAGACCTTGAGTATCTATGCATTTAAATTTTTTCTTTTAAAAATTTTCAGTAATGGCAAATGTGACCCATGTCAACCAGGATTTGGATCTGTTCTGTTGAAGGCTCTACTTGATAATATGTCATTTTTACCTGCAGCTGCAACTGGTGGTATGTGGAATTAGTTTAATCACTAATAACTGTAGTCATAGGAAACATTTCACAATATATTTAGGATTATTTACTAACTTTTTGTCTCTTATTTTCATTTTTTTCTGTAGCTTGTCTTTTTTTTAAGGGGCTACTGTGTTTTAATTTGGTGAGCAGGTACTCTGTTCAGTAATATTGCAGGGAAAAAGTGGGAGAGTTAAGTATAAATACCGTGTCATCTGAATTTATACATTTTTTGTATTTCATTAATATCATTGAGTAGTTTGTTGTTTACTTACTATAGATCAGATATTACCAGTTAAAATGCTAGTAAAATAACCAGGGAAATGACATAAGTAAAATGGTCCATGCATATTTGGTGTGTGATTGGTAGGGACTGTGGTCAGCTGGAATTTTCTAAAAGGGACACCTGAAGAGTGTGAAAATGTCATTCAAGAATGAATGTAGTTATCAAATAGGAATTGAGAAAGGTAGCATATATATAAGTAATGAAGATTAAAACAATTTTTAAATGTCTTTTGCCGTTTTATGTTATTGTGAAAAGATACTTACTTTTTAAACCTGATGTCTTTTTGTAGACATGTCTCTTTTGTTTTATAAATAACATGTTACCTCATTGAGATGAGTATGTTTCACAAGGATTTGATCTTTATGTTATACCAGAAAAAAACCTTTCTTAAAGTTATTCAGTAAATGGGTATTTTGTCAATTTCTTTTTTTTTTTTTTTTTTTTTGTATTTTTCTGAAGCTGGAAACGGGGAGAGATAGTCAGACAGACTCCCGCATGCGCCCGACTGGGATCCACCCGGCACACCCACCAGGGGCAATGCTCTGCCCACCTGGGGGGATGCTCTGCCCCTCCGGGGGGCGTCGCTCTGCCATGACCAGAGCCACTCTAGCGCCTGGGGCAGAGGCCAAGGAGCCATCCCCAGCGCCCAGGCCATCTTTGCTCCAATGGAGCCTTGGCTGCAGGAGGGGAAGAGAGAGACAGAGAGGAAGGAGGGGTTGGGGGTGGAGAAGCAAATGGGTGCTTCTCCTATGTGCCCTGGCCGGGAATCGAACCCGGGTCCCCCGCACGCCAGGCCGACGCTCTACCGCTGAACCAACTGGCCAGGGCCTGTCAATTTCTTACTTTAGATTAGGGGTCCCCAAACTACGGCCCGCGGGCCACATGCGGCCCCCTGAGGCCATTTATCCGGCCCCCACTGCACTTCCGGAAGGGGCACCTCTTTCATTGGTGGTCAGTGAGAGGAGCACAGGCCCGTAGTTCCCATTGAAATACTGGTCAGTTTGTTGATTTAAATTTACTTGTTCTTTATTTTAAATATTTTATTTGTTCCCTTTTTTTTTTTTTTTTGTATTTTTCTGAAGCTGGAAACGGGGTGACACAGACAGACTCCCGCATACACCCGACCGGGATCCACCCGGCACGCCCACCAGGGGTGATGCTCTGCCCACCAGGGGGCTATGCTCTGCCCCTCCGGGACGTCGCTCTGCTGCAACCAGAGCCACTCTAGAGCCTGGGGCAGAGGCCAAGGAGCCATCCCCAGCGCCCGGGCCATCTTTGCTCCAATGGAGCCTTGGCTGCGGGAGGGGAAGAGAGAAACAGAGAGGAAGGGGGAGGGGTAGAGAAGCAAATGGGCGCTTCTCCTATGTGCCCTGGCTGGGAATGGAACCTGGGTCCCCCGCACACCAGGCTGACGCTCTACCACCGAGCCAACCGGCCAGGGCCCCGTTTTGTTTTTTTACTTTAAAATATGTGCAGTGTGCATAGGGATTTGTTCATAGTTTTTTTTATAGTCCTGCCCTCCAACGGTCTGAGGGACAGTGAACTGGCCCCCTGTATAAAAAGTTTGGGGACCCCTGCTTTAGATGAAGAGTGTGTTTAAATTTACCTTGAACATACAGTTGGTAAAACTCTTAACTTTATGTTATATAGAATAGGATGTTTTGGACATAGGTGATCACTTTAATAGTCTTCTGTGTTTAAAATAGTTTGTTGACAACAGCCTTAGAGGTAGGATGCTTAAATTTTGGTGTGTGATCATTTACAATTTTATAAAAGTAGAGTTTTAAAATACATTGTCATCATCATCTTTGAAGCCATGTTGGTCTACATGTAACTGGCCATATAGAATAATTATATTCCATTTACTTGCTATGGTGTATTTATTATTTTTGAAAGTTTTAGTGCAAAGGAACAGTGTTTCAGGATGGATGGCTTGAAGACCCTGACATCTTTCCACTTTTCCAGCCATTCTAAAATGTCCCTCATGGTCATCTCACGTTACTGAAAACCTAAATGACTAGTTAGCCTGATACACTTCTCCAAAAATATGTTTGAAATTCTCTGTTAGTATTCTCTTAGAGTCATTTAAGAAAGTTGGTCCTTCTTTGTAAATTGCAAGTTATAAGAAAGCCTTTCTAGGAAAAGGGAACACAATGATAAATATGTAAACGATGTTTTCTTTGTCAGAGAAAAATAATGAAAAGAAACATTGATTTTTTTGTTTTGTTTTCAGGTTCTGTCTATTGGTATTTTGTCTTACTGAATTATGTGAAAGATGAAGATTTGGCTGGGTGTAGTACGGCCTGTGCGTCTCTGCTCACCGCTGTGTCTAGAAAGTTACAGGATAGGCTCACGCCAATGGAGGCTTTACTTCAGACGAGGTATTTTATATGGGTAGTGACTAATAATGGGCCTTTCTGGACACGGTACCTCCTTTGCACAGTACTGTTATATGTATCTGCTTAAAAACGATTGTTTTTTTTACAAAATTATATTTAATTTATGCCTAACCTTTTCCCACATGATATTAGCCTAAGGTTCTTTTTTTCCCTTTTTTTCTGAAATGATTCCTGAAGTCCTGAAGATTGTTATTCACAGGGCTAATTATATTAAAATACTTAAATGTTCTATTTCTTGCTAGTGGAAGAAGGATTTAGGTAATTTGTTTCTCTATTGTTAAAACTTTGTAGATGGAATTATATAAGTCATTTATAGCCCTTAATTAGTATTCTTTATCTGCTGGTTATCTGAAACTTAAACATAATAGAGTTCTTACCTGATCTTCGGTATTTGATGTAGTCTTTTATTGAACTCAATGGTTTTGTAATCTTTTAAAATTGGAAATCTTAATTTTCAAGATATTTTATTCAGATCCTTTGTACTTTCTGCTGGGTAATGTAGTTGACTGAGGTGAGGGAGGGCTGCCTCATGTCTTCCATGCAGATGATTCAGTTTGGGTTTATCAGCTTCCAGCTTATTGCAATCAGTTGTTGAAGCTCTGGACCATGTCTTTTGGAATACAGGTTTACAGGGAACACAGTTGAGATTTGCTGAATTTAATGGGTTAAATCTGGTTAGCGCCTCCTTATGCACTTCTTTTAAAACTAAATAAATAATTTGTTAATTAGATGGCTGACAGGAAAATTGTTAGGACATTATTTTATTTTTCAGATATGGATTATATAGCTCACCATTTGATCCAGTCCTCTTTGATTTAGAGATGAGTGGCTCTTCTTGTAAAAATGTATACAACAGCAGCATTGGTGTTCAATCAGATGAAATTGATTTATCGGATGTCCTTTCAGGTAGTAACTTCTTTTATTAAAGGAATTTCTGAACTTTATATCTTGGATTTAAGCTACCATAGATTTAATAGATTGTAGTTACTACATTTTATCTTTAAAATCTAAAATTTAGAACCTAACATGTGTGAATCATTAAACCATTTTCCTTTATTTCTAACCTTCACCTCTCAATATTAAGGATATTTTGAAAGAGTTATGAATTTGTTTTTTATGTTTCATTATATATCAATATAACTTTAGTACTTCATCTTGTTGAACTTACTGAAAGTATTGCTAGTAAACCAAAATGTTAGAAACTTTAGTTTTACACATGTTAAGATAATTACCACCTTAAATACAGGGTGGGGCAAAAGTATGGAAAATAATACAATAATAAATAATAATACAAGAATAAACTCTGTTTTGTGTACTCACAACTGTAAATCTACTTTTGCCTCATCCTGTATAAGTAAATTTTAGAAATTAGTCTCACTTTCTTTATTTTAATGTGAATCATGAAGTGTGAAAAAAACAAAAGAGAAAAATCAAATATAGAAATATAAATGAAATATAAAATATTTCAATTCCAGCTTTTCTACTCTTTTAGGTTACCATTGTAAATAGATTGTTTAGTTATTTAGACTTGTTCGCTTTACATGTTTCTGAACATTTTTAATGGAAGTGATCACATTACACTTTCTGTTCTTTGTTTTTTAATGACTTTTTCGATCTTGTTTGTATGTCTCTTTTTAATGATTTAGGCTCTGACTACTTCATGCCAATCAGTCTCTATCTAAGTAACACATTAATTTATGAGTATAACACAGAGGAGAAGTTAGAACTAGATATATAGATACCTTCTGTTTAGTTTAGGATAGAATGAGAAATCTGTGATGGAGAGAGTGTAAGAAGAAGACCATAAAGCTCAGGCCAAGCCAGCAGGCAGTTCAGTATGCCAAGAGTACCCACACTCAGTATAGAAGACTCAAGAGAAAGGACTTAGATAACATAATATGAGTCTCCATCTCAATGTCTCATCATTTTATTTCTCTCCATTAGTCCTCTGCAGTGCAGCTTTTCTCAGCTAATGGCATCAGTGGCAGAAAACAAATCTGAATGTCATCCTTGATACCTCCGTCTTTCTATTCCTTTACATTGAGGCTATTACCAGATCCTATCTATTTTTCTATCAATGTATAATTTTAATTTACCTGCTCTTTTACCTTCCATGATCACATGATGATAGATCAAGCCACAATGGTTATCTTAAACCTAGACTACAGTAATAGTTTTCTAATTAATTTTTCTGCATCTGTTCTGGCCTCACATTAATATTTTCTCCATATCGCCACGAGTATTAGCATTTTTGAATGTATACCTGATCACTTCTCTCCTTAAAATATTTTTTATATTTATTACTTTGTAGTTCAGAGTCGGTAATACAGCATATATAGTCTGTATGATCTGGCTCTCTTTCCCTTGCCACTGTGATCCATGAACTCCCTCAAAGTTTCTGAGATCCTTTCGTGGAGTCCATGGGTCAACTGTTTTCATGATAGAATGATGTTACTGTTTTATTCACTGCATTGACAGTTATCCCAAAGCATGATGTTCTCCAGTAGGCACTTGGAATAAAAAAATATGCCAATTTCTAGACACAAATATCAGCATGGTGATTATCAGAGGGAAATGGGCATAAGGGGAGGTAGAAGAGGGTAGGGAGGGGATAAATGGTGGTGGAAGGAGATTTGACTTGAAGGGGTGAACACATAATACAATATACAGATGATGTATTATGGAATTGTGCATCTGAAACATATAATTTTATTAAAAATGTCACCCCAATAAATCAATAAAAAGGTAAAAAAGTTAATGCCAATTTCACTTTCACTTACCAATGTCCTTGATGAAGCAGTGAAAATTGTTAATTTTATTAAATTTTGAACCCATGAGTATGCTTCTCTTAAATATTCCATGCTGAGACAGGAAGTATGCATTAAAAACTTAGGCCGCATACTGACTAATCAAGGCTTTTTCAAGGCAACATGCTAATGCAGTTGTTTGAGTTAAAAGCTATACTAATTGTTTACTTCATGGAATACCCTTTTTATATGCAAAGTGATTATTCAAATTATTGGTAATTTGGCTGGTATTTGTCTACAGATTTATAGAAAAAGCCTTTCAGTATCCATTCAATTGATCGCATTTGTTGTTAATATTAAAAATAAAACTTTTAAGCAAAAATTAGGATTTTGGAAAACATGAATGCTCCAGGGTGAATTTGACAGCTTCCTAACAAGCCTTTTTTCCCGATTGGTTATCATATTAGGGTCATTTTCTGTTATATTATAATGAAATATATAAACATTTTGAAGATCTGTATATAGTGATAACCAGTATTTTTCAAATAATGGGTAAAAGATTCTTTAGAAATACAAAAGATACAAGGATAGGTCAATTAATCTTAGTCCAATAGAGTTTGAGAGGTTCACTGATCAGATATCAGTATTACTTGGCAACTAATCTTTAAAAGAACTGCCACTTGTGAAGTTTTTGAATATGTAAATCTATTTAAATCTTTCTTCCTTTTTGAGCTACACATTTGTGTTGGGTTGAATTTTCTTCAGATACTTCTACAAAAACACCATATTGCAGCATATTAAATGCAGAGACAATAAAATTCCACTACCCTCCACATGCCAGATTTTAAAGAGATTTGTAAAATATAAAACACTGCCACTCTTTCCATTATTTTCATTTTAGAAGACAGTTACTTTTCATCAAAGTATGCTATTTTATATTTAATGAATTTATTACTGCTAAATGAATTAATATTTAAAATTTCTCACTTTAAAATTTCTGCTATGATAAGTAGCAGTATATATATTAATATATATAATATATAGCCAACATAAAAGAAAGCTCTTTGGAGTTCTTAATTATTTTAAAGATACAAGGATTGGTGTTAAGATTTAAAAATATTCTTCTAGCCACATTTGTTTGATATGTTCGTTTAGTTCCCCTAATGTGCCATGTTCCTTCCTAGTAGAGAGATGTCGTTTCTTCTGTCTGTCTTCTGCCTCAGTGGAATAAATATGTAAAAATCTTTTATTCTTCCCATAAATCTCATCATTTCATTATGGAATTATTTTATTACCCCTTAGACTGATTTCCCCTTATTCCTTTGAACTTCTCTTAAGTAAAAATAGCACTTCTTAAAAAGATTTCAATTGCATAATTAGTTGTTTAATACATAGTAACCTCTAACAGCATATATGTTTTATGAGAACTAGGGCCTGTCCTTTTACGCTTGTATCTCACACATCCCTTTTTAAGTGTTCAATAAATGTATTTTTAACATGTGTCAGGCCCTGTGCATCCTTGAGATGGGCATCAGTTGGAGGCTGGAAAACAAGATTATGGCAGTTTAGTCTTGCTTTTAATTTAGTCCTGTTGTTGTTGATAACAGTTTTTATATCTCCTTGTTTTTTTCATGTTGAGTTTCTGTTTTACTTTAACTGTTAATTCTGCTTAAAGGAGTGCTAACTCCAAAAACTTGGAAAGTACTAAAAATAACCCTTTCTTCCCCATACCATCTATAATCTTAATTCTTTTGTGTTCGTCCATCCCGTCTTCTAGCTGTGGTTGTATTGGTCACATAGTTGTGGCCATGTGATTTTTGTTTTTACTATTATATTTGCTAATGTTGTAAATGATTATAAAGTAATATGCCTCATTCTAGAAAATTGATAATAAAAAACAGTATAAAGGGGCATTTACAATTACTCTTGTTTATACTTTGGAATGTTTCTTTAGTTTATATTAGTGCCATATTTATACAATTGATGTCATAGAATATATTCTTATTTTATCCACACTTAACAGATTTGGCAATAGCTTTTGTAAGTAGCTGGTTTATTATGTTTTCCTCATTTAAAATATAAATCACTTGTTATTGTTTCTTGTTAATGTGAATGGCCACTGAGTTTCTTTTATGCAACTCTGCTTTTGTAGCAAGGAAACTAGTACCCCCTGTTTGTGACTTTTGCTAATGCCATGTCCATTGCTGAAGCACTCTGTAAGGGTTGTGTGTTTGTTTATACATCTCTAATTAAAATTGGAGTAGCACTATAGTTTTCAATATGACTGTTGTGTCTTTTAAAGATGATGAATTCACATATTATAAAACTTGTCTCTTTTCTGTATTAGGAAATGGAAAAGTCAGTAGTTGTACAGCTGCCGAGGGTAGTTTCACATCTCTCACGGGACTCCTAGAAGTTGAACCCCTACACTTTACTTGTGTGTCAACTAGTGATGGAACCAGAATAGAAAGGGATGATGCAAGTACGTTTACTGGTATATACCTTCTTTTATTATACACATTCTTTTATCTATCATACTCTGTTATAAATATAAAGTTACATGTGAGTATTTAATAATATATGTATAAGTTCCTTTGCTGACATGTTATATAAACTTATTAATACAAGGGACATTTTGTAGAAAAATCAAAGTAGTTTTATATTCTTTTCTAGGTCTTCATAGAAATTTTTTTTCTTACCCTCTAGTACACTAATTTAAATCCTTTTGTTTTTATGTGTGTGCATTTTTAGAAGTTTTTTAGTTTGGTAAATATTAAATACAATGAAAGAATAGAGAAGAGGAAGAGTTCAGTAGGCTCTTTATTTCTATTACCCAGCTTCAGTAATCATCAGTAGATGGCCAGTCCTGTGTGTAGTATGGCATCATACTGTTTTATTTCTTTCAATTGAAGTTACCAGTATATTTGATACAAAGTCTTTGAGAAGGGTGAGATGTCTAAAGAGGGATACTGTTTTTTCAGCTAGTTTAAAGCAACTTTATTTTTTTGAACTAGTATTTGAATGTGTTGAAAATGTACTGTTGTTGATGTTTTAAATTAATAATCAGCCCTGTCTGAATTAGATCAGTTGGTTAGTGTGTCGTCCTGGTATGCCAGTGTTGTGGCTTATATCTCTGGTCAGGGCACACACAGGAATCAACCAATGAATGCATAGATTGGTGGAACAACATGTCAATGCTGTCTTTCTCTCTCCCTTTCTCTGTCTCTCAAATCAATCAATAAATAAAAAATAAAAAAATAAATGAGTAGTCAATAAGAAGTCTCATTATTTTGTATATGTCTTCATTTTCTTCAATACTTTTCCGAAGCTGGAAACGGGGAGGCAGTCAGACAGACTCCCGCATGCGCCCGACCAGGACCCACCTGGCATGCCCACCAGGGGGTGATGCTCTGCCCATCTGGGGCGTTGCTCTGTTGCAACCAGAGCCATTCCAGCACCTGAGGCAGAGGCCACAGAGCCATTCTCAGCGTCCAGGCCAACTCTGCTCCAATGGAGCCTCGGCTGCGGGAGGGGAAGAGAGAGACAGAGAGGAAGGAGAGGGGGAGGGGTGGAGAAGCAGATGGGAGCTTCTTCTGTGTGTCCTGGCCGGGAATCGAACCCGGAACTCCTGCACGCCAGGCTGACGCTCTACCACTGAGCCAACCGGCCAGGGCCATTTTCTTCAATACTTTTAACAGAAAATAAAATAGTTTGCATGGGAAGTCATGAAAAATTTAAACTTGTTCTTGCCTTCAGAATGGCAAAAGATTTTAAAAGGAACGTACTAGCTTTTTTTATTTGAGTGTGTTTTTATCCAGAATCATCTTATATCTTCAAACTGTGGAAGTAACCAGTAAGTGAAATTCATGTGTTATGTAGTTATTTAAAATTAAATTAGAAAGTAATGTTTCTTTATATGGAGATGCCAGAAGTGTCAGAATTTATTTATTTTTGTTTTCTTGGACTATCATAGTTATTTTGCAGAAACTTTTATGTTTATATAAGAATAGACAATGCTATGACATGAAATTGAACTTTCAGAGAATTCCTTATTTATAAATTAGACTCTGTCTTGGAACTAGTATAAAAATAAGTATCTAAGATTTTTATTTTAAGATAATTTATGTGTTTGAATAAGTCATGCTTTCAGAAATGCTTAAAACTATTTTTTTCATTTTTAGTCCTATTATTGACCTATATCAGTTTTGACCTTTTTTTTTTTTTTTTTTTAACCACTTTTTAGAAAATTAAATTTAATGAGGTGACATTGGTCAGTAAGAGTACATAGGTTTTAGGTAAATATTTTTATAGCATTTGAATTGTTGATTGTGTTGTGTACCCATCACTCAAAGTCAAATCATTTTCTGTCACCATATATTTTGTCCCTCTTTACTGCCCCCCCCGTAACCACTTCACTTTCATCTTTGTCTATGAATCTCATTTTTATATCCCACCCATATGTGAAATCATAAAATTCCTAGCTTTTTCTAATTTCCTTATTTCACTTAGTATATTATGTTCTCAAGGTCCATCCATGTTGTCGTAAATGGCAATATATCATCTTTTATGGCTGAGTAGTATTCTGTTGTATATATTAAAATAAAAACAGATAAAAGATTAGGTTTGAGAAAGAGAAGTATTCCTTCACATTGCCCACCATTTTCTCTCCTGCAGAGGAAGTCATGGAACCACTCTTTGTCTTCCTAAAGAAAATCCATTCCTGTATAAGCAATCACCTCTGTATTTCATTCAGACTGAAACTACCACTAGCAGAGGGATTTTTATTAAGTGTTAGGACAAAGCCCTGCCCTCTTTTCAACATTAGGGTTGTTAAATTCATCCATATCTTTGCATATGTGTAGATTTTATTGTCTGAATAAAATAAAATTTATGTATCCACTATTGATTTTTGTATACAGTCAGTCAACATTCAGGTACCACAGAAGGTGCTAGATGATGACCGTGGTCTCAACTTTTCATTTACATTTTTTGGGAAATATGTTAATTGTGAAATATATCACCCCTACAGAAATAAATGCAGAAAATAGTTTTATAGCCCAGCAGTTAATCACAAAACAAACTGACCACAAAGTCAAGAAATATTTTCCAGCACTTTAAAAGGTGTCTTTTTGACCCTTCTGTTTATTTCTCCTCACTCTCCAAAAGGTAACGTTGTCCTAACTTTATGAGGAATCATTTAAAATTTTTTTTTTTACTTATTGATGAGAGAGAGAGACATTGATTTGTCATTCCACTTTTTGGATTCATTGCTTTGTTCTTGTGTGTGCCCTGCACCACCTAGGCATATCCTGATGATGCTCTAACCCAGTGGTCCCCAACCCCCGGGCCGCGGACCGGTACCGGTCCGTGGGCCATTTGGTACCGGTCCGCAGAGAAAGAATAAATAACTTATATTATTTTCGTTTTATTTGTATTTAAGTCTGAACGATGTTTTATTTTTAAAAAATGACCAGATTCCCTCTGTTACATTGACGCTTGTCTCGGTCACATGATACATTTATCTATCCCACCCTAAAGGCCGGTCCGTGGCCCAAAAAAAGTTGGAGACCACTGCTCTAACCAACTGAACTACGTGCTTGGGCCTCAAGGAATTAGCTTTTTGGTTTTTGCTTATTTCTTTGTTATTGCCACTTAATTATGCATTCCTAAACACTGGCTGTTTAGGGTCTATAGAATATAAAAATTGAATTTGCTTTCTGTCCAACATTACCCATTGTTAAATTCACCCATGTTATTGAATATATGTAGATTGTTGGCCCTTTTCCATTGCTGTTTAAGATTTTATTATATGAATAAAATAAAATTTATGAATTCAGACCTGCTTTGTATACTGTTGATTAACATTTGGGTTCCATTGTAATACCAATAGTACTAATGGATACAGTATTCTCTTGGATATGAGTGTAAAAGTTGATTTGCTGCTTCATAGGGTTGTCATATATTCCACTCTAGTAACTAATATTAAAGAAATGCACTTCTTGATGCCAGATATATGAGGATTTTCTAGTTATCTTGTTATTGATTCTTATTTAAATTGCTATAGGGTCAAAAGAAATACTCTGATTATCAATCTTGCAAGATATGTTAGAAATTGTAGAGGGTCAGCTTTTATAAATATTCCATGAATGCTTGACAATAATGTTTACTTAGCACTTGTTGGGAAGTTATATTCTACATAACCATTTGGGCAAGTTTGCTTATTGTATATCCATTACTTTAGCTACTTTATTTTTCAAAGAAGATTGGTGTTAAAATTTGTCTATTTTAGTTTCATCACTTTTTACTTTGTCCATTTTGAAACTATGACACGAATTTAGAATGGTTCGATCTTTCTTGTAATTTAAAACCTCAATGTTATGAATTACCTCTCTATCTCTAATATTGCTATTTTCCCTAAAAGTAGTTTGATATTTATATACCTAGCATTAGCTTTCTTTTGGTTATTATCTGTATAATATATGTTTTCCTTTTTTTTACTTTCAACATTTCATTGTCTTCTTATATTTAGACATTCTTTTAAAAGCCACATGTGGTTGCCTTATTTAATTCATTCTGATCCTTTGTCTTTCAATTGAAATATTTAATTTACATTTAATGTAATTACTGATATATTTGTGTTTAAATGTTAGGTTTTATATATTCTATTATATTCTTCATCATGGCAGTTGTATATTTTCTCCCCTTTTTTTGGTGACTACATTTTTATTTTCTATTTCTCTACTTTTTACTATTATTAGCAGTTGTCCCAGAGGTCATAATATAGACATATCATTGACATCTAGAAGTCCTGCTGCTGTTTTTCCCATACAATGCAAATATCTTCCCAATATATATGGCATTGTGATTTTATACTTGAAGTGTATTTTAATACCCATAATATGTTATTTTCATAGTTTTTATATTCAATATTCATTTGGATTTATTTAATAATAATTTTTTTTTTTTTTAGCTTTTATCTGGTATGATTTTATGTCTGAAAACTACCTTGTAAGATTTCTTTTATGTTCTTGTCTACTGATGAAGTAACTTAGTTTTTTTTGGAAAATTTTCAAATATTTTTTGAATAATTTTAGATGAACAAACCTCCTACCCATTATCTAGGTTCCAATATTACTGATATTTTCCACATTTCTTTTATCTTTTTTCTTTACTTCAGTACTTCAAAACAAGTACTAGATATGTCACTTTTACCTCTATAGATGTAACACATGCATTAGTACCTTAAATATGGATTTCCTCTTTAATAACTGATGCCATTTTTATCATAATCATGTTATGATACATTTATCATTATTAAATCAGCATAATCAATTCTATGGAATTACCTAATTTTCAGTATGTAATTAAATTATCTGAATATCAGAATAACATTTTATATTTGGTTTATTTGCATTAAGAGGTATCGTTTTTGTCTTTTTTTTTTTTTGACAGAGACAGAGAGAGAGGGACAGATAGGGACAGACAGACAGACAGGAAAGGAGAGAGATGAGAAGCATCAATTCTTTGTTGTGGCACCTTAGTAGTTCATTGATTGCTTTCTCATATGTGGCTTGACCAGGGTCTACAGCAGACCGAGTGACCCCTTGTTCAAGCCATCAACTTTGGGCTCAAGTCAGCGACCTTTGGTCTCAAGGTAGCAACAATGGGGTCTTGTCTATGATCCCATGCTCAAGCTAGCGACTCAGGACTCAAGCTGATGACTTCACGGTTTTGAACCTGGGTCCTCTGTATCCCAGTCCACTCCACTACTGCTTGGCCAGGCCGTTTTTATTCTTGAAGTCATATTTTCATGTTAGAGAATTCTAAGTTAGCTATTCTTTCTCCTAGTGATTTAAAAATAATCTTTGCTAGTCCTGCCTGGGTAGCTTGGTTGTTTATAGACCATCATCCCAATACTCCAAGATTGTGGGTTTGATCCCCAGTCAGGTCATATATAAGAATCAACCAGTGAATGCATAAATGGGTAGAACAACAAATTGATCTTTCTCTCTCTCAGATCAATCAATAAGTAAAAAATTAAAGATAATCTTTTCTTTTATCTTATGCTGTTTTTGTGAGATGCCACTGGCAGTCTTATTATTCCTCTCTGAAGGTCACTGACAGTGCTCAAGCTGTGAGATTCATTCTTGAATCCTTACTTGGATCAGCTATAGAAAGATCTCAGCTGTTAGCTGTTCAAACATTACTTCTGCTCTCTTTTTTATATTCTCTTTTTTTTGTGTCTTCAATTTTATGTATTTTATACCAATTCACTGTAACTGGTATGATTTTCAATCTTTTTTTTTTTTTTTGTATTTTTCTGAAGCTGGAAACGGGGAGAGATAGTCAGACAGACTCCCGCATGTACCCCACCGGGATCCATCCGGCACGCCCACCAGGGGCGATGCTCTGCCCCTCCGGGGCATCGCTCTGCTGCTACCAGAGCCACTCTAACACCTGGGGCAGAGGCCAAGGAGCCATCCCCAGCGCCCGGGCCATCTTTGCTCCAATGGAGCCTCGGCTGCGGGAGGGGAAGAGAGAGACAGAGAGGAAGGAGAGGGGGAGGGGTGGAGAAGCAGATGGGTGTTTCTCCTGTGTGCCCTGGCCAGGAATCGAACCCGGGACTTCTGCACGCCAGGCCAACGCTCTACCGCTGAGCCAACCGGCCAGGGCATGATTTTCAATCTTTAAGTCTTACTTAATATTATGGCTATTATCTTTTAGTTCATCTTGGTTACTACTTCTCTATTGCTATGTTATAATTTATGGGGGGCGGAAATCTATCCTTTTTCACTCTACTGCAATATTACCTCTGTGAAAATCATGTGTCTACTCTGTATGAATCTATTTTTGTTCCATTGTTTAGTTAGTCTAGCCTTATACCAGTACCTCATTGTCCTAATTATTGTAGCTTACTTTTAAGTCTTGAAATCTGAAGTCTGCCAACTTTATCTTTCTTTTTTGGTATATTTAAAGTACTGATACAAAATTTCACAGTAGTGTGTAGTCATCACCATTGTGTAATTCTCCAGACATTTTCATCACTGTAAAAAGAAACTCCTTAGCCATTAGTAGTCACTCCCTATTCCCTTCTCCTTCCATCTCTGGGCAATCACTAATACATTTTGTGTCTGGATTTTGTCTATCCTGGACATTTCATGTGAATGAATATATAATCATATAATATGTGGCCTTTTTGTCTGGCTTCTTTCACTTAGTATAATATTTTCAAGGTTAATCCATTTGGCATGTAGTGCATCATTCTTTTTTTATAGATAAATAATATTTCATTGTGTGGAAAGACCACTTTTTAAAAAATACAGATATACCACATTTTGTTTAATGACTCAGCAGTTAATGATATTTTTGCTTTTCTTTCTCTCAATTAATAAGCAGAATACTAATGTGAATACCTTGTTTAGGTTTTTGTGTGAAACATGCTTTTAGTTCTCTTAGGTATATACCCAGGAGTGGAATCCATCATCATTCTTTTTTTTAAAAAGATAGTCTTTCTTAAAAATTCTGGTTGTTTTTGTATTAACATTTTTTCCCAGCTTTATTGAGATATAATTGGTATATAACACTGAGCAAGTTTATTGTATACAGTGTTTGGTTTGATAAATTTATACTAATTATAAAACGATTACCACCATATTGTTAGCTAACACCTCCAACCTATCACATAATGACTATTTCCTTTTTGTAGTAAGAACATTTAAGATCTAGTCTCTTAGCAGTTTTCAAGTATGTAATATAGTAGTATTATCTGTAACTAAGATAGTGTTTACAGATAATAATACATTTTAGAACCAGCTTGTCAGCATACCCACAAAAGCTTATTATTTATTAATTTGGGATTTGAATATAAATCAGCTTGGGAGAATTGACCAAATATTAATATTATGCCTTATAGTTTGTTAACATGGTATATTTTTTAATATATTTAGGTCTTTAATTTTTCTTGCTGATGTTTTATAGTTTTCAGTGTAGAATTTTTGTACTTTTTAGATTTTACATAGCTATTTGATTTTATTCTATTATAAATATTATAATCTTTATAATAGATTTTTCTTAATTTAGTTCAATTTTTTTGTTGCTGTGTAATAGTATAATTGATTGTGCATATTAATCTTATATCTGATGACATTGCTATATTAATATGCTAATTCTAATAGTTTGTATTTTCCTAGGGGTTTTTTATGTACACAATTATATCATCTGTTAATAAAGAGTTTGCTTTGTTCTTTTTCAGATCATTATATCTTTATTTCTTTTTCTTACTCTTTTGCGCTTCCTAGGACTTTCTGCATGATGTAATACACAACTGATGATAATGTTCATCTTTGTCTTATTGTCAACTCTATGTTTTTATATCTAGTTTTTGAGACTCCTAGTACAAAAATAGAAAAGGATGTTGAAAACAGACCATACAAAAGATTTTAAAATTAGTGTTGTAGTGATTGATGTCTTGCTTTTCTTGGATGGTTTATGTCTCTTATGTGTTTGTAGTGATAATTTTCCCATAAATATTATTTGTATACTAGATTTTAAAGTCAGTAAAGGGCTAAAGTATATGATTAATATTGAAAATCACTTAGATCACTCCAACAGTACAAGTAAAACATCAGTGCTTCAGTAAGTCTTAATATTTTTTCTCTAGAGTTGCTTTGGTGGAACACTAGTTGGAACAAATGGATTTTATTTTGGCATACACAGGTTATATGAAATATGATTTTTCTTTCACCAACTTTTTCTAGTTATTTATTTAAGAGACTTTGCATAGTTTTGTTGTTAGTACTAGCTTATTTATTTTAGCATAGTTTTTAAGTTTGTTTGAGCCCTGGCATAATGTAGCCATTGTTGGATATTAAAATATGCTGTAAGATTATTTTTTTATCCTTTTCAAGTATAAGTAATCACTTCTTTCCACTTTCATTATCTATGAAATGCATAAAAATAATACCTACTTACATGCTTTTGAGAAAATGCAGTGAGTTGATGTAAGTTCTATACTTAGCTCTGTACCTCACATTGGCTTTCATATCATATTGCTTTTGGATCTAATCCTTGATTAACCACCTACAGCTCTGCAGAATAATTTCTCTGTGCCATTCTTTACTGAATCACCTAATAAACAGAATCATAATATCTGCCCTCAGGGTTCTTCATCTGTTGAATGTGGTAATTAACTAAACAGTCACTGGTTATGCATACTAAATATTTGCTGTTATTGTAGCAGTTACCTGTTACCTATGTAACTTTCTAGCAAGAGTCCTGTTATAATAAGTATTAATGGTATCGTTAGGCTTGGCCTCGACTTCTTGTTTTGTGCTGACCTGTATGATTAAGTTGTGAAATTGTTTTTATCCTAGCTTTTTTGAAAATGTTTTCCGCAAACATTGTTAGCTATCTAATGGGAAAAGTGGTCTTTTATAATATATATTTGAGTAACATTTAAAAGGAAATTCAAATTTTTTAACTTGTGGGATTTTATAGACCTTTAATGATGATACTACGTATTAATGGGTAAGCAGTATGTGCCTTAGGAAATGCCTCTTGCCATATTAGTGTTATGGGGGAGCATATGGTACGAAACTGCTTTCCATAAATTGTGGCCCAGACTGTCTAGGCTGTGCTTTAAAATGAGGAAGTAAGGGCTACCAGTCTTTTTAAATGACGTTCTTATAACTGAAGGCTTTTTGAGTTTTCTTTCAGGGGGTGGGAGGGAGAAGGAAGTATTGTTGCTTGTAAGAAATCTTGGTCAAATTTCAGTTTATTTCTTAAGCTCCAATTGTATGATAAGGCCACTCACTTTTTTAGCTCTAGTAAATGAAATTTCTATGCTGAAAATAGTTTTTAAAATAATTTTATATTTTACAGTTACAGTTGACATAGAATATGAGTTTCAGGGATACAACTCAAAGATTACACATTTATATAATTTAGGAATTAATAACCCTGTTTAATCTAGTACCCATTTAACACCATAGATAGTTATTACAATATTGTTGACTATATTCCCTATGCTGTACTAACATCCCGTGACTATTCTGCAACTGCAGATTTGTACTTAATCCCTTTATGTTTTTCACTCATTCCCTCAAAGCCCCTTTCATCTGGCAGCAGTCAAATGTTCTCTGTATATATGTTTCTGTTTCTGTTTGTTTATTTTGTGTTTTAGATTCCACATATACGTGAAGTCATCAGGCATTTGTCTTTCTCTGTCTGACTTACTTTGTTGAACATAATACCCTCTAGGTCCACCATGTGGTTGCAGATGGCAAAATTTTTCATTCTTTTTATGACTGAGTCATTATCCTATTATATATATCCATTCATCTGTTGATGAACACCTAGATTGTTCCCATATATCGCCTATTATAAATAATACTGCAGTGAGCATATGGATATACATGTCTTTTAAATTTAGTGTTTTGGGTTTCTTTGGATAAATATCAGAAGTGGAATTGCTGGGTCTTTCTTTTTCTCTTGTTATATAGACTATGCTGAAAATATTTTTAAACTTAAATGTATACTGACTAATTTTTCTTTGATTTAAAAGTCATTCCTGGATCTCTTAAATTTGAATATTATTATTATCAATAGACTTATTACTATTAAGATTTCCTTATTTATACTCTCTAGAATTTCTGTCTTTCAAAATGAAAATTAACTATAGTTTTGTCAAAATCGTATAGTACTTTGAATGTATTTAACTGTGAACATTTTCTTCATCCTGTTTTTTTTCCCCCCTTGTCTTATGCCAGTGAGTTCCTTCGGGGTTACTCCTGCAGTAGGTGGACTATCATCTGGGACAGTTGGGGAAGCTTCGACAGCCCTGAGTTCAGCAGCCCAGGTAGCTTTGCAGTCTCTCTCTCATGCAATGGCTTCAGCCGAGCAACAGCTACAGGTGCTGCAAGAGAAACAGCAGCAGCTTTTGAAGCTTCAGCAACAGGTTGGAGACTATTTGGCTCTTTGTTCATGCTGTCTCTAAACTTCAAAAGCTGAAAAAAGTACTGTAAAAATGACCATTATTTTCGTAAAGGAAAGTAGGTTGACTGATCTGAACTAAGCATTTTCTACAAAAATTGAGGTAAAGTCTTTGTGATATATTTAAATTTTTAAAAATTATGTAAAGACTTTTTCTTTGATAACATATCTGAGGGAATATAATTCATACTTTTATTACAATATTTGAGTAAAATTCATTCTTACATATGTTTAAACACTCTTGGTCAAACATTATGGTTACCATTTACTCTTTACATGAATTGAAGAACCTAAAACAAAATTTGGAGATTTCATCATGGCCTAAATGCAACCTATGCAATTCCAGGTGACAAATTACATCAAGCTAGGCAATATATGTGAGTTCATTTCCTGTTAATATTTTGTTTTTAGGAGAACTTTGTTTTCTTATTTATATTTAGTTCTTTCTTTCCACTTTTGCTTTGAGAAAGTTCTAGTTTCCAGATGCTCAGGAAATTTTATATTAAATATCTAAAGATGCACATGTAGCAAAGAAATACCCTGTTTGTACTTTCCACTTTTTATTTAATTTCATTTTTATTTGACTAGGATCCAGTTGTTCATTTTATCTTTAGACTATATACCCATGTAGTATTTCCCACAATTTAGGTAGGCAGGGTTAGTCTATATTTGTTGCTTTTACCTTTCTTGCAGAAAGCAAAGCTGGAAGCCAAGTTACATCAGACAACAGCTGCAGCAGCTGCAGCAGCATCAGCAGCATCAGCAACATCAGCAGTAGGTCCTGTTCACAACTCTGTGCCTTCCAACCCAGTGGCAGCCCCTGGATTCTTCATTCATCCATCTGATGTTATTCCACCCACTCCAAAAACAACACCACTTTTTATGACTCCACCACTCACACCACCCAATGAAGCGGTTTCCGTTGTGATTAATGCTGAACTTGCACAGCTTTTCCCAGGCTCAGTCATTGATCCCCCAGCAGTCAATCTTGCTGCACATAACAAAAATTCCAACAAGTCCAGAATGGTAAATTGTTATATTTTAAATAGGTGTTTGCTTAGTCATTTAAAAATAACTTGAAATATATGCTAACTTCAAAAGGCAAAATTTTATTTTACCAACTTGATATAGCAAATTTTATTGTTTTAAATAAAATGTTATAGAATGTACTTTAGTCACTAAGACTTGTAATTTTGATATTATGATTACTAGTTTTTCTAGAGCAAGAGTGATGTCAATATAGTTGTACTTTTTTCTTTTTTAGAATCCACTTGGTTCTGGCCTAGCTCTTGCAATTTCTCATGCTTCACATTTTCTTCAACCTCCACCTCACCAGTCCATTATAATAGAGCGAATGCATTCAGGTAATCTTTGACCTTCTTAAAATGTTTTTCTTGCCTAGAGTGTTGGTCCTTTGAAGATTTGTGTAGTTTGATTTCCCTTTGACAATACCACATTTGTTCTTGGGTAAGTAGACGTTACCAAGGGCTCACGATGTGTGCTTACCAGTTGAAGGGAAGAATGCTGATAAATAGGTTCAGTAGTTTGTCCAAACAATGGATTTGATCTGTATATGAATCTTGCCTGTTGAACTATGGTTAACATAAATATTTGTCTCCAAAGTAGCTGCTCAAATACCATTACAGTAGAAATTACACTTAAAGAAGTAGTATTCCTGCCTGACCAGGCGGTGACACAGTGGATAGAGCATTGAACTGGGACGCAGAGGCCCCATGTTTGAAAACCTGAGGTCGCTGGCTTGAGCATGGGCTCATCTGGCTTGAGCACGGGCTCATCCGGCTTGAGCACAGGCTCACCCAGCTTGTGTCCAAAGGTCACTGGCTTGAAGCCCAAGGTCGCTGGGTTGAGCAAGGGGTCACTTGCTCTGCTGTAGCTCCCTGGTCAAGGCACATATGAGAAAGCAATCAATGAACACTTGAGGTGCCACAACAAAGAATTGATGCTTCTCATCTCTCTTCCTTTCTGTCTGTCCCTATCTATCCCTCTCTGTCTCTGTCAAACACACACACACAGGCGCGCGCGCGCGCACACACACACACACACACACACAGAAAGAGAGATAGAGAGAGAGAGAGAAGTAGTATTCTTGCCTTACCAGGCAGTGGTGCAGTGGTGTAATGGATAGTGGCACAGGGCAACGTCAGCCTGGGATGCTGAAGACCCAGGTTTGAAACCTGGAGGTCACCAGCTTGAGTGTGAGGTTGCAGACTTGAGCGTGAGATCACAGACATTAGACATGAGTCCATGCTGCCTGGCTTGAGCAAGTGGTCATTGGTTTGGCTAGAGGTCCCTCATTAAGGAACATATGAGAAACTAGTCAGTGAACAACTAAGATATTGCAACTGTGAATTAATGTTTCTTATCTTTCTTTTTTCCTGTTTGTCTCTCTCTTTGCTTTAAAAACAAAAAAAAGGTATTCCAGTTCCTGGCTGGTTGGCTCAGCATTAGAGTGTCAGCCTGGCATGTAGAAATCCTGGGTTCAATTCCCGGTCAGGGCACACAGGAGAAGTACCCATCTGCTTCTCCACCCCTCCCCCTCTTTTTCCTCTCTTATTTCTCTCTTCCCCTCCCACAGCAAAGGATCCATTGGAGCAGAGATGGCCTAGGCACTGAGGACTGCTTCATGGCCTCTGCTTCAGGCGCTAGAATTGCTCCGGTCACAATGGAGCAATGTTCCAGATGGGCAGAGCATCGCCGCCCCCTGGTGGGCATGCTGGGTGGATCCTGGTTGGGCGCATTTGGGATTCTGTCTGCCTTCCTGCTTCTAACTTAGGAAAAATACAAAAAAAAAAAGGGTATTCCTAAGATTAGCATTCTGGTATTGGAACCATTTCTTGAGAATAGCAGACAGACTAATGCTAATTATAATGACCATTTAAGATTAATAACACTTGATGGTCTCTAAATGATTGAAATTTTACCTAAGCTTGTACCCTGTTTATATGCTAGAGCCCTGTGATCAGGATTGGTGCTTTCAATTAGAACATGTTTACTAATAAGGTATAGGCAATTTTTACTTACATTTTACCAACTCTTTGCTGGGGTTGAGCAGCAGTGGAATCCCAACAAAATCCTTAGGTGTGTTTTATGGAGGAAGTACTTGAATATAGCGCATACTGCATCACTTTTATTTTGTAAAGAATTAAATCATATTTACTTTATTACAATGGACTGGAAGAGAGCTTCTTTGAAATAGCAAAAGTCGGAATGCTGTTTTCTGCCCAACTAATCATTCATTGGTAACAGTATTAGTGTGTATATCATAAAAACTGTAATTAGTTCTTCAGTCTTATGAAATATCAGTTGTTTACACTAGATTTGTTTTTTTATCTATGAAATTGACTATAGCACATAATCTTTCTATTGAGGAAAATTATGGGGTTTTTTTGGTTGAATTGCTTTTTTTCATGAAAATATTGCTACCTGCCTGTTTTTTTTTTTTTAAACTAGCTCCATTGAGAAATGCTCTAGTGCTAGAAGTTTAATTTAATTGGTTTTATTACTGTAAAATTTACGTGGTAAGGTTACTAGCTGTACCTTACCCAACCCAATTAAAAAGAAAGTATTACTAATGACTCTACTTAGTGTTTTACTACTTGAGCATACTCCTGAAGTGTGTGTGAGGAGAGGTATGCAAATTATTGTAAGCATCTCATGCTGACTGTGATTCTAGTGATTACACAAAAACACATACTACCTCTGTAGTGTGGCCCTTACTACTCGAGCAAGCCATCTGTGATGTGTCTGTACTGGGGGAAGAACACTGAGATAAACTGTATCTGTCTCCGTTAGAGAATCTTGCTAAGGGATTTTATTAGTGATTGAATGACTACATGTTTCAACCTGTAGTTTGTATCTTGCATTTTAACCCCATTGTAAGATGTAACCACAGATGAAATGATAAAAAGGTTTAGGAAAACTAAGATCAGGTATTACAATTTGGTATTATTAGTGCATCTAGTGAAATTTTTAAAGAAAGACCAAATAGCTAAAAAAGAGCACTATCTATATACTATTATGGAACTAATCTATATACTATTTTTTATTTAAAATTTTCATTTAATGTTTTAAATTAAGTTTTTATGTATAGTTGATTGCCTTTATAGAAAACAGACTTACTATTATATATTTTTTTACATAAGTTTTGGGGTTTAAACTAACAGATTGAAGTTTCACATGTTTTTTTCAATGAAAAGTACTAACTTCTCATTTATTTGAAGGTTAATACATTAATTTCATTTTTAAAATGTTCCAGACTGTTGTTGTTTTTTTTTGTATTTTTCTGAAGCTGGAAACAGGGAGAGACAGACAGACTCCCGCATGCGCCCGGCCGGGATCCACCCGGCACGCCCACCAGGGGGCGATGCTCTGCCCCTCCGGGGCTTCGCTCTGCCGCGACCAGAGCCACTCTAGCGCCTGGGGCAGAGGCCAAGGAGCCATCCCCAGCGCCCGGGCCATCTTTGCTCCAATGGAGCCTCAGCTGTGGGAGGAGAAGAGAGAGACAGAGAGGAAGGAGGGGGGGTGGGTGGAGAAGCAAATGAGCGCTTCTCCTATGTGCCCTGGCCGGAAATCGAACCCGAGTCCCCCGCACGCCAGGCCGACGCTCTACTGCTGAGCCAACCGGCCAGGGCCTCCAGACTGTTTTTAAGTATATCTTTTGCCGAATTGATATATGATATTTTTGGTCAACTGTTGCTCTCTCTCTTGTAGGGGCAAGGAGGTTTGTGACCTTGGATTTTGGCAGACCAATATTGTTGACGGATGTGTTGATTCCCACTTGTGGAGACCTGGCCTCCTTGTCCATTGACATTTGGACATTAGGAGAAGAGGTGGATGGGAGGCGATTGGTAGTGGCAACTGATATTAGCACTCATTCACTAATTCTTCATGACTTGATACCACCTCCTGTGTGCAGATTTATGAAGGTAAAAAACTTTAAGAAAGTGAATTAATTGATAAGCGTTCCATTTTTCTGACAAGTTATGGAAAATATTCTGACATATAATTAAAAAGTATAACTGTCAACTTTTTAAATACATTACTCAGATTTCTGTTGTTGAAGGTGGGTGTGTATGTATATTTAAAATTTTTCATTTTAGATCACTGTCATTGGACGTTACGGAAGTACAAATGCTAGAGCCAAAATCCCATTAGGATTTTACTATGGTCATACCTACATCTTGCCTTGGGAGAGTGAACTGAAGTTAATGCATGACCCTCTAAGGGGAGAAGGAGAATCTGCAAACCAACCAGAAATTGACCAGCATTTAGCAATGATGGTTGCTCTGCAGGAGGATATACAGTGCAGGTTGGTAGCATATTGCAGAATATTTTAATCTTATTGAAACCCTACATTTGTAAAATGTCTTGCATGTATTTGTCAAGTAATGTACTTTCATAAGTAGATGGAAAAGAGCAGAAGGAAGTAGGACACTGGCATGTTACATACAGTAATGTTCAGTGCACTCATATATTGTGATTAAATAATTGCTCTATTTAGTACTTACCAAGTGATTTTTAAAAAATAATATTATTTATTGATTTTACTGGAGGTGGGGAGTGAGAAGTATAAACTTAATAGTTGTTTCACTTTAGTTATTCATTGGTTTCTTGTCGTATATGGCAAACCCAGGGTTTCTAACTAGTGACCTCAGCATTCCAGGTTTATGGTTTATTCACTGCACTACCACAGGCCAGACCCAATATATATGGTTGTGTATAAACATGTTTTGTAAATATAATTTTTAGTATGTATCCATATATGTACATTAAAGAACATTGCAGAAATGATTTTGTTCTTTTTTTTTTTACTAATAGGTATAACTTAGCTTGTCATCGACTGGAAACTCTTTTGCAAAGTATTGATCTTCCTCCTCTCAACAGTGCTAACAATGCACAGTACTTCTTGCGAAAGCCAGACAAGGCAGTCGAAGAAGACAGTAGAGTTTTTTCCTCCTATCAGGATTGTATTCAACTACAGCTTCAACTAAATTTGGCTCATAATGCAGTGCAGAGGCTCAGAGTAGCTCTAGGTGCAAGTAGAAGGATGTTGAATGAAACATCAGATCGAAAAGATTTGATTCAGGCGTCTTCCACGGAGCAGTTACGTACTATCATCAGATATTTATTGGATACTTTGCTCAGCCTTCTTCATTCTTCCAATGGTTTGTATTTGGCTTACATGTTTTAAAGACTGGGAATATATTTGATGTGATATTGTTGAGTATTTTGTTGATAATGTCTTGATGCTTCCTGGGTGTTGTTAATTTTGATATCCTTTCTATGTGAGTATTAAATCTGTTCTTAGGTTAATTCATTTTTGTTTTCTCATGGATTTTTTTGATTATTTTTTTGTAGTTTCTATTATTGATATACAGGGGGTCCTCGGGTTATGACAGTCTAGACATACGACGTTTTGAATTTGCAACACTCCCATAAAAAATTGAGATATGTTTCAGCTTACACCGTTAGCATTATACTTATGGATTGTGTGATCGGACTAGTCTGGTTGCACTTGGCGGAAGAATATACAGTAATGCGGCGTATGAATGAGAGAGTTGGTGTCCCCGAGTATGCTCAACTATGCCATTTTGTACTGTAAGAAGCACAAGTGTTCCATTTGTGTTAGGCTAAGGTGTGTTTTGACTTAAACCAAAATTCAGGTTACGTTGCTGTCGTTAGAACAGAACTGTGTCATAACCCTAGGATCCCCTGTACCGCATCAATATTTTTCAACTGCTGGTCCACGGAACAGTCTGCCAGAAATTTTGTGCCAATCTGAAAAAGTTAACCACCCTGATGTATGAAAATTATAGACGCAATATTCTTAGTCAAATTAGCTTATGCTCTGGTTATTTCTGCTTTAGCAGGCCCCAAAATAATTCTATTTTCACCAGTCCCTAAGTGTTAAAAGGTTGAAAACCACTATACCATGTTACTATGTTACTGGCAAAATAATAAATATTGTCTATATGTGCAACAGCAAAAACTTAATAATTGCTAATCTAATATAGAGCTGTCATTTTCTATCCAGGAGATACTTTTGATTATTGCTAATGTACAACACATAGTCATCTGATACACCCAATTCCACATACAAGAAATACAGTGTGTCCGTAAAGTCATGGTGCACTTTTTTTTTTTTTTGTATTTTTCTGAAGTTGGAAACAGGGAGGCAGTCCGACTCCCGCATGCGCCCGACCGGGATCCACCCAGCATGCCTCCCAGGGGGCGATGCTCTGTTGCAACCAGAGCCATTCTAGTGCATGAGGCAGAGGCCATAGAGCCATCCTCAGCGCCCAGGCCAACTTTGCTCCAATGGAGCCTTGGCTGTGGGAGGGGAAGAGAGAGAGAGAGAGAGAGACAGAGAGGAAAGAGAGGGGGAGGGGTGGAGAAGCAAATGGGCACTTCCCCTATGTGCCCTGGCCGGGAATAGAACCCGGGACTCCTGCATGCCAGGCCAACACTCTACCACTGAGCCAACCAGCCAGGGCCTATGGTGCACTTTTGACTGGTCACAAGAAAGCAACAAAAGACGATAAAAATGTGAAATCTGCACCAAATAAAAGGAAAACTCTCAGGCCTGACCTGTGGTGGCGCAGTGGATAACGTGTCGACCTGGAAATGCTGAGGTCGCCGGTTCGAAACCCTGGGCTTGCCTGGTCAAGGCACATATGGGAGTTGATGCTTCCTGCTCCTCCCCCCTTCTCTCTCTCTCTCTCTCCTTTCTAAAATGAATAAAAAATAAATAAAAAATAAAAAAATAAAAAAGGAAAACTCTCCCTGTTTCATACCTATTCAATGCAGTTCGATGTGGGTTCACGCACAGATTTTTTAGGGTTCCTTAGGTAGCTATCCCGTATAGCCTCTACAGACTCGTCACTGACTGATGGCCTACCAGAACAGGATTTCTCCACCAAACTGCCGGTTTCCTTCAACTGCTTATCCTACCGAGTAATGTTATTCCTATGTGTTGGCACTTCGTTATAAATGCGCCGATATTCACGTTGCACTTTGGTCACGGATTCGAATTTGGCGAGCCACAGAACACACTGAACTTTCCTCTGTACTGTCCACATCTTGACGACTGGCATGGTCATGGGCTGCCCCCTGTATACATGGTGTTATGTCATCATCTGTGCATGCGCACATGCTGCCACATCATCGTACAGAAACTAGGAGGGTTTTCTTTTATTTGGTGCAGATTTCACATTTCTTTTGTCTTTTGTTGCTTTCTTGTGACCAATCAAAAGTGCACCATGACTTTACGGACACACTGTATAATGGATTTAAGTGCTAACTCTTCCTCAAGTATTTATCAATTGAAATTCTACATATGGGAATGAATCAATAAATAGCAAAGTAAGAATAGTTTAATTATGTACTGATTGCTGGTAAAGAAGAAACTATATCTAGGTATGTTGATTTTGATATTACAACACAGAGTTAAAAAGGAAATTTTACTGTTTGCTTTCTTGTGATAGGACACTCTGTTCCTGCAGTTTTGCAGAGTACATTTCATGCCCAGGCCTGTGAAGAACTTTTTAAACACTTGTGCATCAGTGGAACCCCAAAGATACGGTTACATACTGGTCTTCTACTTGTTCAACTCTGTGGTGGTGAAAGATGGTGGGGTCAGTTTCTCTCTAATGTTCTTCAGGAATTATACAATTCAGAGCAGCTTCTCATCTTTCCACAGGATAGGTAGGTCAGACTTTGTTATTAATGATTTATACTTCTCACAATCTGTGTTCAGTTTTTGAAATCTTCGTTTATAGACACTGAGTAGAAAAAAGAAGCATATCTAGTCTTAAGTTTGGGGAATGCCTAGTGACGGTCATATTGAAGAAGATTCTGTGTGATATAATTAGACTGTATCTTGAGTTTCCTAACTGACTGTGGACTTTATAGATCTTTGTATACAAGTATTTCCTGTCAGGTCATGTTATTTTATTTTGTGTATATTTTTGAGGCTGTGGTAAAGTTCTTTCTACAGGATTTCATGTGGATAAAGTTAAATATAACCAATAGCTTGATAAAGCTAATTTTAATATCATACTTCTGGATAGCTTGCTAAGATCCAATTATTACTCTATTAAGTTTCAATGTTAATTATTTTTTTTCAGTGAACAGTTAAATTGATTCATAATGAGTACTTTATTTATATCTTATTTTTAGAGTCTTCATGTTACTTTCTTGCATTGGTCAAAGATCACTTAGTAACAGTGGAGTGCTAGAAAGCTTACTTAATCTATTGGATAATTTATTGTCACCTCTTCAGCCACAGTTACCCATGCATCGGAGGACAGAAGGTAATTTTTAAAGAGCTGTTTTTAGTAGAAACATAAGGTTCCTGTAAATACTGCTTTATAAATTAGCCATTCTGAATTACTTTTTAAAGTATTCATTGCTGCACATTCTGTTACTATTTTTATGATGTAGACATTTTAGGATGACCAGCCTTCATGTAATTGGCTTTCATGTAGTTATTGCTTTTTAAATGTTACCTATTCATTATTTGAATTTTGATTTTGGAATTATTGTTATATGTTTCTTTTATACTATTATAACTAAAATCTAATTTATTTAAGCCCTGGCTGGTTGCTCAGTGGTAGAGCGTTGGCCTGTTGTTTGGAAGTCCCAGGTTCGACTCCTGCCCAGGACATACAGGAGAAGTGCCCACGTGCTTCTCTACTCTTCCTCTCTCCTTCCTGTCTGTCTCTCTCTTCCCCTCCCCCAGCCAAGGCTCCATTGGAGCAAAGTTGGCTCGGGAGCTGAGGATGGCTCCATGGCCTCCGCCTCAGGTGCCCAAATGGCTCTGGTTGCAATGGAGCAATGGCCCAGATAGGCAGAGCATCTCCCCCTAGTGGGCATGCTGGGTGGATCCCTGTTGGACACATGCGGGAGTCTGTCTCTCTGCTTACCTGCTTCTCATTTCAGAAAAAAGAAAAAACAAACCTCATTTAAGTTGAAGGTACCGTTGCTATTGTCATTAATAAATTTTAATTGAGGGAGAAAATTGTTATTGGAATAAAAACCTTAGGACGTATGAATTTAAAACTTTAAAATTTGATTAACACTGTATTGAGAGTTAGATATTTTATATCAGTCACCTGTAAATAAAAGAATAGCATCTTATACCTTGTTTTCTAGTTTATAATTTATCTGTTGGATTCAACCTACGTTTAAGAATCAATTTTTGGGTTTTCTTTTTTGTGACAGAGACAGAGAGAGGGACAGATAGGGGCAGACCAAGACAGGAAGGGAGAGAGGTGAGAAGCATCAATCCTTTGTGTGGCTCCTTAGTTGTTCATTGATTACTTTCTCATATGTTCCTTGACCGGGGGGGGGGGGGGGCGCTACAGCAGACTGAGTGACCCCTTGCTCGCCAGAGACCTTGGGCTCAAGCTGGTGAGCCTTGCTCAAACCTGATGAGCCACGCTCAAGCTGATGACCTCGGGGTTCGAACCTGGGTCCTTCGCGTCCCAGTCCAACGCTCTGTCTGTCCACTGCGCCACTGCCTGTTCAGGCCAAGAATCTATTTGTGTACCATGAAACATTTGTCTTTCATTAGATTCATTGTGTGACTCAATTTATGGTCTTAGGTTCCAATTTTGAGGCTTATCATAAATAAATATTAGTGTTAATAATATGAAATGTTTTGAATTTATAAACTGTTTTATCTCGTAATTATTTTATCAGACTTCTTTAGGACTTTTAGAGTCACCTAATTATTTTCCCCCTCTCATCTCTATAGGAGTACTAGATATTCCCATGATCAGTTGGGTTGTTATGCTGGTGTCCAGGTTGCTGGATTATGTGGCAACTGTTGAAGATGAAGCAGCAGCTGCAAAGAAACCTTTGAATGGTAAAGACAGGGAGAGGTTTCTGACAGGTATCAGAAGTTTATAATAATCTGTTGGTGGGGATTTTGAGACACAGTTGTTCCAGAACTGGCTATTGGCCTGGAGATTCCAGCTGTATGTAATTTATATAAAATATGAATTAACTTTACCAGGAATCCATTGAAGGCTAGAATTTGTCCATTTAACTTTATTATTATTATTATTATTATTATTTTGAGGATAGAATTTAGTTTTGAAGGATGTTATGGATGAATGCTTTGTCTGAACATGACTTTAGTTTGTAGATACAAATCATGTCTTTAACAAGGTTTCCCCCCATACTTATATATATATATAAGTGAAGTTATGGAAAGGAAGTCTGTGAAGAGTTCCCGTAGTTTTGTTATTTTAGTATAATGTAATTTTGTTTAACATTATTAATATAATTCTATTTATTAATTACAAATTACTCTTATATTTATAAAAATTTTGAGAAATTTTGTTGTTGTAATCTTCATAAGCTTGCGACATGGAAAATATTTTTAAATGAAGGGTAATCAAATTGGAAGACATTTTTTCTTTCCCTCCCCTAAGTTAACAAGAAATTTTATAAAGAATATAAATACCCACATTTACTATGCAAATAAAGTTAATAAGAGCCATAAAATTGGGCATTTTATGCATTGTCAAGATCCTAGTATTAAAAAAAGCTCCCTTGAGGGTTTTGTTTCATAAGTTAGTTGTTTATGGTTTACATTATGTCTGGGAAGAAGATAGGGACTCTTTTCATGTACAGGGAATTTGTCTTTATGTATTTGCTTTTTAAATGAATACTGTATACAGTGGTCTGTTAACTCAGTTATAGGATACAGACGTAAGATATAATTAAACATGACCATAGTATGAAGTTGGAATATAACAGTTAGTATTGGAGGTCTTAGTTTTTATTTATATCGTTCAGAGACTATGGAAACATAGTGTTTCCAGTGGAAGACATTTATTTTAGGGTTTGAAGAGTTGTAACAGACTTGACAAATGGATAATAGAAAATCGAAAAAGATGTCTTTAGATTAGTCAAAGGAACAAATAATTGAAGGTGGGTTGAGTGTTGGGTTAAGCCTGAATTGAGCAGAAGAATGACACATAAAGAATAGTTTGGATTCATTCCCCCCAAAATTGGAATAAATAGAGCTGTGCAGCATGGTTTGTGAATTATTGAACCCTATTTTTACAGTCATTAAGTTAACTTATTGAATACCCTTTTTGCGGGGCACCTACACAGAAGCATATGAGTTTAAAATCAGGCAATATTGAGCGGTTTTTTTTTAGAATTGAATGACATTATCAAATTAATATTGGGTAAAAACTAATCATACTTGTGGAGAAAGATGGCTGTTAATCTTAAAGGATTGGGGACAGAACTCTGGTCTTAAAGTCACGTAAGGTCTAGGTTAACATTTCTAGGGTCAAATATTAGCAATTTCTTTACATTGGTTTTCTTAATTTTTTAAAAACTTTTTTCGGCCCTGGCCAGTTGGCTCAGTGGTAGAGCGTCGGCCTGGCGTGCAGGAGTCCCGGGTTTGATTCCCGGCCAGGGCACACAGGAGAAGCACCCATCTGTTTCTCCACCCCTCCCCCTTCTCCTTCCCCTCTGTCTCTCTCTTCCCCTCCCGCAGCCAAGGCTCCACTGGAGCAAAGTTTGCCTGGCGCTGAGGATGGCTCTGTGGCCTCTGCCTTAGGCACTAGAATGGCTCTGATTATGGCAGAGTGACGCCCCAAGATGGGCAGAGCATCGCCCCCTGGTGGGCATGCCGGGTGGATCCCGGTCGGGCGCATGCGGGAGTCTGTCTGACTGCCTCCCTGTTTCTAGCTTCGGAAAAATACAAAAAAACCCCCAAAAACAAAACTTTTTCATGATTAACATTTATAATTTTGTGTTTACTGGTATTAAAAGTAGTATTTTAAAATTATATTTAACAAAATTGTTAATAAAACTGTTTCTTGCCCTGTAGGTAACCAGTGGAGTTTTATTAACAATAATCTGCACACTCAGAACATACATAGGTCTTCCAAAGGCAGCAGTAGCCTTGACAGATTATATTCCCGGAAAATCAGAAAGCAGCTAGTTCATCATAAACAGGTAACTTTCAGTACCATTTTTATTTTAATGTTTGAGAAGTTGCATGGGATAGACTTGCCATCAATATTAGGTATGACATTTAAAGAGCTACATAGAGAAACAATTTAATACTGGGACACAGTTTCCTTTTTTGTAAGACTGCAATAATATGTAGTTAACAGATTTTTGGTGATATCTTTTAAACTGACTACCTCTTCACATCTTTATTACTGCCATTCTAAGTGAGGCCATCATTATCCTTTGTCTGGTAAAAAGGTCTGTCTGCCTTTGTTCTTTCTCAGTCCAATTGATTTTTCATGCTACCCCTAGGGAGTTCTTTTTAAACAAGCTTGGTCATCTCTAAAGTCTTGGTAACTCTCAGTTGACCTTCTGATGAAGGTCAAACTCCATAACATGGCTTGAAGGTATCTATTGTCTACCCTTCTGTGTAGCTTTCAATTTTGCATTTTGGTCTGCCATGTTGAATTTCAGTGTCTGTACCACTTACACCAGTTTTCTCATTCTGGATTTTTGCATGTTCTAAGTTTTCTGTTTTGTTTTGTTTTTCTCCTAACCATGTCTTTTACTCTTTTGCTTGGATAACCTAACTTATTTTTTCAGGTCTTCTTGGTTTTTAAGTTAGGATAGTATTTCATATAATTTGTTCCTCATGTGTCCTATATTTTTCCTTTCATATTCAGTATAATTTTTGTGGGGACTTTTTTATTTTGTCAACATGAGATTTGTACACTTCCCTGTGAATAAATGATTTCTTAAAAAATTATTAGGAATAATGCAGAGTTTGAGATCTTTTATGCTGGACCTCTTTTACTCAAAATGATATATTAGAAAATTTTTTTAAGAGAGAGGAAGGGGGAGAGAGAGAGTGAGAAGCATTCTGTTGTTCTACTTCATTGTGCATTCACTGGTTGCTTCCCGTGTGTGAACTGACCAGTGATGGAACCCGCAACCTTGGCATTTAGGATGATGCTTTTTAACTGACCAAGCTAACTGGTCAGGGGCAAACTGACATTTTTGAGATTCATCTGTATTATTTAGTGTATCATTACCACTATTCCATTATATGAATCTTCCAAAATCTGCTTTTCCATTTTCCTGTTGATGAACCCTTTAGTTTTTGATTTATTCTTTCTTTTTGAAATATAAACATATCTGCTTCTCCAATGTGCAAATGCACGTGAACACACACTTTTTCTTTCATAGGAGGGAATGCAGGGCTAGGAAAAAGGTTTATAGTTGTGAGGATACAAAACAGTTCATTCTTGTATAATTTATTATTATATTTATTATTTTTGTTATTATTAACCTACATTTTTCCACCCCTGTATATTAGGTTATAATTTTATTGCAGGACATCTGTGAATTCTTTTTTTTTCTTGTTTTCATGATTTTTTAAAAATTAAACATAAAGCCTGACCTGTGGTGGCGCAGTGGATAAAGCGTCGACCTGGAAATGCTGAGGTCCCTGGTTCGAAACCCTGGGCTTGCCTGGGCAAGGCACATATGGGAGTGGATGCTTCCAGCTCCTCCCCCTTCTCTCTCTCTCTCTCTCCTCTCTAAAAATGAATAAATAAAATAACTAAAAAAAAAAAAATTAAACATAAAATTTATTAATGTGCATTTTACTTGCTGGAAGTGAGTTTATGGCTGACCTCAGATTCTTGTGAGCCAGTACTTGATTACAATTACTTTTTAAAATGTCTTTATCTTCCAGCATGTGCTATATCCTTGATACTTAGTATAGAACTTGGTGTGTTGTCAATAAATATTTGTGTTATTGATTTAAGATGAAATAAGATTTTATGTGAGACCTTAGGATATGGCAAGTTTGTGAAAGCCTAGGGCTTTATATAAAACATGACTCAGCACCAACTTAATTTTCATTTCTGAGCTTTTCAAGTATGAGCTAATGATTCAATCTTTTGTGAGAAAAATGATCTGAAACTTTTTCTCTCAACTCTTTTCTTGTTGATACTCAACTATTTTTTTTTTTTTTCTGAAGCTAGAAACGGGGGTGGGGTGGGGGAGACAGTCAGACAGACTCCCGCATGCGCCCGACCGGGATCCACCCGCCACGCCCACCCGGGGGCGATGCTCTGCCCCTCCGGGGCGTCGGGGCATCGCTGTGCCGGGACCAGAGCCACTCTAGCGCCTGGGGCAGAGGCCAAGGAGCCATCCCCAGCTCCTGGGCCATCTTTGCTCCAATGGAGCCTCGGCCGTGGGAGGGGAAGAGAGAGACAGAGAGTAAGGAGAGGGGAAGGGGTGGAAAAGCAAATGGGCGCTTCTCCTGTGTGCCCTGGCCGGGAATTGAACCCGGGACTTCTGCACGCCAGGCTGACGCTCTACCACTGAGCCAACCGGCCAGGGCCGATACTCAGCTAATTTTAAGTGGTGCTAATTTGCATCTTTTCAAACCCAGCTAATCACTTATTGTTTATGTGTGTTGTATTTAATTTTGGATATGAAGATGTAAAACAAACATAGAGTATAACCCAGTGGATTTTTCTTAGTAAAATATCACTACTTTATTTTCTTTTGCAGTATGAAGTACATTATTTGGACAGTTGGCAAAAGTTAAAATGGGTTTTGCAGAATAGAATAGTTGATAGTAGTTCGTCAGTGCTACATTTCTGATTATGATGATTGTATTTTGGTTTGTAGGAAGAGTTTCTTCTTTCTAAGAAATGCACACTTAAAGTATTTGGTATCATTTGGTCATCATGTTGCCAACTTATTTTGAAACAGTTTAGAGAAAAATGTCTTTGTACAGTAATTTAAATTATTGATTAAAATTGTGCTTGTATAAAATCAATTTATAATTATAGTTTTTCTTGATAGCTGTAGAACTTTTGGAACAATTTTTAAAAAATACTGATTTGTACTAATTCTCACATTCACACTATATAAATTGATTATTCTGTACATGGCTGGTTTTAAGTTAGGGTACATTTCTTTTTTCATATTTGGAGACAACAGCCAAGTTCATATTTCTTTATAATACGATATTAAAGCTTTTTTTTTTGATGACAAAAATATGTGCCCAGTAATAGAAATTTAGGAAATATTCTCTCATTTGCAATTATGGCTATAACTTTCTAGTGACTTTCCATTTAAGTATTCTGCATATATGGCTATATGGTGAAGTGATTAAATCGTTCAACAGATTTTTAAGATTCATCTGGGCAGAGATATTTATCCTCCTTTTGGTCTTTTATTTGTTGTCACCAACTAGTAGTTGCCTAGGTTTAGAGATGGGGCAGATTGTATCTGAGGGGGAGTGAGTTTGTAACATAAAAGAACAGCATGAGGAAATCTTGTAGCAATAAAACTGTTCAGTATTAACTGTAGTAATAGGTACATCAATCCCATATCTAGGTAATATACAATGAAAACACACACACACACAAGTAAAACTGGAGAAATCTGACACACACACACACGCACACAAGTAAAACTGGAGAAATCTGAATAAGATTGGTGAATTATAATGATGTAATTACCCTGTAGTGATATTGTTTATTAAAGTTGTAAAATGTTATCATTGGAGGAATTCAGTAAAGTGCCCAAGAGATCTCTATTATTTCTTTAAACTGTTACTGTTAGCTTAGTAAACATTTTAATTAATAAGAAACATAAACATTTAAAAAATGTACTACTCTTGAGGGAGATTCCCATAAAGCAAAACTAAAAATATTGTGCAAAAAATGTTTTTGTCCCTACCTGGGTGGATCTGTGAATAAAGCATTCACCCAGGGCACTGATGTTGCCAGTGTAATTCCTGGTCAGGGCACGTACAAGAAGCAATCAATGAGTGCACAAGTAAATGGAACAACTAGATGGAACAGTGAGCTAATGTTTCTCTCCATTTCTCTCTCCCTCTCTCTCTGCCTTCCTTTCTTTCTCTCTGAAATCAATGGAAAAAATTTAAAAATATGCTTCCACCTATATTTAAAAATAATTCTTATCTTGTATTTTTTTTAAAAAGTCTGTTAGTCTCATTAGTGGCTTGCATAAGAAAGTCTTCTAGTTATTTTTCTTCTCCCATGAGGTAAAGAATTGATTAATTTTTCATTAAAAGATAGAAAGATCTTCTAATTGGGACTAAGAAAGGGTGGCTTTTTTTTTTTTAATAAGCAACACAGTTAAAACTAGATCTTTCAAGGAATTCAAATCATCTTTCGGTATCCATGTGGTATTGGTTCCAGGATCCTGCAGATACCAGAATCTGTAGGTGCTCAAGTCCCTTGGGTAGAATGGCTCAATGTCTGCATATCACCTGTGTTCTCCTGTACACTTTAAGTCATCTCTAGATTACCTATAATACCTAATACAATGTAAATGATATGTAAACAGTTATATTGTTTAGGGAATAACAATATGAAAAAATATCTGTGTATGTTCAGTACAGATGCAACCATGGTGGTTGTGCATGCCTACACAGCGCACACCAGCAGCAAGGTGACATCTGAATCTGGGCATGGGGAATGAGCATACAGGAGAGTTTACTGTACTTATTTACTAGTTTTATGTTTGCACTCTATGAGGAGTATAATAATTTACTCTGTTGTTTCTAACATTGTAAGATTAACATTTTTCTTTTTAAGCAACTTAATCTACTAAAAGCAAAGCAGAAGGCTTTGGTGGAGCAGATGGAAAAAGAAAAAATACAGAGTAATAAAGGATCATCATATAAACTTCTGGTGGAGCAAGCAAAGCTAAAACAGGCTACTTCAAAGGTACATTTTTAATTTTCAATGTAATTATATTAGAAAAATCATTTTTCCTTTTATTTTAAATTGAGTAGCTAAGTAACAATAATGATTAGGAAAGTTAAATATATTTTGTTTTCCTTATCAACAGAAAAATCTAAACACTTTTGAGGGAGTGATGGTAGCTTTTAACTCAACAAAATGCATGATAAATGTGGGCTTAAAAGTATTTTTCTATAGATGCTCCTCAACCTACAGTGGGGTTACATTCTGATTAACTGATTGTAAGTTGAAAATATTGTTATGTAGAAAATGCAGTTATTCTTTCTGCCATCTATCATGCTGCCATCATGGTATGCATGAATGTCCTGGCTGATGCTCTCAAGAGCATAAACAATACCAAAAAGAGAGGCAAATACCAGGTTCTTATTAGACCAGGCTCCAAAGTCATCATTGGGTTTCTAACCATGATATGAAGCATGGTTACATTGGTGAATTTGAAATTATTGATGACCACAGAGCTGGGAAAATTGTTGTGGACCTCACAGGCAGATTAAACAAGTGTGGAGTAATCAGCTCCAGATTTTATGTTCAACTCAAAGATTTAGAAAAATGGTGGAACAACCTGCTTCTTTCCCGTCAGTTTGATTTCATTGTACTGACAATATCAGTGGGCATTATGGACCATGAAGAAACAAGATGAAACACAAAAGAGGGAAAATCCTGGGATTCTTTTTCTAGGAAATGTAATACATATATGCAAATAAAATGCGTCAATGGAAAAAAATGCAATCAGTACACTAAACTATGAAACATTATTGCTTAGCCTAGCTTACCTTAAACACGTTTAGAACATAATGTCTAAAAAATGCTGGTAGCACAAGGACACTAGTAACGGTTGTTTATTATGACTGTGCCTGACTCGGAACTATGGCTCACTGCTCCTTCCTAGTATCATGAGAGTGTATGGTACTGCATATCGCTAGCCCAGTGCTTGTTTCTGCATTGTCATAAAGTTGAAAACTCTTTAAGTTGAACCGTTTTGTTAATTGGGGACTGTCTGTAGTATATTTCCTTGAAAGTGGATTGTCTTCCAGTAAATAGAAGATAAAAAGACTCAAGGAAATGTGTAGTTTTCTTAATTTGTATCCTTTCTAAGTAAAAATTAAGTTCAGTTATTTATAGATAAAATTTAAGAATAACTATATTCTAAATTTGTGGGAGTAACATTTAGATTTAGCCACCATATTTGTGCATTGTGTTTTATAAATATGAAATTATAGTTATTCCCTCAGACTTTGAAATAAATTGAGTAATATTTAATACTTAAAGTTATATAGTTTTCTTTGCCCTTCAACTTTTATGAATTATGTTTAGGATATTTTGGTAATATCTATGATGTTAGATTTGGCCTAATTTTCCCTTTTTGTAGACCTTCACTTTTCTGAAATTCGGTTATGTCTTATACCTTACTCTCAAATAGGACTTTACATATATTCATCAATATAGGTTTTAATAATCTTACTTTTTGAAAAAAATTGTTCTTTAGAAGTTTAAGTTTTCTTAGTGAATATTTTTATCAGATAAGTATATTTGTACTGAAAGAACTTTCATTCAATAAATATTGATTGTAATATTATAAATTGCTCTGTACAGCACTTTAAGGACTTAATTCGGTTACGTCGGACAGCAGAATGGTCTCGTTCTAATTTAGACACAGAAGTTACAACAACCAAAGAGAGTCCAGAGATAGAACCACTTCCATTTACCTTGGCCCATGAACGTTGCATTTCAGTAGTCCAAAAACTTGTCCTGTTTCTCCTCTCCATGGATTTTACATGTCATGCAGACCTTTTATTATTTGTTTGTAAGGTAAGTAAACTAATGGGCATAATTTATAATTACAGGTTTATAGAGTAAAAAAACAATTAGGAAAGAATGCAGTAATAGTGCTTTTATTGGTTTTTGCTTTTGTAAAATTTTATTGTGCCTTGAAAGATTTTAAAATATTTTGTCACTGATTTTTCAGGAGACCTAATTTATATATTAATCTAGTTAAAACTATGTTAATGTAGATTTGCAATGTATGTAATTTGGGTATGTTTATCTTTTTTTTTTTTTTTTTGGTATTTTTCTTAAGTTGGAAACGGGGAGGCAGTCAGACAGACTCCCGCATGTGCCCGACCGGGATCCACCCGGCACGCCCACCAGGGGCGATGTTTTGCCCATCTGGGACATCGCTCTGCCGCAATCAGAGCCATTCTAGCGCTTGAGGCAGAGGACACAGAGCCATCCTCAGCGCCTGGGCAAACTTTGCTCCAGTGGAGCCTTGGCTGTGGGAGGGGAAAAGAGAGGCAGAGAGGAAGGAGAGGGGGAGGGGTGGAGAAGCAGATGGGCGCTTCTCCTGTGTGCCCTGGCCGGGAATTGAATCTGGGACTCCTGCACGCCAGGCTGACGCTCTACCACTGAACCAACTGGCCAGGGCCTGTATGTTTATCTTGAACATACGTTTTCTTAATAGTAAAAATGGGAAATATACCAATAAGTGTCAGGTTGTACTAATAAAGAGTTTTTAAGCTCTGAAGGCTTTCCTGTAGCATGTTCATTGTTTATAGAAATTATTTTTAACTATTCAATCCATATTTTTAACCAGATTTTAACATCTGATTCATGAAATTACATTTTTAAATTCTATGTTAATCAATTATTTTGACACCAAAAGCTTATCTCATTGAAAACTACTCCAATAGTTTGATTTTTGGAGAAAACATACGTAATTTCTCTAAGTGTTATGATTTTTTAAAATGTATTACAGGTTCTTGCACGCATTGCGAATGCCACAAGGCCAACTATACATCTGTGTGAGATTGTGAATGAACCCCAACTGGAAAGACTATTATTACTTTTGGTTGGAACTGACTTCAATAGAGGAGATATATCTTGGGGCGGTGCTTGGGCTCAGTATTCCTTAACATGTATGCTACAGGATATTTTAGCAGGTTTGTCAGGATTTCTTTTTCATAGGGTATATCAAAAGCAGCTTATCATTGCTCTGTTATCTTTAAAGGAAACTGTAACCCCCAAAAGTATAAAAGGTCTACCACAGTAGCAACCATTTAAATTACTTTTGTGTTTAATTATGTTTACTTTGTGATAAATGTCTTTATAGAGTAGTTTGGTTGTTAAATTAGAGGGTATTGGAGCTAGTTGGCTTCATTATTAATACCCAGTGGGCTGTTGAGTAGTTCTCTGTGGCCTTGAGGAAGGTACTCTATGCCTGCATATGTAAGAATAAGTCTCTATGTATGTAAAATAAGAATAAAAGTACCTTTCTTATAAAGTTGTTTGGGTAAATAAGAAATTAATATATGTAAAGTGAGTATAATAATTCCTTATTCATATTACACATTTTGTGTTTTCTACTACTTACTTGTTTTCAGAAATTGAAGGTAATGCAATGGGTCCTAGTATTTCCTTAGTTAGGCGAGTTCTCATTTGCCCCTGTGTCTTTTATAGTTGGTAGAGCAATATGTGCTCTCACTCTCTAATGTGGAGGAATAAATATGCTTTAATATGTTTTGGATGTTTATTTATAAATTATTAAAGCCATTACAAATGTCTAATCACACACAGGAGAATTGCTGGCTCCTGTTGCTGCAGAAGCCATGGAGGAAGGGACAGTGAGCGATGATGTCGGGGCAGCAGCTGCTGAGTCTGACGATTGCCTTCAGCAGTCTTCCGTTCAGTTGCTAGAAACTATAGATGAACCTTTGACACATGATATAACAGGTACATTCTTTGGATTATGTTTTGTTTTAAATATCCTTTAGCTTTTTTTCTTTAGTGGAAATGTATCAAAATTAAGAATGTTACTAAAGTATAAAATTAATTTTTTTATTTTTCTATTAGGTCTTTGGCTTTAATAACCATATCAATTGTTTTTCTGATAAATATGTTTAGCTTTGTTTCTCTGAGCAAATGCTCATTATAATACAATGCTATCCTTTCATAATGTCTTTGTTACTTTGATGTGACTGTTGAAGAAATTGCAACCTAGAAAACTGTTAAAGCTATTTAGTAGTTAACATGGGGTTAAATGCTCTTGTTCTTTAAGATTCACTTTTCTGAGTATATTTGCTGCTTCCTCATCCTCCTTCTCCTCTTCCTCTTCCTATTCCTCTTCCTTCTCCTCCCTCCTCCTCCTTCTCCCTCCTCCTCCTTCTCCCTCCTCCTCCTCCTCCTCCTTCTTTCTTTTTCTTTCCTGATTTTTAAAAAAGTAAGTGTGTATGCCTGACCAGGTGATGGCACAGTGGATAGAGCATCAGACTGGGATGCAGAGGACCCAGGTTCGAGACCCTGAGGTCAAAACCCTAATATAGGCTGGCATTTGCTAGGCATTCTATAATATAGTTGAATAAGAGTGTGGGAAGATTGAGAAGATAAAAGCTGTAAGGTATAGAAAGCTAGTTAAGAATTTGAAGACAGTGCCTGACCAGGCAGTGGTACAGTGGATAAGAGTATTGACCTGGGATGCTGAGGACCCAGGTTCAAAACCCCAACGTTGCCGACTTGAGCGTGGGATCATAGACATGACCTCATGGTTGCTGGCTTGAGCCCAGCTGACTTGATCAGGAGGGCACTGGCTCAGCTGGAAACCCCCCTTCCCCCATTCCACACCTCACCCGGTCAAGGCACATATGAGAAAACAATCAGTGAACAACTGAAGTGTCAGAACAAGTTAGTGCTTCTCATCTCTCCCCCTTCCTGTCATCAGTCTCTGTCTCTCTCTCTCGCTTGCTAAAAACGAAAACAAAACTAAAAAAACCACAACGAATTTAAAGACGTCTGAGAGCAAAGTAATTTCTAATTCATAATAGAAATATAATTTGAATAGCAGTCTTATAACTTGAATCTTTTTTGCTTTTCACTTTAAATACTGGGTATCAGTTTCTGAAAAAAATAGATGTAACAGTGAATTACGCATTGGAGATAAGAAAATTAATAACTTTAAAGTTTATGCAACTTGATTCAACAAGGGCTAATCCCATGGTCTTTCTCCTTATGCAACCTAATACTGCATTGTTTTTAATGGAGCATTGTATTTGCATAACTACTAATACCTAATTGTGAAGAATAAAAATTTAGTTATTTTTGTATCAGTAGACACATGATATAAATTACATGTTACAAGTAAAATAACTTTTTTTATTTTAAAATTTTTTTTGTATTTTTCCATAGTTAGGAGTGGGGGTGGGGGCAGTCAGACTCCCACATGCGCCCGACCGGGATCCACCCGGCATGCCCACCAGGGGGCAGTGCTTTGCCTATCTGGGGCATTGCTCTGTTGCGGCCGGGGCCATTCCAGCGCCTGAGGCAGAGGCCATGGAGCTGTCCCCAGGGCCCGGGCCAACTTTGCTCCAATGGAGCCTTGGCTGCGGGAGGGAAGAGAGAGACAGAGGAAGGAGAGGGAGAAGGGTGGAGAAGCAGTTGGGCGCTTCTCCTGTGTGCCCTGACCACAAATCGAACCCGGACTTCCACACGCCAGGCTGACGCTCTACCACTGAGCCAACCGGCCAGGGCTAACTTTTTTGTAATTTAAAGGCAATATATTGGTTAAATTTATGTTATATATTCTACCACTATAATCACTTTCAACTATTTGAAGGTGTACCACCTCTTTCCTCTTTGGAAAAAGATAAAGAAATTGATCTGGAGCTACTTCAAGATCTAATGGAAGTTGACATTGATCCTTTAGATATTGATTTGGAAAAGGATCCTCTTGCAGCCAAAGTTTTTAAGGTATGATACACTAGAGTATTCTTTGCAGATGAAACCTTTCATCTTACACGTTTGGTTTATTCATTATTTAAATAGGAAAGTATACATTTTCACCAGATGTAACCCATTATTTAATGTACTCAAAATACATTAAATTGTTATAGGTACTATAATACATTGCTCACAAAAATTAGGGGATTAGGGAATGTGCAGATACTCTAGTACTTTCAGCCTTTTGTACAGTGCATTTTTACCAATGAAATAAAAGTTGGTTTTGCATCTCATTTGCATAATCAGACAACTTTTTTGGACTTGTTTGCTTTTCTGATGTTCTTGCTTAATAAAAAGAAAGCAAGTACTTTTTATTATCACTTCATACTCATTTTGAAATATCCCCTAATTTTTGTGAGCAGTAAGTATACCAATGAATAGTATATAGAAAACTTATACGATTTTATTCATATAGTCACTAATGTTTAAGAACCACTAATAAGCATGAGGAAGTATATTTATGGGTTATAAACCTTTTAAGCAGCATTTAATCTGATTCTAGCTGACTTCATTGCAGATTCTACCTCTGTATTAGCCTCAACATTTTCTAAAGGAGATACATACCCCTTATACTTTATATTGGTTCCTTTTGTGTAAGAGATTTTTATTAAGGATGGTAGTTATCTCAGGTTTTAAATAAGGTATTTTTATATTTTGGTATAAAAAGACAAGAATATTACTGAACCATTTCTCTAGATTATTAGGATTATAAATACGTTTTGGGGAATTTAAAGGGTGGAGAGAATTTTTGTAGCTCTGAGTTTAGATAATGTAAATAATAATATCACTCTTTCTGAGAGGGAAAAATAAACCACAATTGTTTTCCATTTTTTTTAAGCCAATAAGCAGCACATGGTATGATTATTGGGGTGCTGACTATGGCACCTACAATTACAACCCTTACATTGGAGGTCTTGGAATTCCTGTAGCAAAGCCACCTTCAAATACAGAGAAGAATGGATCACAGACTGTTAGTGTTTCAGTGTCTCAGGGTAAGTATGTGTTTATCTTTGAAGACATAGACTATTCTTGAAACAAGTCCTAAATTTATGCTCTGTCCCTTAAGAAATTGAACCTGAGTGTGTGTTAGGAGAGTCCAGTATCACAGGTGTGCCAGGAGAGTGACGTTCAGAGCTGGACGTTTCTCTGTCAGTCAGTTTGGAGCAGCTTCCATTTATGGCCCAAATTATTTTTTTGCAAAATAACACTTAGCAAAATATTCTTGTAAATTGTGTGGGTTTGCCAGTGATTTTCATTAATTGTGAATTTATTTTTTATTGTTAATAAACTTTTAAAATTATAAATAAAAAATGAAACCATATTGAATATTATTTTTGCAGTCTAGTCACATAGACTATATCATGTTTTTAAAAGTAAAACCTTTTCTTATATAACGTTTAGCAGAAAGTTGCAAGTATAATACAGAGAACATTTGTTATCTTGATCCATTAGGAAGAAGTTACTAATCTAATGTTTTTGTTTTGTTTTGTTTCATGTTTTTTTACAAAGCAGGACATTCTTCTACATAAACACATAAGAAAGCATATTTCATCAAAATAAGGAAATTGACATTAATACTAGCTTTCAGACCCCATTCAGGTTTCAGTAGTTGTGTCTATGTAAGAACCCTTATGGAGAAGGATCCAGGGCAAATCATGTGTTACGTTTCGTTGTCAGGTCTCTTCAGTTTCCTTTAATCTGCCTCATTTTCTAGAGTTATCTTTTGTGATCTTGGTGCTTTTGAAGATTATGGGTCAGTTATTTTATTTTATTTATTTTGGGGGGGTCAGTTATTTTATAGAGTGTCTCTCATTTTGGTTTTGTATGATATTTCCTCATGAGATTTTGGTCATACATCTTGACAGAAATATCACAAAGGTGTAGGGCTCAGATTTCTTTACTGTATCCCATTTAGGTGGCTGATGACTGGTTTTATGTTTATTTACTTGATTAAGGAGGTGTTTACCAGTCTTCTACATTATAAAGTTATACCTTTACCCAGTATAAGAATTTTGGGGGGTGTGATGGCAGAGGGGTACTTGGAAACTATTCTTTAAAAAAAAAAATTACTAGTTTATTCATTTAGTTTGAATAGACCCATAGTTTGCTGTTCTCGCCAATGGATTCTAATTCACTATTATTATTTTTTTGTTGGTTTTTATTTAGATAAATAACATAAAATGTACCATTGTAGCCCCTTTTAAGTGTATAGTTCTGTTGCATTAAGTACATTGACAATGTTGTCATTATTTAATGTTCATGTAGTCCCAGATTTGACCATTGGGATCTTTTTCAAGCTGGTCTCCTGTCTTTTTTTTTTTTTTTAATTTTTTTTTTTTTTTTTTTGTATTTTTCTGAAGCTGGAAACGAGGAGAGACAGTCAGGCAGACTCCCGCATGTGCCCGACCGGGATCCACCCGGCACGCCCACCAGGGGTGATGCTCTGCCCCTCTGGGGGGTCGCTCTGCCAAGACCAGAGCCACTCTAGCGCCTGGGGCAGAGGCCAAGGAGCCATCCCCAGCGCCCGGGCCAGCGCCCGGGCCATCTTTGCTCCAATGGAGCCCTGGCTGCAGGAGGGGAAGAGAGAGACAGAGAGGAAGGAGAAGCAAATGGGCGCTTCTCCTATGTGCCCTGGCCGGGAATCGAACCCGGGTCCCCCGCACGCCAGGCCGACGCTCTACCGCTGAGCCAACCGGCCAGGGCTGGTCTCCTGTCTTTTTAACGTGTCCTTATCTTTCTTTGAGTACTCCCTTGTTCTCTGGCACAACAAGATGCCCCAGGCCGATCATTTACTTTCCCTTTCCCATACTAGGAATTAACCATGTCAGTAAGGGGAAAGGGTATTTCAAAACCTTTTAGTGGAGAAATGTGATTAAGAAACCAAAATTTGGCTGTTAGATATTCTTATTGCTATATTGATGGCCACACCCTCTTGGGCAAATGTTGAAATATGTGTATCTATACACTTTTGCATCTGTATTCATTTCTGTATCTGTCTAGAACACCATCATGAGTTCACATTGATCTATCAATTAATCTAATCTAACTTCAGAGACTTCATTTTAGTTTTCTCCATGTGCATTGTTGTATCTTCTTTTTGTCTTGACAGTGAGCAGCCTGGTTCTCATTATCCCTAGTTTGTTTGTTTCTATTATCATTACTTTACTTAATTGATCCACCTTGTTCTGTATATTTACCCTCTCATGCCTAGTCTCCTTTGCACAGGTGCTGTTACCTACTGCGGCTCTGATAGCCCATGGCAGGACACATTTCTCATCCAGTTTTGGGTTTGGATGTCAACAAGTTGTAAGAAGTAGGACATAAGAATTATCAAGTAGTTTAATTTTGTAATCTTTTAATTGCTTTTTTTAGCACTAGATGCTCGCCTAGAAGTTGGACTTGAACAGCAAGCAGAACTTATGTTGAAAATGATGTCTACCTTGGAAGCAGATTCCATTTTACAGGCATTAACAAATACGTCTCCTACCTGTAAGTAAAAAAATCACCATTCTTAAGAGTATTGCAGCAATTCATCTGTTGATTGTTTTCAGGTGTACTAAACAAGGACAGTTTTTAAAATTTCATGTTTTGTATGAGTCTGAGTGGGCTAAATATATAGCACCTCTCTCTCACTAAATTAGTAGCAAGTTGAAAAGTAAGACAAAGGATCAACAAGTTGGTAGAGCAGAGGGAGGAACAAAATACCTTCATGTAGTGCTCTTAAATTCAATCCAAAAACCTGAGTCATGTTTTGTTTCTGTGGTGTTGTGAGGTCAATGAAATTCTTAGGGAAGGCTGTTAGTGTGCTGCCTGCGAGCTCATTGCATTATATCCTAATTTCTGATAAAGTAGGCTTTTTATTAGTAACATCTTTATTATCCTTAAAGACTAGGATGGATGACCTAGGTAAGGATGATAGTCAAAGGGCCTAATTGAACTGCAGGATTGAAAGGATTTACTACCTAATTATCTATAGCAAATGGGGGCAAATATTTTATAATAAAGGACCAGACTTTCCAGACTGTGTGGTGGGTGTGGCAACTACACAACTCTAACTGACTTTGTAGCAGTAAAGCAGTCATAAAACATATTTAACTGAATGGCGTGGGTGTTAAGAATCAGGTGGCCTGCCACATTTGGCCATCAGGCCATGGTTTGCTGACATTGATGTACAGTGCTAGACTTGGGTAGATCTCCTCCTGTCGGGTGACCACAGTTTATAGCCTTGTGTCTCAAAGACAAAGATTGAGGAGAGGTTCTGAGAAGATAAAGGTGTGTTTTTTTGTTGTTTTTTTTTGTTTTTTTTTTGCATTTTTCTTTAGCTGGAAACAGGGAGAGACAGTCAGACAGACTCCCACATGCGCCCGACCGGGATCCACCCGGCACGCCCACCAGGGGGCGATGCTCTGCCCATCCTGGGCGTCGCCATGTTGCGACCCTCCTGGGTGTCGCCATGTTGCTACCAGAGCCACTCTAGCGCCTGGGGCAGAGGCCACAGAGCCATCCCCAGCGCCCGGGCCATCTTTGCTCCAATGGAGCCTTGGCTGCGGGAGGGGAAGAGAGAGACAGAGAGGAAGGCGTGGCAGAGGGGTGGAGAAGCAAATGGGCGCTTCTCCTATGTGCCCTGGCCGGGAATCGAACCCGGGTCCTCCGCACGCTAGGCCGACGCTCTACCGCTGAGCCAACCGGCCAGGGCGATAAAGGTGTTTTTTAATAAAAAACAACAACAATATTCCATAGGCCCACGAGTCACTTGACCTTCTCCGGAGCATGGTGTTTATTGGGGTAGAGATAGGAGTTAGAAGCTAGGAAGAGCATCATCATGTCCACCTATGAGGAGGAGGTCTCAGTTCATTTTAATAGAGAAATTTGGGCTTTTAGATCTTCCTATGTTTAATCAAATTCTTTCATTGCAAACTTCCTTTATTTCTTGATTTAGGAGATACAGAAAAAAATGAGAAAAATAGAAGATGGTCTCTTCTTCTATAACCTTAGTTTTAATACACTTATATTGTTGTATGTTATCGCCTGTGTAATAATGGGGATCCCATTTGTTGCGTCAGCCTCTTCATGACCACAAACAACTCAATACTGTCCAAAGTAGCTCTTTTCTTTGTAGCCATTAAAAAAAAACTTACTAGAAGATACCTTCGTAATTTGTATCTGCCTCTTAATATATTCTATCTTTTGATTATTGTCATGTACAAAACTGTGTCCCCTTTTTAAAGTAATAACTTTATAAATTTTATATGAAGAACTGCTTTGAGAGTCCCTATATTTCTCTGCTGCCCATGAATTATATTCATTTAATTTGTTTAATGCGTGGCCTGGGCATAAGGTTTTTTGCATATTTTCCAGGTAATTTAATGTGCAATAGACTAGATGGTCCATCCTAATCCCTGCTGGTCAGCCTGTGGCCTGCCACGTCTCGCTTGTGGACCAGAGCACCCTAGAAACCTCACTTGGAGGAATGAGCACAGCCTCACTGGGCTCATGCCACGGGCACTTCTAGAACCTTGGGGCAAGTAGTAGAAAGAAAAGGAATCAATTGACTAGAGTCTGGATGATTCTAAAACCACCTTCTTGAGGCTTAGTGAAGATTCTTCTTTCTCTCCATTTTCTTTGCCTCTTATTAATTAGGAAAAAATTTGAAAATAATTATTACTAGAGAGTAAAGTTCCTTTCCTTTGGAGGGCAAGTCCTGTGAATTTGGGAATTTCTCTGTTGATTTTTTGACTTTCTAGTAATATTGTAACAACAAGTTTTCAAATAATAACAATGAATCATTTTAAAGAATGCAATTTTAATTTTTTTTTAGAACGAACTTCACTTACCTATGCATAGTAATAGCTAGTTAGCATTTCTCCTGATGCTTTGTGTATAAAATCATAATTGTGTTTAATTTTCAGTATCACAGTCTCCCACTGGAACAGATGATTCACTTCTAGGGGGTTTACAAGCAGCGAACCAATCCAACCAACTTATTATACAGTTATCATCTGTCCCAATGTTAAATGTTTGTTTCAACAAACTTTTTTCTATGCTTCAAGTCCATCATGTTCAGGTATGATTTCAGGAGAAATAGTGCATTTTTAGACCTTATTACCAGCCTAATAAAAGATGAAAATGACTGGGGAGATTCTTCTCAATCTAACAGGGGTGATTTCTCTATCATTCTCAGATGGAAAAGTATTGGAGGTGCTTTGATAACCACAGCTGCTCACTTTTAGGTCATATATATTTTTATCACTTTACATTTTACTGATTAGATCCAACTACAGTTGGATTAGGGGCAAGGAACCCCCACACAATTGAAAATACACATATAACTTTTGACGACGCAAAAATTTACTAATTGCCTAATGTTGACCAGAAACCTTACCAATAACATAAACAGTCAATTATCAAATATTTTGTATATTTGCCTGGTGCTGTGGATAGAGCCTTGGCCTGGGATGCAGAGGACCCAAGTTCCAAATCTGAGGTCGCTGGCTCAAGTATGGGATCATCATAGGCATGACCCCATGGTTGCTGGCTTTAGCCCAAAGGTTGCTGGCTTGAAGCTCAAGGTCTCTGGCTTGAGCTCAAGGTTGCTGGCTTGAGCAAGGGGTCTGGCTTGGCTGCAGCCCCCCATCAAGGCACATTATGAGAAAGCAGTCAGTGAGCAACTAAGGTGCTGCAAGGAAGCATTGATGCTTCTCATCTCTCTCCCTTCCTATCTCTCTATCCCTATCTGTCCGCGTCTCTCTCTCTCTCTCTCAAGCTGTCTCTTTCTCTCTTGCTAAAAAAATTTTTGTATATTATATATATTCTGTACTGTATTCTAACAGTAAAGTAAGTTAGAGAAAAGAGTGTCATTAAGAAAATCTTGAGGAGAAAATATGTTTACATATTTATTGAAACAAACTACATATAACTGGATCTTTGCAGAACAAACCCATGTTGTTCAAGGGTCAACTGTATATATTCTAGTTTAAATACACTTGTATTTAAACATCTGACTCATCCTTTTTAAGCTAGGTAAACATTTCTAGTAGGTAAATTATAAATTTTAATTCAGTTAAATTTTGTTTCATCAAGAATTTTAAGATGTGTTTGCTTGTCAACTGAATTGAAGTAGTCAGATGAAGTATTTAATAGAAAAGTTATTTAGACTCAATCATAATGATTCATACATAAGATTTTGTTTAAATAGTTTTCATAATATAATAGGCACGTTTTTTTCTGTCACTTTTGATTCTTTTTCAGTTGGAATCACTTCTTCAGTTATGGCTCACATTGAGCCTTAATTCTTGTTCTTCTGGAAACAAAGAGAATGGAACAGACATTTTTTTATATAATGCTAATCGAATACCTGTTATTTCATTAAATCAAGGTAAGATTTATTAGATGGAAAATTATTAATATAGCATAAATAATAAAAAGATAATGACTAGGTTATTATATAAACTTTGTCATAAGGGCTATAATATTTTCATGAAAGAAATTTTTTTAATACACTGAGTAATTAGCAGGAAAGAACATGCCTGTGTACAACTGAAATTGACAATGTTCCATTAGTCTTTACATTGGATTCGTCTGGAATATTGTCTTGCTCATAGGCTGTTCTTTTGTAACTGGTGTTTTTTTAAAAAATGTGAATTTGCTTCTAGGGGAATTGGTAAATAGGAGGATACTAATTTTTTATAGAAGTTGTGTTGATTTTTTTCTTGGCAAATGCTATACTATGGAACTAGAATAATGTCCTCAACAGGGACAGAACTGGTCAGCAGGTCTGGCTATAAGAATCTATTTTAGTTACATTTTAAGGAAAATGAGGATGATTTATTTCTGGTGCTTTCTCCCTATGAAGGGGCATCATATATCTTGCTTGGCACTCACACGACCTGTCTTCCAGCCTTAGTGACAGTCACACTGGCTCATGATCCTACTTATATCTGCAATATTTCAGCAAGACCAGCCTAGCTTTAATTGATTTCTTTCTTATCCCTGCATTAATAATTATTATAAATTTTGTTTCCATCACTTTTTAAAACTTCGTTGCTGTGAAAAAATTAAGAGTAGATAAAAGTAATGATTCCTCATTATCATCAGATATCTGGTCAGTATCCAAATTTACAATTGTCTCAACTTTTACAAAATTGTTTTGTTTGTTTGAAACGGAACTCATATATAAGGTCTACCAAAAAGTTCTGTCCGTTTCTATCCCAACAAGTTTTGACACGTAAGCACATGTTTATTTGGCGCATGTGTGCCTCTCTTATTTTTATCACTTAATGTACACATACTGACGTAGCAAATTAACTAAAACAAAGTTGATTCACGTTAGTCTTATGTGTGAAGCGATAGTGTACCCATGGCTACTAATAAAGTTCATTTACGCCACTGTAATTTTTACGAATTTCAACAAGGAAGAAATGCTACAGAAGCATGTCTGTCGCATCCACCATATTCCCCGGACTTAGCACCCTCCGACTATCACTTGTTTTTGTCCTTACAAAATTTTTTGAAGGGCAAAAAATTTAAAAATGAAGAAGATATCAAACAAGCACTGGTTCAGTTTTTCGCATCAAAAGAGAAAACATTTTTCAAAAATGGGATATACAGATTGCCCTCACGCTGGCAAGAAATCATTAATAATAATGGCAATTATATTATTTAATAAAGTTTATTGACGGTAAGAAAATTTATATTTTGTTTTATTCCAAAAATGGACAGAACTTTCCGGTAGACTCTATACATTAGTCTACACATTATAGTTAATTATGTTTCTTAAATTCTTTTTAATCTCAATAGGTTTTCTCTATGCCCTTTTTTCCCCCTTGCAAAGTCATTTGTTAAATAAGTTTGATTGTATATTTGCTAGGATTCCCAGGGTTCCTTTTTTAGTACAAATATCTTCATGATGTCCTCTGTATTTCCGATAAATTGGTAGTTAATATAAATTGGAGTAAATTGAAGCTTGATCTAAGTTGTGTAAGGAATTTCATAGGTTGCCTTTTTTTTTTATGATAAGTATTAAATGCTTAATGCTTAAAGTCATTCACAAATCACTAGATGTTTCAAAATGAAGATAGTCCAATTCTGCCATTTCTTATTTATTACATGAAGCACTCCCATAAAGAGAAACTTTCTTTTTATATGTTATTGTCACCTCATGATGATATAGTTTGTATAATAAAGGCAGAAAAAATGCTGGAAATTTTTCATATTTGGAATTAGTTTTTAAGATGGACCAGTTCACAAATGGTCTGTGTTCATTACCTATAAGTTTCTTTAATATCTGTATAAGTTTATGTATTTAAAAATATGTTTTATGTACCTGATGTCTGGTGACTCTGTGGGTAAAGCATCAACCTAGAATGCTGTTTCGAAACCCTGGGCTTGGCCTGGTCAAGGCATGTATGGGAGTTGATGCTTCTTGCTCTTCCCGCCCCCCTCTCTCCTCTCTAAAATAAATAAATAAATAAATAAATAAATAAATAAATAAATAAAGTATTAAAAAAATTTTTAATATGTTTTATGCTTCTATTATAATTGTAACTCTTAGCTGATATTATGCCATTTATGGCAGTAAGATACTCCTTTTTTTAGTTTATTTCGTGTGGGGGGGTGGCTTTTAAAAAAGACATGATTCTGTTTCTGTTAACTTTTAGTATGATAGGTGCCCAGACTCTTGTTTCTTTCCTAAGCTTTGGAATGAGCCATTTTTACAGGGTGCTTTAAGAGCACAGTGTGGGCTCTCTAATTTGTGTTCTTGAATGACTGTTTGGCTTCTCTAGCCAGCACAGGTACTTCTTATCTTATCTAGACCTTGCAAACAACCTGATTACCTTTTTAGTTTGTGCTTTGTTGTGAAGTCGCATAGGTTTTGATTGGTTGAGCCCATTCCTGTTTTTCCAGTAAGCCTTATTATTTTCAATTTTGGGTTTTGCGGAATGTGAGGATTTTTAGTAAAACAAATTCTATTGCGGTAAAAATGCCTGTAGTTTGGAAATGACAACAAATTTATAATGATGACACATTAATTTATGTAATGCTGAGCTTTAGACTTAGCCATAAAATGTTATTGAAGCTTAATGCTTTTGTTGTTTAATGGGGAACTGGTTCATTTGTGTGTTTGGGGAAGAGTAGGTAGTGAGTTGATTTAAAGAAATATTTTTGAAAGCATTCTTTTTGTTTTTAATTCTTAGTAAACATTTGCTTTTTACTGAGTAAAAATATTCCCCTTTCTTCTTCCTGCATAGCATCGATAACTAGCTTTCTCACAGTGTTAGCTTGGTATCCCAATACTTTGCTCCGGACATGGTGCCTTGTGCTTCATAGTCTAACAATCATGACAAACATGCAACTTAATCGTAAGTAAAAATTTATTCTTATAAATCTACTCATTTCTTTAAATTTGACATATACATTAGTATTCTTGCTGTCAGTCTTTAAAAAGCTTTTTCTGAGAAGTGATATAATTATAAAAATAACTGAATTTCTTATTTAAATATGTATTTTCTGAATTTGTTGTTATATATTATATACTTTGTGCTTCTTTACGTTCATAACAAACTCTCCTGTATGTACCATAGCAAGTTCAAATCATATTTTACCTTCCAAACACTTAAGTTATTAAATAAAATTGATTACTTTTAGAGTAGGAAGTCAAATATTTAATACTAATTTATGTTTTATATTGGTTATCGTATTTAAAGTACTTTTATATTTAAAATGATTTATTCATTATAATATTCATGCACATATTTCACATATATAACTAGTTTTCTCAGGGTTTTTTTTTTTACAGGGACAGAGAGAAAGTCAGAGAGAGGGATAGATAGGGACAGACAGACAGGAATGGAGAGAGATGAGAAGCATCAATCATCAGTTTTTCATTGCGACACCTTAGTTGTTCATTGATTGCTTTCTCATATGTGCCTTGATCGTGAGCCTTCAGCAGACTGAGTAACCCCTTGCTTGAGCCAGCGACTTTGTGTCCAAGCTGGTGAACTTTGCTCAAACCAGATGAGCCCGTGCTCAAGCTGGCCACTTTGGGGTCTTGAACCTGGGTCCTCCACATCCCAGTCCCACGCTCTATCCACTGCTCACTGCCTGGTCAGGCTCAGTTTTTGTTTTTTATATCTAAAACCTATATTAACTGAACATAATTGCTTTTTTTCAGATTCTAATGTCCTTTTTTTCTTCCCATATCCCACGCCTTTCTTTCCATTTCAGTACTGATAGTAAAATAATTTCTGGACATTCTTAGAAAGGAACTGTTAGTGCTTTTTGTGGCTTTTGTGTGCCAAAGTAATGAAAATACTCTGTTATATTATCTTGTATAGTGCTTATTGGTTTTAATTTTCATATTTAATTCTAGGTTTTTATCTGGCGTTCTTTTTTTAAATGTATTGATTGATTTTGAGAGAGAGAGAGAAGCATTCATTTGCTGTTCCACTTAGTTGTGCACTCATTGGTCATTTCCAGTGTGTGCCCTGGCCCCGAGTATCAAACCTGAAACCTTGGTGTTTTAGGACAACTCTCTAATTCAGTGTTTTTCAACTACTAGTCTGTGTACCAGTACTGGTCTGCAAAAGAGTCAACCACCTTGATTGTTAAAATGAAGATGGTTAGAGTCTAACTCTGCTAACCGGCCAAGGTCTTATCTGGCATTCTTGAGGTGGTAGTTGTGAGATAGGGATCAAAGTTCATATTAGAGAGTCAGGACTAGCCACTTGTGAATTAAAATCATTCCATTTGTAGGTTATGACCACAGGGTGGATTTTGTCCTCATTGTGTTTGGGCTTAATTTTGTTAAATAGAAAGCTCTGCGACATTGATAAATATATTTACTTAAATCATTGCTTAGTATTAAAAGTCCATTTTCTAATTAGGAATGTTTTTTCCCAATTTGGGATCAAAAGCATTTCTATATGATACTGAGATTTAACGCAAAGAATATTTTATTAAATTCAGAAAACTAATGTGTTGCTTGTATATCACTGATAGTGTATAACCTTTAAACAGCTGACATGCAAAAATGAATAGTTTTTTGACCCAGTTTATCTTAAAAGACTGTGTTAAAATTTACCAGAAAAGTAGGTTTCTATTTCCGGAAGAGGGATAGGTTCAATAAAAGGACATTAAGCACTTATTTATTTCCTTTCCAGTTGACTGTATTTTGAATAAGATGTACATAAACTGAGTATTTTTCACAGTGAGGTAGGAGAGAGGCAGGAGATCTGTGGAAGATGAAAATAGAGGAGTCATTCTTAACCAATTAAGTCTCTTTTAATAAAGTAACACCCAGAAATATGTGAGTTTTTCTTGAGTACAAGATGTTTTAAATATTACATTTTGATTGTTTCAGGGTCCATTTTTAAAGAACTTTTGATTTTTAATATTTTCTAGCTTGTTCCAGCAATGGCATTGGAACTCAGGACAGTACTGCCCACCTGTTGGTTTCTGATCCAAACCTGATTCATGTTTTAGTGAAATTTCTTTCTGGCACCAGTCCACATGGAACAAATCAACATAGTCCACAGGTGATATGTCATTTGAAAATCAGTGATAGGCCCATATTATACAATTAAATGTTTGTAAAGGAAACGTTAATATACCTAAATATGTAAAATTGTTATTGCCACAGTATAAAATGTTAGCCTTTTATATATCAATGTAACAAAGTCATTTGTATTATTTATAATAATGATAACTGTTGAAACTGAATAATAGGGGTGTAAGTTTTCTGTATACGGTATCAGTAAGTGGTTTGCAGTAAAATTTTCTTTCTTTTCAGGTTGGACCAACGGCTACACAAGCTATGCAGGAATTTCTTACCAGATTACAAGTGCATCTTTCTTCAACATGTCCTCAGATATTCAGTGAATTTTTACTCAAGCTCATTCATATACTTTCAACAGAAAGGTAAATTTCAATGTATACACATATTTCTGATGTGTCAGTAATATGTATTACTTTTCTATTTATTTAATCTATTCTTTGTTTCCATTTTAGAAATCTTTTTCTGCATACTTTTTGAAATAAATATTTTTTAAATTTATTTTCTTTTTTACTTAATTCCTCCACCCCATTTTGTTTTCACTGTTTGCTTATCTTTTATAACTAAATTTGATTTTAGTATTTGCCCTAGCTTTATAGTATACATCCTTTTTTCATCATAGCCTGCCTTAACATATATAGTATAATCACAACAGTATATTTCCAATTTCTGACATATGTCAGAACTTCATGACAATGTATTTCCAACTTTTTTCTCTTATCTGTTGTAGTTATCATATGTTTACTTATTCTGTAAACACAAAATACATTCATACAGTTTTTTGCTTTAGATAAACACATATCTTTTAGACTGATGTAAATAGTATTTTTACCTGGAAAGGGACAAGCCTCTTTTAGGGTGATTAGTGTGAATATTTGAGTCACTCTTTTCAAGAGTTCAGTTGGGTTTAGGTTTTGTTGTTGCCGTAGTAACCTTTGGTGTTACATCAGCTTCAAATTGGAGTTCCCCCTGCTTCTGTAAGTGTCAGGCTACAGGGGGCTTGTTTCCAGTGTTCTTGTTCCATCCTCAGCTTTTGTTTTGAGCAGGAGAGCATTTCCTTCTTTCTTGTGAAAAACTGGTAATGGTAGTTGAGGGTTTTTTCTTTGTTTGTTTTTCAGACACCAAATGCATGGTGTCTTTTCAGTACCATTTTTCTTACCTGACACCAGTCAGTGTCCTACCATTTAGTCTGAGTTAACATCGAATTCACGTATTTAAGAAGTCTGCTCTCACGTTAGAGGGCAGTTGCCAGTGCCAGGTCCCCAGGTTACCCATGCTTACATCCAATTTGGCAACATATTTAGGGGTTCTCACAACTCCCCAGGTTCAATAATACTATAGGACAACTCACAGAACTCACGAAGAACACTTTACTTACGTTTACTGGTTTATTATGAAGCGTATAACCCAGGAGCTGCCAAACAGAACTCATGCATAGGGAAGCAGTGGGGGCTGGGGGTGAGAGAGGGTGCCTTTGATTGGAGGGGAACTTTACGGGTTCTGTGTCATCCAACTTGCATCCCTGGAGTTTAGCAATTTGTTAAATATTATAGTGAAATTCTTCTTACCCATTTGTACATTGCTGGTTTCTCTTTTTATTAAATTCTGCCACAGGAAAGCCAATGCTAATATTTTATCTCCTTGAAGGTACCTGTCTTTTCATGGATCTCAGGCTTTTTGGTACCCTTTGATGGGGTCAAGAAAAGTTATGACTTTATAGTTAATTTAGCTTTTTTCTTGTTAGGTTGGGGGAATTTTAGGCATAAGCAGAAGTTGAGAGCATTTAATTTGTTTATTTATTTATTTTTCTGAAGTTGGAAACGGGGAGGCAGTCAGACAGATTCCCGCATGCACCCGACCGGGATCCATCTGACATGCCCACTAGAGGGAGATGCTCTGCCCATCTGGGGCATCGCTCTGTTGCATCCAGAGCCATTCTAGCACCTGAGGCAGAGGCCACAGAGCCATCCTCAGCGCCCGGGCCAACCCTGCTCCAATGGAGCCCTGGCTGTGGGAGGGGAAGAGAGAGACAGAGAGGAAGGAGAGGGGGAGAGGTGGAGAAGCAGAAGGGTGCTTCTCCTGTGTGCCCTGGCTGGGAATCGAACCCGGGACTCCTGCATGTCAGGCCGACGCTCTACCAGTGAGCCAACTGGCCAGGGCTGAGAACATTTAATTTGGATGCATAAAAATTATAGGATTGAGGCTTAATTTTTGAAATCAAAATCAGTAGGAAATATTTATAATACCAACATTTGAGGATATAACAGCTCATTTTATTATGAAGACTGTCTTGTGATATTTAAATATTTCAGTCTGTGCCTGACCAGGCTGTGGCGCAGTGGATAGAGCATTGGACTGGGATGCGGAGCACCCAAGTTCGAGACCCTGAGGTCACCAGCTTGAGCGCAGGCTCATCTGGTTTGAGCAGTGCTTACCACCTTAAGCCCAAGGGCGCTGGCTCAAGCAAGGGGTCACTTGGTCTGCTATAGTCCTCCCTGGTCAAGGCGCATATGAGAAATCAATCAATGAACAACTAAGGAACCGCAACGAAGAATTGATGTTTCTCATCTCTCTCCCTTCCTGTTTGTTCCTATCTGTTCCTCTCTCTGACTGTCTCTGCCACAATAAATAAATAAATAAATAAATAAATAAATAAATAAATAAATTTCAGTCTGTAACTTCAGGGTCACCTCTTTGGTTTATTTGTCCTTTAGTTTTTTGTTTGGAAAGGAAGTAATTTTTGATTTTTTATAAAATACGTAGAGCCAAAATAAGCACTCAGGGAAGACATAGAAACCATTGGCTACAAAATGAAATAGTGAATACCAAGAATTTAATTTTGTTTTAGCTTTATTAGTTTTGTGTTTACTTTTTTTTTTAAAGATTTTTAAATGGATAAATTTTTAATTCTCTCTCTTTTTCTGCAGGGGTGCTTTTCAGACAGGTCAAGGACCTCTTGATGCCCAAGTAAAGCTTTTAGAATTTACTCTGGAGCAGAATTTTGAAGTCGTTTCAGTTAGTACTATTTCTGCTGTGATAGAGTCTGTCACCTTTTTAGTGCACCACTATATCACTTGCTCTGACAAAGTGATGTCTCGGAGTGGATCAGATAGCTCAGTGGGTGCTCGAGCATGCTTTGGTGGACTCTTTGCCAACCTCATTCGTCCAGGTGATGCAAAAGCAGTTTGTGGAGAAATGACAAGAGATCAACTCATGTTTGATTTGTTAAAACTGGTTAACATTTTAGTACAGCTGCCTCTTTCGGGCAATAGGGAATACAGTGCAAGAGTGTCTGTGACTACCAATACGACAGACAGTGTTTCAGATGAAGAAAAAGTCTCAGGAGGCAAAGATGGTAATGGAAGCAGTAGTAGTATTCCAGGATCACCCGCATATGTCGCTGACTTGGTGTTAGCCAACCAACAGATCATGAGCCAGATTCTGTCTGCTCTGGGCTTGTGTAACAGTAGTGCCATGGCAATGATAATTGGTACGTATTGAGAATTTTAATCTTATACTTGTTTCCGGTGCTATATCTCTAGCAATATATGAATTCATCTTCTATTTATTTTTTACTGTAGAGCTACTTTGTTGTAAACATTTTAGCATGATTTGATTTTAATTAGTGAAAATTTTATAGAGTAGCTTCAATGAATAAATTGAATACTGAAAAATTTTAAATGAAAATTCAAATACTGGAAAAATTAAAATAATGTCAATTAAATTAAAAATGTCAGTATCATAATACCATGATTTATAGCTTTATATTTCTAGAGTTTTAAAGATGAAGGATTGTACATTAAATTTTGTATTAGGGAACTAGTAATATTTATATTTTCTTAAGTGAAATACAAAATTATATTTAAAGTGTAACAGTTTCTGTGACATATATATTAATGTAAAATTTATATATTGTTGCTTAAATTTTCTGCCTCTTTGAAAGCTAATATAGTTAATTTTTAAAGATAATTGAACTTCTGTAAATTGTGACAAAGTCCATTCCTGATGTATTTTGCTTGTTAATATTTCTTCTTTACGTAAGGGAAATAATCATAAATAAGTATATTTATATTTTATTAGATGTTCGGAAGTATAGTTACATAAGAATGTCACTTATTTTTCTCTTAGTTTTTTTTCTGTTGATATGTAGTTTAATGTGTAGAAGTATGTTCCTTGATCATATAACATAGCAATTTCTTTTTATTGTTATCAACAATAGAGTTATCTCATGTATCTCAGATGACCCAAACCATGCTTTATTGAATATTATGATAGATATTTTAATTTCTAGATATATGTATACACACCCCACTCCAAGACAGCTATTAATGTACTCATCCTTCAGTGGTTTCAGGAAAAATAGCCTTTAAGTCTGTTTTAATTATATTTGGTTTTTAAGGATATTCTTTTTTTAAAAAATGTGTAATCTTTTTGTTTAAACTAGGAGCAAGTGGATTACATCTTACTAAACATGAAAACTTTCATGGTGGGTTAGATGCCATATCAGTTGGGGATGGATTATTTACCATACTGACAACCCTTAGTAAAAAAGCTTCTACAGTCCACATGATGCTGCAGCCAATTTTAACCTACATGGCCTGTGGATATATGGGCAGACAAGTAAGTTCAATCTAGCAACAGTTGTGGTGACTTAAGTACTTTCTAGCAATGGGAGTAGAGAATTATTTATAGGACAAAGATGAGTAGAGTAGTCATATTGTATATTGGAAAATGAATATCAGGAGATGAAAACTATAGATTATTAACTGAAGTTAGAACATAAAGTTTTTTTGAAGTGATAGTTGTCAAAGACAACCGTAGTGATATAAAAATTAACTTTTTGCATAGTCTTAAATATTAGTTTTTTCCCTTTGTCCCAAGAAGTTCTTTCTTTTCCCACCAAAATAGCATAGTTGAATACAAAATTTCTGTAGATATAACATATGAATCTTTTTTTTTTTTTTTACAGAGACATAAAGAGTCAGAGGAAAAGATAGGGACAGACAGACAGGAAGGGAGAGAGATGAAAAGCATCAGTTCTTTGTTGCAGCACCTTAGTTGTTCATTGATTGCTTTCTCATATGTGCCTTGACCGGGGAGCTACAGTAGAGTGAGTGACCCCTTGCTCAAGCCAGCGACCTTGGGCTTCAGGCCAGTGACCTTTGGGTTCACTCTAGCGACCATGGGGTCATGTCTGTGATCTCACGCTCAAGTCAGTGACCCCGTGCTCTAGCTGGTGAGCCTGTGTTCAAGCCAGCGACCTCTGGGTTTGAACCTGGGTCCTCTGGGTCCCAGTCCAACACTCTATCCACCGTGCCACCACCTGGTCAGGCTACATATGAAAATTTAACAAGTATTTTTCAAGCTTATGTTGCATATTTAGTTACTTTTAATTAAAATATATTAGGGTAATTCTAAAAGGAAAATATTAGAGTATTATGGCTTTTTACATTTCCTTTTTTAAAAAATGAAATTTTAGGAGCCAATGTGGTTATTTTAACTTTTAGTCTTTCAAATGTGGATTTTAGAACACTTTTAAAGGAATTTTTTACATGTCAATGTATAATTATCATTTTCTTAAATATTTAGTGTGTGTGTGTGTATGTGTGTGTGTGTATTTGTTCACTGGAAGATTCAAAGATAAAAGGTCTACCAGAAAGTTCTGTCCGTTTTTGGAATAAAACAAAATACAAATTTTTCTTACTGTCAATAAACATCATTAAATAATATAATTGCCATTATTATTAATGATTTCTTGCCAGCGTGAGGGCAATCTGTATATCCCATTTTTGAAAAATGTTTTCTCTTTTGATGCGAAAAATTGAACCAGTGCTTGTTTGATATCTTCTTCATTTTTGAATATTTTGCCCTTCAAAAAATTTTGTAAGGACAAAAACAAGTGATAGTCAGAGGGTGCTAAGTCCGGGGAATATGGTGGATGCAACAGACATGCTTCTATAGCATTTCTTCCTTGTTGAAATTCGTAAAAATTACAGTGGCATAAATGAACTTTATCAGTAACCATGGGTACACTATCGCTTCACACATAAGACTAATGTGAATCAACTTTGTTTTAGTTAATTTGCTACGTCAGTATATATACATTAAGTGATAAAAAGAGAGGCACACATGCGCCAAATAAACATGTGCTTACGTGTCAAAACTTGTTGGGATAGAAACGGACAGAACTTTCCGGTAGACCTTATATTTGGGATAGGTTAATTTTTAAATGAAAGTAGTGTCCATCAGAAAACAAAAATCAATGCACATAAATTTCAGATAAAACTGATAATAGTAGGTAAAGACTGATGATTAAAAATGTGCTTAGAGGCCCTGGCCGGTTGGCTCAGTGGTAGAGCGTCGGCCTGGCGTGCAGAAGTCCCGGGTTCGATTCCTGGCCAGGGCACACAGGAGAGGCGTCCATTTGCCTCTCCACCCCTCCCCCTCTCCTTCCTCTCTGTCTCTCTCCTCCCCTCCCGCAGCGAGGCTCCATTGGAGCAAAGATGGCCCGGGCGCTGGGGATGGCTCCTTGGCCTATGCCCCAGGCGCTAAAGTGGCTCTAGTGGCAACAGAGCGATGCCCCGGAGGGGCAGAGCATCGCCCCCTAGTGGGCAGAGCGTCGCCCCCTGGTGGGCGTGCCAGGTGGATCCCGGTCGGGTGCATCGGGAGTCTGTCTGACTGTCTCTCCCTGTTTCCAGCTTCAGAAAAATACAAAAAAAAAAAAAAAAAAAAGTGCTTAGAGAGGAGACTGTTCACTTTTTGATTCAGGTAATAGTTGTAATGTATTTTTGCAGACATTTTGCATTTAGTGACTTAGATTAATACATAGTAAGGCTGTCATCTTATAACCTGTAAAAGAATATTATATATAATAATAAATTTAGTTCTAATTCACTGCAAGTTAATAATTATTATTTTAAGATTATAATATACATGTGCATTTTTTTTAGGGCTCTCTTGCTACATGCCAGTTATCTGAACCATTATTGTGGTTCATTTTGAGAGTATTGGATACTAGTGATGCCTTGAAAGCATTCCATGATATGGGTAAGGTGAAATTCCAAAAATTGTTATTTAAGTATAATCATTTGATAATGCTTTCTGTTCTCATTTTGTAGCCTTTTATGACAGTAGACTTGATGTCAAACCACCTATCTTAAGATAATTTTCATTTAGTTAATTTTTTTGTAAATGTAGGTGGTGTTCAGCTTATTTGCAACAATATGGTTACTAGTACAAGAGCTATTGTAAACACTGCAAGAAGTATGGTATCAACTATTATGAAATTTCTCGACTGTGGTCCGAATAAAGCTGTTGACAGCACTTTGAAAACAAGAATATTAGCTTCTGAGCCAGACAATGCAGAGGGGATTCATAACTTTGCACCTCTGGGTAAGAAAAGAATTATTAAATCGTACTTGTTTGAATTTATGTAGTTTATTAGCTGTAATGAGACAAAAATAGTTGAAGTAAGTTAATCATGTTATAATATTACTATTTTAATTAGAAACATTTGATTTTAAAAGTAGTGGTTTTTGAGACATTCTACAAATTAGAAGGAAATTTTTAATAGTTCTTTAGCAGTAATGTTTGTTTTTATTTTCAGTTTAAATAAAAGTACAGTTTAGAAAACTAAAGAACAGATATGTCAGTTTTCAGTGTAAATGTTAGTTTTAAAGAACTTGTTTCTTACATTGAGTGGTGTTTTTTCTTTTTAAGACCCTTGAGATTTAGAAATTTGCTCTTTTTCAGTCTACACAGATTTTTTAATATTTTTCTCTTCATATTTATAACTCATAAATATTACTAACTTAATATAAAAATGATTGTCTTCAAGTCAAAGGCTGTATTGGACATTTTTTACCTATATTATTTGTGGATTATTGTGCTAGATTTGTTGTTTAGTTTTTATTTGACATGTATGTATGAATAATTTAGGCAGCAATTAAAAATGAACTTGTCACCTGCCAGTTGACTGGATGTCATTATGATGTTTTGTGAGTATTGTGACAAATCATGCCAAGTATATTAAGTACATTCATAGTATCAGATGCTATTCACCTTTTAAACTAATTTTTCTAGTGTAATTATTATGCATTGAATAATTCTTGATGTTTTTTGGGTTTCTTTTTTAAGTTTTTATTTCAAATGTCTTCTGTAGGTACAATCACATCCAGTAGTCCTACTGCCCAACCAGCTGAGGTACTTTTGCAGGCCACACCACCCCATAGAAGAGCTCGCTCTGCTGCTTGGTCCTACATCTTTCTGCCAGAGGAGGCTTGGTGTGACCTCACCATTCACCTTCCTGCAGCAGTGCTTCTTAAGGAGATACATATTCAACCTCATCTTGCATCTCTTGCAAGTCAGTAATGTTTTTTGTTAAATAAGCATCACGAAAGTAAACTGTAATATGGAAACATTTAAAAATGAGAAAAATATTTATCAAATGATGAAACACTTATATCCAGATTTCTTATTTTTGAAGTTTTTAGTATATTATTTAACATTACCTCCATATCATTTCCCATGTAATAAACTGACCTGTTTATTCTCTTCAAGCAAAAGAATGATGAAATCTAAATATATTTCGGTTAATACTATTTTGCCTTTCCTCATCCTTGAAATTTATTAAATTGAGTATTAAATTGCAGTGAGTTAGTTTACATACTTAACAATCCTAGTTTTTCTAGAGTGATCTTTGGTACTAGCCCTGCAAAGTGAAGTTAGCATAGATTTAGGTGTACCCACTCCCCGTTGTAAGTTAATTGCATTGGTAAAAAATTTAAGTTATAATATTTTGATGGTAATAATTTGAGTGTGATATTTTGAACATTTGAGTGTTTTTTGTTTTTTTGTTTATTTTTTTGAGCTAGAGACAGAAAGGGAGAGAGGATGAAAAGCATCAACTTGTAGTTGCTTTTATTTGTACATTGTTGCTTGTAGTTGTACATTGAGTTTCTTATTCATGCCTTGACCAGGGCTGTGCCAGTGTACCCTGCTCAAGTTAGCAACCTTGGGCTTTTCATGCCAGTGATGTTTGGGCTCAAGCTGGTGGGTTTTGGGACATGTGGATGATCTGCTTAAGCAAATGATCCTGTGCTGATGAGCTTGTACTTAGGGCCAGTGACCTTGGGGTGTCAAACCGTGGACTTCAGCATTTTGAATCTACACTTGATCCACTGCACCACCACTAATCAGGCTTGAATTTTTTATTTAATGATTTGAGTATCATTCATTTAATGCTTTTTTGTTGTGAATTTTGTTAAAACTTCAAGGTGAATAATTCAAAAGAACTTCTAGGAAATAAGTTATATGCTAAGAGGAACAGAAACTCTTTCAAGTATTCATTAAGAAGTGTGAAATAGTAAATTGTATATATTATTGTCCCCAGATTCTTTCAGTATATATATAGTCATTTTTTTGGAATGTTTGAAATTATCACATTTATTATTCAGTGATTGATATCACTTAATAATTGCATGAAGAGCCATGGAAGATTTTATAGATCTCTGGTATATTTAGAATAAATTTTCCACTTATTTGCAAGATTAGATTGTTATACCCTAATATAGTTGTGGAATTCATACTTTTTAGATAGAAACAGATATAAGGAATAAATTAATCCATAGATTTTTTAGCAGGTCAAAAAATAACTGTTACATGGTAAAATATGAGGCAATATTAGGCTAAGATATTAATATAAGATGAGGAAGAAACTGCTTTTGTTTGGAAGGAGAAAGTGGGTCATATAAATGGTGGCTTTGAATTGTAGGTTTATTTTTTTATTTTTTGTATTTTTCTGGAGTTGGAAACGGGGAGGCAGACTCCTGCATGTGCCCGACCGGGATCCACCTGGCATGCCCACCAGGGGGCGATGCTCCGCCCACCTGGGGCGCTGCTCTGTTGCAACCAGAGCCATTCTAGTGCCTGAGGCAGAGGCCACAGAGCCATCCTCAGCGCCTGGGCCAACTTTGCTCCAATGGAGCCTTGGCTGTGGGAGGGGAAGAGAGAGACAGAGAGGAAGGAGAGGGGGAGGGGTGGAGAAGCAGATGGGCGCCTCTTCTGTGTGCCCTGGCCAGGAATTGAACCTGGGACTCCTGCACGCCAGGCCAATGCTCTACCACTGAGCCAACCAGCCAGGGCCGTAGGTTTGTTTTTTATGGGTTTTTTTTTTTGCGGGCAGGGGAGACAGAAACAGACAAGTGGGGATGGAGAGAAATCAGAGGCATCAACTCATAGTTGCAGTACCTTAGTTGTTCATTGATTACTTTCTCATATGTGCCTTGACAGGGGGTCTCCAGCTGAGCTAGTGACCCCTTGCTCAAGTCAGCGACCTTTGGGCTCATGTCTATGATCCCACGTTCAAACCAGTGACTCTCTGTTCAAGCCAGTGGGCCTGCACTCAAGCTGGTGACCTTGGAGTTTGGAACCTGGGTCCTCAGCATCCCAGGCCAGTGCTCTATCCACGGTACCACTGCCTGGTCAGGCTAATGCATAGCTTTAATTTGCACGTGGGACTTGAGGTAGGAAGAATATTGCAAAGGAGAGCTCTCTATTCATTATATGAAAACAGTAAGTTTGGTGTTTTTTACTATGTATGCTTAACCATTTGAGTATTATGAACGTTCATGTATGTCCTCGTGCCTCCTGACCATCCAGAATGCTATAAAGTACTGTACCCCAGATTCTGAAAGGCATTGTACCTTACTTCATCTAGTCCATGTAGAGCAGTGGTCCCCAACCCCTGGGCCGTGGACCAGTTCCGGACTGTGGGCCATTTGGTACCGGTTTGCAGAGAAAGAATAAATAACTTACATTATTTCCATTTAATTTATATTTAAGTCTGAATGATATTTTATTTTTAAAAAAGGACCAGATTCCCTCTGTTACATCCGTCTAAGACTCACTCTTGACGCTTGTCTCGGTCACGTGATACATTTATCCATCCCACCCTAAAGGCCGGTCCGTGAAAATATTTTCTGACATTATACCGGTCCATGGCCCCAAAAAAGTTGGGGACCACTGATGTAGAGACACCCAGTCCAGATGAATTTTGAGGAGTTTTATTGAAAGAGGAGATTTGTTAAATATTCCGGCCGCATATGGCTAACACAGGGCAATTGCAGACCCAAATTGTGCGCGCTGAGTATATTTCAGGGGCTGGTTATATACCCTTTGACCACATACATGTTGGGGGCATGACAGCATGACACAATCATTAACAAGATTATAACATTTGACAAGTTTTATGTTACATTAACAAGATTAACATTTGTCTAGGGCAAGGGTCTCAAACTCGGCCCGCCGAACAAGTTTGTGCGGCCCGCAGACTAATCCACGAAGTTCAAAATATTTTGGATAAAATTAAGTAAGCCTAGGGGCCTACTTGTATTTTTCATTTCTCTAGCATCCTAGCTAGATATTAGCTTAGTTAACAGCAGTTGTGATGCGAACTACAGTTTCTGGTCGTTTTTTTTTTGTTTTTGTTTTTTTTTTTTCATTTTTCTGAAGCTGGAAACAGGGAGAGACAATCAGACAGACTCCCGCATGCGCCCGACCGGGATCCACCCGGCACGCCCACCAGGGGCGGTGCTCTGCCCCCCAGGGGGCGATGCTCTGCCCATCCTGGGCGTCGCCATATTGCGACCAGAGCCACTCTAGCGCCTGAGGCAGAGGCCACAGAGCTATCCCCAGCGCCCGGGCCATCTTTGCTCCAATGGAGCCTCGGCTGCGGGAGGGGAAGAGAGAGACAGAGAGGAAAGCGCGGCGGAGGGGTGGAGAAGCAAATGGGCGCTTCTCCTGTGTGCCCTGGCCGGGAATCGAACCCGGGTCATCCGCACGCTAGGCCGACGCTCTACCGCTGAGCCAACCAGCCAGGGCTCTGGTCGTTTTTTGACACTGAGTAAACTGCATGTACGATTGTGCTTGTTGTACTGATTTTTTTTTGTTTTCAACTGCAGTGAGAAAAGTGTTGCGTAACAGTTGCCTTTTGTAGACCTAGTACAGCCCGCCGAAAGGCTGTGATCTTGCTCTGCGGCCCACATGCTGAGTTGAGTTTGAGACCCCTGGTCTAGGGGATTGACAAGTTAACTTTCAAGGCAGTACATTTAAAGACATTCACAAATCCTTTTAGTATTTTATCTCTCCTCCTTTGCCTAGAGGTACATGTTAATCTCAGGATTCCAGGAAGGGAGGGAGAGCTAAGATCAGTGTAGGATGGTACATTAATTTTGTCTCTTATTGAAGGAGAAAGGGAGTTCTTCAGATAAACTTAATCCTTTCAGAGAATTTAAAACCAAATGACCCTAGTTGTCCTTGTAAGTCAGGAGACTTCTACATTCTTTTTCCTCCATTTTCCAAAGAAAGGACAGGAAAGCCTGACCTTTTCTCCCAGCATATTAACTTGCAACTTTTTGGTACCTTACAACATTCCCCATTGGCTTTATGTCCTAAGTCAAATCTTTGACTTAACTTACTGAAAATCATGAGGCTGTTGTGTAGGGATGGTAACTTATAACATGTAACAAATATTTAACAGACAGCATTAATAGCAATATAGTTCACTAGAGAAACAAATGTTACTAATTGATTCCCTATAAATTATACAAACCTTTTGCAACTTATTTAAAACTAATTGACCTTTATAACAATTTACTTTTTGTCAGAACTCTTAATTTTAAAACTTTTAACCTTTAGTGACAATTAAATTGGCTTTCTTTTTACCCTAGTTTTCCCTTTTCCCAAAGTTAGATTAAAAGAGAGTCCTTAGTGAGTTTCTTCATACATTTACCGTACATAGACCAATCAGCTTCCAGTTTGTGGTTGGAGTAGGGCACGCCATTTTTCTACCTTAGCAGCAGTGGAAGTGGTCAGGATCATGGTGTGTGGACCCGTCCATGTGATAGTCCGTCCTTAGGTGATGTACTGGATCTGGTAATTTTGGAAACACCTTTTGGACAGTCTTTTGAACAGTTTGCTGAGTAACCTGTAAATCTTGCAAATACTTAGGGAAGGGTGGTTACGTTTCCTTTACTATTTGATTCATGTCATTTACTTGCCCTGAACCTTTGGGTACCTGTGGGTACAATGTAACTTTAAATTAGTTTATAATTATTATTGGGTTCCTTTCTTACTGGCCAAATCCTTTTTCTAATTGGTTTCGAATATATACCTTTGGCAGTAAGGGTCCCAAGACCCCACTGGTTCTGGGTGGCTTCTATTCATTTGAATTACTATGTTCCAATTTTGAGGCAGACTGGAAAAATATACAATTAACAATAAAATTCAAATAACTAATGTTAAATACTATAACAAGCGTCTTAATACAGTAAAATGACTAAAACCTACTAGATTATTAAATGAAAATAAAATTCTAACTAATATAACAATTCAAAATAAAATTCTTACAGTCACAAATGTTCTTAACATGTTAACGTAATTTCACTAAGTCTGAGAAGTGTCCTAAACAACAGGAGTTACACATATTCAGGAAAAGTTCACAAGGCATTGGAGTTGTGGTCACATTCTGCACTTTGCAGCTAGAGTTTAAGTCCTAGTGACCACTGTTTCTAGCTGGAATTAGGAGCAGGTCCCAGCCTACAATAGGCATGGAACATTAAGACAAGAGGAATAAAGGAGACACTATACATGAAATAAAGCAACAAAATCAGACTGTCAATACGCACAGTAGATATCTTCGAGGGATAAATAAAACTCAAATATTCAGGCAAGGCATAGTAGATGGCCCTTGTGTTCACAAGAAATGAGATCAGTTTACCTGCGACTTGGAAGAAATACCATAGGCTCGTGAACGATGTCATGAGATGGGGCCAATGGTAGGCCTTGGGCACCTTCTAGCTTTCAGTGGCAAATCCCGACATACTGCTGGGCAAGGTCAGGTCACAGGTAGCTTGAGCAGGGCTAGAAGAGACTAAACCCTCCCTCCATGGTTCAAGGGGGCAGCTTACCTTCTCATGTCCCTCTTTCCACAGCAAAGATGTGTCACTTGGTGGAGCTGAGAAGCCTGGCAGGCTTCGTTTCAATGACCTTTTTTTCCCACTCTTGAAGCAGGGCCCTGATGGAATCCTATGAAGCCCTTTCTGGGTGCTGGAGCCTTTAAGACCGTATGCCAAAAGCTAGTATTTTCTGACCTCTTTTGGGCCTTATTTGCCTTTTCTGTTACTACCTTGGTCATTATAGACCTCAAAAGCTTTGCTCAGTCGGACTGGCGTGCGGGGGACCCGGATTCGATTCCCGGCCAGGGCACATAGGAGAAGCGCCCATTTGCTTCTCCACGCCCCCCTCCTTCCTCTCTGTCTCTCTCTTCCCCTCCCGCAGCCAAGGCTCCATTGGAGCAAAAATGGCCCGGGCGCTGGGGATGGCTCCTTGGCCTCTGCCCCAGGCGCTAGAGAGGCTCTGGTCGTGGCAGAGCATCGCCCCCTGGTGGGCAGAGCGTCGCCCCTGGTGGGCGTGCCGGGTGGATCCCGGTCGGGCGCATGCGGGAGTCTGTCTGACTGTCTCTCCCCGTTTCCAGCTTCAGAAAAATACAAAAAAAAAAAAAAAAAAAAAAGCTATGCTCAGAATATCTCACTGAGGGGCTTGAGAGCCCTTTTCTATTATATAAACTTTTGGAAAAAAGACAAAAGCAACATTATTAGCTGGATCAATTCAAGAAAATATGATAGGTTTGGATATCTCCTTTAGAATTCCAGAGTCTCTTCTCTGCTAAATTATTCAGTACATTAGCATCAAAAGAAATTTTAACAAAAGCATGATAAAAGAGATTTGCAGGAGTTCCAAGATATGACTTATTATTAAACAATATTGTTTCAAAATAATAATAAACTAAACATTACATAGACATTATTCACAATTCCTAACTAAGATTCTAATATTACAGGACTATAAAACAGCAAATAAAAGAATTAACAAAAGGCCTTTTAAACAACACATACATTTTAACATGGAAAATACTTTTATACAATAAGGGATCCTTGGTATAAACTACTCAGCTGGCAATGAGATATTAACTTTCTTTTGCATGAGGGGTGGGGTAGATGCCTGAGGGAGAGGCAGACTCTAAGACCAGTGTTCTCAACCTATGGGTCGCGACCCACAGGTTGAGAACCGCTGCTCTAAGACCATGATGGCGAACCTTTTTATAAAAACCGCCCGCTTTTGCAGTGCTGGTCAACCTGGTCCCTCCCGCCCTAGTGAGCTTGTACCTTTTTTTTCCCCCTGCAGTTTGTCCTGTATCCAAGCCTCTTAGCAAGACTGGGACATCTCCCTAGCAGGACTTGAATTAATTTGCCACCTGTAAACTAACTGCCTCGCATTGAGCAGCTAAATACAATTTTCACAAAATTGCTTTCCCAATAGTGGGTTGCTTAGCCTATATGAGGTTTCTGATTTTTCCTGCAATTCCCTGAAAATTCTTTTTACAGTTTTTACTGTTTTGGTTAATGCTGTGGGCCTTCCTTATGAACTTCATGTCTTTTACATAACTGAAAGACCTGAAGAGACTCCAACACCCTCTCCGCCTGCAACAGCCTCTCTGCCCGCGGGAGAGTGTTGGAGCAGGAATTGAAGATATATGTGTTCAGTAGAAATAAGATAGCCTGTAGAATCAAACATGGGCTAAAATCTAAAATGTGCCATTTGTTTAATCTCTTTGTCAATTTGTGTAAAGTATGGATGATACTTAAAAAATTATGAAGATTAATTTTAATAATGTAACTTGTCTAGTTCTCAGTGTAAACCTGGCATGTAATTGGCATGCACTAAAATTTACTTCCTAATTTTACAGTTGAAATTAAAATCTGAAATTAGAGATTGTTGTAGTTAATAAATTTGGTATATGGGCATACATGTTAAGACAAAAAATGTAATTTTCCCATAGCAACTGCCACTTGTTACTTTAATGGGCCTCCAATTTTAGAAAGAAATTATTTTAATAAAACTTCTTCTGGGTGTTTGGCTAAATTTTGAATGGAAAACAAAAGATAAGAGGTGAAAAAAATTTCTAAACTCAGGTATGTTTCAAATTATTGCAATATGGTAGTAGTGAAACAATGACTCGGTGGAAAAGCAGTTTTTTTTTTCTTTTTTTCATTTTTCTGAAGCTGGAAACAGGGAGAGACAGTCAGACAGACTCCCGCATGCGCCCGACCGGGATCCACCCGGCACGCCCACCATGGGGCAACGCTCTGCCCACCAGGGGGCGATGCTCTGCCCATCCTGGGCGTCGCCATGTTGCGACCAGAGCCACTCTAGCGCCTGAGGCAGAGGCCACAGAGCCATCCCCAGCGCCCGGGCCATCTTTGCTCCAATGGAGCCTTGGCTGCGGGAGGGGAGGAGAGAGACAGAGAGGAAAGCGCGGCGGAGGGGTGGAGAAGCAAATGGGCGCTTCTCCTGTGTGCCCTGGCCGGGAATCGAACCCGGGTCCTCCGCACGCTAGGCCGACGCTCTACCGCTGAGCCAACCGGCCAGGGCGAAAAGCAGTTTTTAAAAACTACATTTTTCTGAAATTGTTTACAACTTTGAACATGCCAATCAAATGTCCCATAATGTTGGTAATAATTCTAAGTAAGGCCTGACCTGTGGTGGCTCACTGGATAAAGTGTTGAACTAAAAAGCTGAGGTCACTGGTTCGAAACCCTGGGTTTGCCTGGTCAAGGCACATATGGCAGTTGATGCTTCCTGTTTCTCTCCTCTTCTCTCTCTGTTTCTCTTTCACTCACTTTCTCTCTCTCTAAAAATAATAAAGTCTTGAAAAAAAGAATGTAAAACTAAGTGAAATGGAAGTATTGGGTAATTGCCTCTTTGATACATTTTTTCTTATAATCAAGTACATGTGGGTTGCATATCTTTAATTACTCTTTTTAAGCAAATGTTAGAATTTTTAAAATACAGGTTTTATTTTATTGTGGATTTTATATTGTGTATTGGAGAAAAGCTCCAAAATCAATTATGGTAAGAGTTACTGACAAAATATGATTTGGTGTTAAATATTCTTTTGACAAGTTTATGATGATTTTAACTGAAAGCTGCTGTCTTACTGGGATTTCCACTAACATATAAAGGCTAGTTTTATTTTTCTTTAGTAATTGTTTGATGTTCTCCTCCTGCAGCCTGCCCATCCTCAGTGTCCGTTGAAGTAAGTGCAGACGGGGTAAATATGCTACCTTTGTCCACTCCTGTTGTCACAAGTGGTCTCACCTACATAAAAATCCAGCTTGTAAAAGCTGAAGTAGCCTCTGCTGTCTGCCTTAGACTCCATCGTCCACGAGATGCCAGCACGTTAGGCCTTTCACAAATTAAATTACTGGGCCTCACTGCTTTCGGTACCACTTCGTCAGCAACAGTTAATAATCCCTTTCTTCCATCTGAAGATCAGGTGTCTAAAACAAGGTATGTTTTTTTCTCATTCTTATAGAAAGCTTTCTGTGAAATATTCTGTGGGGTCTTTTTGTTTGTTTTTTAGTTTTTAGGAAGTTCTTTGTTCTATAGATATCTATATAATAACATTATTTTATTAAGTATAATAGATACAATTCCATAAAAATAGAACCTTGAAGCTAGTTGCAATTGAGATTTGTGTCTTAAGTCCTTGAGATGGTCTACAGTGTGGATGTGAGTTCCAATTCTTTGAATTGGATTCTAATATAAGAATATCACCAGGATTATATCTGAACCATACAAATTGGCCATAGAGACCAGGGATCTAGTCTCATATGGTAATTCATAAATTCCAGTCTGCAGAAGGGTTATAGTTGAACCATGCAAACTAACCAAACAAACAAGGATCCCTGAATATAGTCTTTAATTTACATTTTTCTGGTAGTTTTTTTTTTTTAAGTGAGAGGAGGGGAGATAGACAAACTCCCATATGCGACCCAACCAGGATCCACTGGCAACCCATGTCTGAAGCTAAAGCTCGAATCACCCATGGTATTTTTAGCACCTGAGGCAGATATGCTTGGACCAGCCGAGCTATCCTCAGTGCCCAGGGCCAATGCTCGAACCATTGAGCTACTGGCTGCAGGAGGGGAAGAGAGAGAGAAAAGGAGAGGACCAGGGAGAAAAGCAGATGGTCGCTTCTCCTGTGTTCCTTGACCAAGGATCAGACCTGGGATGTCCATATGCCAGGCTGATGCTCTGTCCCCTGAGCCAACCAGCCAAGGCCACTATTAGATATTGTTGACTGAAAATATTATAGACTGATTTTACTGAAAGCTTTGTCTGATAAAAAAAATTTAGGATTTCTTTTTATTCCTAAACTCCCAAAACTTTATGCCTAGACTCCCAAGATTCATTTTTATAAGTTTTAGATCCTTATACAGTTTGTATTTATACATATAAATATGTGTATATATAAAAACATTTCCTAATTTTAAAAACACCTAGTTCTGAAATACTACTAGTTCATAATATCTTAATGTGTTATGTCATAAGGAAAACATTGTTTAATTCTTTTTTTTTTTTTGTATTTTTCTGAAGCTAGAAACCAGGAGAGACAGACAGACTCCCGCATGTTCCCCACCGGGATCCACCCGGCACGCCCACCAGGGGGCAATGCTCTGCCCCTCCGGGGCGTCGCTCTGCCGCGACCAGAGCCACTCTAGCGCCTGGGGCAGAGGCCAAGGAGCCATCCCCAGCGCCCGGGTCATCTTTGCTCCAATGGAGCCTCGGCTGCGAGAGGGGAAGAGAGAGACAGAGGAAGGAGAGGGGGAGGGGTGGAGAAGCAGATGGGCGCTTCTTCTGTGTGCCCTGGCCGGGAACCGAACCCGGGACTTCTGCACGCCAGGCCGACGCTCTACCACTGAGCCAACCGGCCAGGGCCCATTGTTTAATTCTTGATTGATATTGCAGTATCTAAAACTTTTTTTACATAGATTGGTACTGTTTATGAAACACACCATACTGATCTTTAAGAAGTTTTGTTTTACCCCTGAAATAATTTGAGCTATTTAAGTTGATCAATCATATAAATCCCTGTTGTGTTGTGTATTTCAGTATTGGATGGTTACGGTTATTACATCATTGCCTTACTCACATAAGTGATCTGGAAGGAATGATGGCAAGTGCAGCTGCACCTACTGCTAATCTGCTACAGACTTGTGCTGCCTTATTGATGTCCCCATACTGTGGAATGCATTCACCCAACATTGAGGTTGTGCTTGTAAAGATAGGCCTGCAGTCCACTAGAATTGGCCTGAAGCTCATAGATATTCTATTGAGAAATTGTGCAGCATCTGGCAGTGATCCTACAGGTGACCATTAACTTTGATGTTTTAATTTTTTTTTTTTTGTATTTTTGTATTTTTCTGAAGCTGGAAACGGGGAGAGACAGAGAGACTCCCGCATGTGCCCAACCAGTATCCACCCGGCACGCCCACCAGGGGGCAACGCTCTGCCCACCAGGGGGCGATGCTCTGCCCCTCCGGGGTGTCGCCTTGTTGCGACTAGAGCCACTCTAGCGCCTGGGGCAGAGGCCAAGGAGCCATCCCCAGCGCCCGGGCCATCCTTGCTCCAGTGGAGCCTCGGCTGCGGGAGGGAAAGAGAGAGACAGAGAGGAAGGAGAGGGGGAGGGGTGGAGAAGCAAATGGGCGCCTCTCCTGTGTGCCCTGGCCCGAAATCGAACCCGGGACTTCCGCTCGCCAGGCCGACGCTCTACCGCTGAGCCAACCGGTCAGGGCCTAGAAGACTTATTTTTTAAATGAATAATTTAGAATCAAACTGATGAAATCTTCTCATCTCATTTGCTTATGTAACATACTTTTTCATTTGGTTCTTATTTTAAGATTTGAATAGTCCTTTACTTTTTGGAAGACTGAATGGGCTCTCTTCGGACTCTACTATAGATATTCTTTACCAGCTAGGAACAACTCAGGATCCTGGAACAAAAGACAGGTATATAATGATTTCATTTTTAAATTAAGGTCACACTAACATACAGTCACTGGTATTGAATGTATTTGTAATACTTTCTCCTTAGATTTTTTGATAAAAGTTAACACTTAATTGTATCGTATATTTACCTGTATGCTTTATATGATTGTAATTTCTAGAGATTTTTGTGAACATTAAACATAAGTTTTCATATATACCATCCTACTTCTATTTCTTTTACCCAGAAGCAAACAATCTGATGGCTTAAAATAGAAAATTTTGAAAGAAAACAAAAAGAAATATAAATAGTATTTTAAGAACTTAGCAGTGAATCTTACCTATTTCTTAAATTTCAAAGCACTATTGCTTCAAAAATTTTGCTCTCATTTAGTGGTCCCCAGATCCAGGGCATTGAGGGTAGTGTGGCACTTGAAAAAGTGTATCTGTCAGGGCGATATTTTGTTGTCAGAGTAAAGGAGGGTGGGTGGCTGCTGCTGGTATTTAATGGATGGGGGCCACCAGTATGAAACATGTTAACAGTGCTTGTGATTATGCACAATGACCAATTAGCCCCAGATTACTGCTCTCTGTTGTATGGATTTGTAATGAGAGAAAATTTAGAAGAGAGATTTTGTTAAGCACTATATCCCATAATTCTAGATATTTACTATATATGTTTTGTTATAAATTAGGTAAGAATTAGTCAATGTTTATTTGTTGAATTACAGTTGTTAACAAACATCTTCAGTTAAGATTGGTAATGTTAAACTAGAACTACTATCTCCTTGTTGCTTATATAATTTCTTTTCTCTATTAAAATTAAAATTTTCAAGAACAATTAGTATATTCTCATAAATATATTTCTTACATGCAGTGATGATGCTTATCCATATTAAATGTCAGTTGTGATATAACTGGTTATTTGAATTCATGTTCTTCTTTTAAGAATTCAGGCCTTGTTAAAGTGGGTCAGTGACTCTGCAAGAGTGGCTGCTATGAAGAGAAGTGGTGGGATGAGCTACATGTGCCCTAACTCTTCGGCCATAGAGTATGGTCTTCTGATGCCGTCTCCTTCTCACCTGCACTGTGTCGCGGCGATTCTGTGGCATAGTTATGAACTGCTTGTAGAGTATGATTTGCCAGCACTGCTGGACCGAGAGCTCTTTGAGTAAGTATGATTTGTGAAATTTTTTTTTCACCCCAGTACTAGGTCGCTTCAGTTTTCACTTGAAACTGTATTTTATATGCTTATTGGGATGAATATAATACTTTTGAAGTAGTAGTTAAAAATATTCAGGCACACACACAAAAAAATATTCAAGCACAATTTTATAATGAGTCATTACAAAACTTAGTTTATCTTCTTAGTTTAAGAAGGGATGTTAGTGTCATTGCCTGTTTTCCAACCTATAATTGAGATGTTTTATGTATAGTTTCTACACTTCAGAGTGTCCTGTTTGCACATTTACCCATCAGATTCTTTTATCTTTCATGTGTAACTGTGGATGTAAAATATAGCTAGAAATTTTGAAAGACTTGCTACTTCAGACAGTTTTGACAATTGATAGTATTTACTACTTTTTAGACACGTGTTATGATTGTTCTTTTGTTAGTAGTTTCCTCTACCCACATTCCTTCACTATACTCAGCTAAAGCTTTGTTGAACATACTGTTCGATACCTGCTAAGTCTGTTGCAGAATATTTTATTTATTTCTGAAGTCTCGTGATTCATAAAAGGTTGCCCTCTTGTGTTTCAGTCTGTTATTGTCATATTTGCCCCTATCAGTTGGTACAATCCATGGCTTAGTGAAACTCACTAATAGTTTTTGATTTGCAAACATGAATTTAAGCCATTAATCATGTAGAATTCGAACTAAACATTTCCTTGGTTGAATTTTTCATTGTTTCTTTGTCACTTTTTTTTTTTAATTTTTAATTTTTTTTTTTCTCTATTTTTCTGAAGCTGGAAACGAGGAGAGACAGTCAGACAGACTCCCGCATGCACCCACCAGGGGCGATGCTCTGCCCACCAGGGGCGATGCTCTGCCCACCAGGGGGCGATGCTCTGCCCCTCCGGGGCGTCACTCTGCCGCGACCAGAGCCACTCTAGCGCCTGGGGCAGAGGCCAAGGAGCCATCCCCAGCGCCCGAGCCATCCCCAGCGCCCGGGCCATCTTTGCTCCAATGGAGCCTTGGCTGCGGGAGGGGAAGAGAGAGACAGAGAGGAAGGGGTGGGGCAGGGGTGGAGAAGCAAATGGGCGCTTCTCCTATGTGCCCTGGCCGGGAATCGAACCCAGGTCCCCTGCATGCCAGGCTGACGCTCTACCGCTGAGCCAACCGGCCAGGGCCTCTTTGTTACTTTTTTGACGTCACATAGAGACCTCAAACATTTTAATGTAGAAGCATTTTAATTTAGATCTCTTGGTTTTCTGTACTTATTTTACACTTCTAATCTAAACTCTAATTTATTTAACAACTAAATGTTTATCACAAGCTTTCTTCCTGAAATCTTACAAGGTAAATATTTATGTCAAATAAATTAGACAGTTTTCATCAGAGTATAGATTGATCTGTAATAGAAATATTTGAAACAGTGTGTTTTCTCTAAAATATAAATATGTATGTATGTATGTATATATACATACACATTCTTAATGTGGTATCTCTTATTCCTCTAGGTTACTTTTTAATTGGTCTATGTCTCTTCCCTGCAATATGGTTTTGAAGAAAGCTGTTGATAGTCTACTTTGTTCAATGTGCCACGTACATCCAAGTTATTTCTCTTTACTGATGGGCTGGATGGGAATTACGCCTCCTCCAATGCAGTGTCACCACAGACTGTCTATGACAGATGACAGCAAAAAGCAAGATCTTAGTTCGTCTTTAACAGATGACTCTAAAAACGCACAAGCACCTCTTGCACTAACTGAATCACATTTGGCAACCCTTGCTTCCTCTTCTCAGTCTCCAGAAGCTATTAAACAATTACTGGACTCAGGTTTGCCTTCTCTTCTTGTGAGGAGTCTGGCTACTTTCTGCTTTAGCCACATTTCTTACTCAGAAAGTATTGCTCAGTCAATAGATGCTTCCCAGGACAAACTCAGGCGGCATCATGTTTCTCAGCAATGTAGTAAGATGCCTGTCACAGCAGACCTGGTTGCTCCTATTCTTAGGTTTTTGACAGAAGTTGGCAATAGCCACATTATGAAAGACTGGCTTGGGGGGTCTGAAGTCAATCCACTGTGGACAGCACTTCTGTTTCTATTGTGTCACTCTGGGTCCGCTTCTGGAGGACATAATTTAGGTGCTCAGCAGACGAGTGCAAGATCGGCTTCTCTTTCTTCAGCCACTACAGCAGGACTGACTACCCAACAGAGGACGGCAATTGAGAATGCCACTGTTGCCTTCTTCCTGCAGTGTATTTCATGCCACCCTAATAATCAGAAGCTGATGGCACAGGTAAAAATGGAAAACCTAGCTTATGTTTTAAGCATCTCGTCAAATGGTACTAGTGAAATTAGTTAAGAAAGGGGCATGTATTATGGCCAGGTGGTGATAAAGTTTGAGCTTTGGTATGTATAAGGGTATGAATTTAAAACATAATTGAAATAGTACTGGTATCTCTTCTCTGCTCTCCTTAACTATCACATGAATCATGTATTCTTTTTGATGAGATAATGGGAAAATTCATGGAAATTCTAGCTATAAACCATACACTCCTTTTTTAAAACTCCCCCAAATAAAAAGAACAAACCCCCAAGAAGAACTTCAGCTGCTAGAACAGGATTTACCACTTGAAGGTGGTCATTGAGTGCCTCATTTTCATTGCTGCTAGTGTTGGTTTGCTTCTAATGAAGAAGATATTACATAGGAGACTCCTGACAAATTACAGTAAAACAGTGGAAGATAATTCTTTTGAGTCTGTGGGGCCAAAATTGAAAGCTAGAATTTTTTTCAAGAGTAAATCTAGTTGCTTTTGCCTGATTCTGTTTCTTTCTAGTTGCTTCAACAAATTGTTTGATGTAAAGTGGGGTTAGTAATACCTCCCTCAAAGATTTTTATTTTTGAGAAGATTAAATGTTGTTATGTGTATAGGGTACCTAGCGTAGGGGCTATCCAAGACATGTTTAACATCGATAAACATCAGCTTCCTTTCTTACCTTTTTTTTTTCTTCCTTTCTTACCTTTTTACTTGATAGTGCTTATTCAGGCCAAACTTTATTATTGTCTGGAACAGCGGTTTTCTTTTATTTAATTGTTTATTTAGTTATTAAAATTGATTTTAGAGAGGAGGAGAAGGCAGTAAGGGGGGGAGAGAGGGAAGAGAGTGAGAAGTATCAACTCATAGTGGTTTCATTTTCGTTGTTCATTGATTGCTTCTCATATGTTCCTTGAATGGGAATGGGGAGGCTGGGCGTGGCCTCAAGCTGGTCCAGTGACCCTTTGCTCAAGCCAGTGACCTTAGGATCATGTTAATGATCCTGTGCTCAATCCAGCAACCCCACTCTGTAGCTGGCATGCTTATGCTCAAGCTGGAGATGTTTGGGTTTTGAAATGGGGACCTTGGCATTGCAGGTCAATGCTCGATTCACTGTGACATTGGCGTTCAGGCTGGAACAATAATTTTCAACCTGTGTATGCTGGAATTTTTAAAACATGCAATACCTGTTTAGTCAGGATCACTGACCTCTTTTTCTCTAGATTTTGGAATTAAAAATTGACAACAGCCAACAAAGCAAAGCTGTACTGTATGAATGCCCTGTCTTGAACCATAAATATATAGGTCTGATAATAGCAGTTACATCTTATTGGTCATGTTACATAGTGAGGTCGCATCTGATTGGTTAATTCTTGGTTCCAGAAATTCTTATGTACGTAAAATGTAGGCATCTGATTTTTTTAAAAGTCACTTTGGAACAAAAAAGGTGTAGATAATTACTAGTTGTTTTTTTTTTAAATCACAATTGTACCTTATTTTGGTCATATTTGTGAAAAGCATCTTTTGGTGTACTGCAGAATTTTAGTTTATTTGTGCCATGAGATGAAAAAGGTTGAAAATCACTTATCTAGAAGGATAGCTGTCATAATGATAAAAAAAACTGAATGATATAACTTTATTAAGAAGAGCAAGAGCCCAACCAGGTGGTGGTGCAGTGGATAGAGTGTCCGACTGGGATGCGGAAGGACCCAGGTTCAAGACCCCGAGGTCGCCAGCTTGAGCGTGGGCTCATCTGGCTTGAGCAAAAAGCTCAGCATCTTGGACCCAAGGTCGCTGGCTCCAGCAAGGGGTTACTCGGTCTGCTGAAGGCCCGCGGTCAAGGCACATATGAGAAAGCAATCAATGAACAACTAAGAAGTTGCAACGCACAACGAAAAACTAATGATTGATGCTTCTCATCTCTCTCTCCGTTCCTGTCTGTCTGTCCCTGTCTATCTCTGCCTATGTAAAAAAAAAAACAAAAGAAGAGCAAGGAACTTTATTATCTAAAGTAATTATTAGGAAACTATATCTGCTTAATATGCCTAATTAAAAGGAAATGCTTTAATTACCGTTGTTAAAAAACCAAGGCCATGTATGTGGTATTTGAGAATTTGGTTTGTGCCTTTGGATAGCATGAAACTTTATGTCCCATTGCTTTCTGGCCTAATTATCATCTCTCAGGTTCTTGCTAAAGCTGGGTTCTATATTTGTAATATGTTTTTCATATCTTGTATTACAACCATATTGATACTGACTGAAGTTAAAAGGAAGTCATTCTTTGTATTTATTATGTGAAAACTCTATAGTAGTAATGTCTCTTATCCACAGAAATTTTTGTTTTACTTTAACTTCTTATCTAACTTCTGTATTCATATATTTTAAGATAAAATAATCTATTTTTTATTGCTGATTTGATATATTCAAATATACTTGTTAATTCACATTCTTATTTTCCATTTAAAATACAAAGCTGCAAATAAATACCAAATTTAGCTTTAAATCTCTTTTGCCTTGCCAGGTTCTCTGTGAACTATTTCAGACATCTCCTCAAAGAGGGAACCTTCCTACATCGGGGAACATTTCAGGGTTTGTACGTAGATTATTTTTGCAGTTGATGCTAGAAGATGAGAAAGTGACAATGTTTCTTCAGTCTCCCTGTCCAGTGAGTATTTAATGGTTAAATGAAATTTTTTTCCTGTTTTTTCTTCTTTTCCAAGTGAGAGGAGGGGAGATAGAGAGACAGACTTTTGTATGCATCCCACCCAGCAACCCCCATCTGGGCTGATGCTCTGCCCACCTGGGGCCATATTCACAGCTGAACTATTTTTAGCCCTTTATTGGAGGCTCCATGCAGCCATATTCTGTGCCTGGCGCTGATGCATTCAAACCAGTTGAGCCATGGCTACAGGAGGGAAAAAGAGAGAGAGAGAGAAGGGAAAGGGGGAGGGATGGAGAAGCAGATGGTTGCTTTTCCTGTGTGCTTTGACTGGGGATCGAACCCAGGTCATCTACATGTCAGGCTGACTCTCTACCACTGAGCAAAACTGCCAGGACTAATTAAATGAAATTGTAATGATATCTGTTTGTAAAGATACTTTATAATTTCACATCAGAGTTTGCAGTTATCTCAACGTTCTAATTTCTAATAAAGCAAGGTGAAAATAGAATTTAAAAATCTCTTTCAGATAACCCTCTTTGCCTAGAATAACCTAATTATGCATTACCTTGAATAGTATAATTTGATTTGGGAAATAGTAACATAAGTAGGTATGGTAGGACCAACAATTCACATGGCAAATAAATGTGCCACATTTAAAGAAATACATAAAACAAGCTCTTTATATTTTGTTTGAGTTGTCGAATTTTTTATACTTTTGAAATTGTTTCATGATATGTATTTCAAAAAATCACATCTTGATTTCTTTTGAATTCATTTTCAGCTGTACAAAGGTAGAATCAATGCTACTAGCCATGTCATCCAGCATCCAATGTATGGAGCAGGCCACAAGTTCCGTACACTTCATTTGCCAGTCTCTACAACATTGTCAGAAGTCCTTGACAGAGTGTCAGGCAAGTCAGATTTAAGTATTAATTTTTCTTTAACTTTATGATCGATGTATTTGGAATTTTACTACTTTTATCACTGTTTATTTTACTGCATTCATTCACTCAGCAACCATTTAATGGCTAGTAAAGGTCAAGATATCTTCACACTGTGAGGCATGAGTAAGTAGCCGATGAAGACAAAATGTACAATAGATTTCTGCATCTCTATTTCTTTTGGTGTTGCGTGTCATGTGTAGTAATGAAAGAATAAGTAGTTGGATATGTAGACAAGCTATGGGAAGCCATTGATAGAATTTTCTCACAATAAACCACCTGGCTGAATTCCAGAGTATTAGCTTGGATGACAGTGATAAACATTTATTAAATCTAGGGAATAAGTATGTTCAGATGATGAAAATAAGTAGGTAGAATTGATTGGTGACCTGTTGTCAGTGGAAAAGCAGAGAGAACTTTTTCCTTTGTTTTCTTACCTGTATTTTGAAAGCTCTCACATGATACCTTTGTATATCATTTATTAACATCCTAAAAACATATGCAAATTGACTGTGGATGGTTTGAGTTTATTGCCTCTCAGAAGCCCTACTCAGTGAATGAATTTTTTGAATATCTGCTATTTGTAAGCACAATAGTTTGTAGTGGAGATATACAGTAGTGAGCAAGATACATATTCAGCCTTTCAAAGTATTTAGGATCTTATGTATGTTGTAATTTAAAAACAATCTGGAAAGTTATCTGTTTACATTTTAATGTAATACAAGTATATTTCTGTACATGAACATGCCTAAGTTTTAAGCAACACTTATAATTGAAATCAGCAGTATCTCATTAAAAAGCTGGTGATGTCTAGAGTTCAGTTGTAAATACAAATCTAAGCTTAAAATAAAAGACTGGATTGAAGACACTGGGAGTTGTTAACCATATAAAAGTGGTTAGTTGGCCTGACCTGTGGTGGCGCAGTGGATAAAGCATTGACCTGGAAATGCTGAGGTCACCGGTTCGAAACCCTGGGCTTGCCTGGTCACGGCACATATGGGAGTTGATGCTTCCAGCTCCTCCCCCCTTCTCTCTCTCTCTCCTCTTTCTCTCTCCTTCTGTCTCTCCCTCTCCTCTCTAAAATGAATAAATAAATAAAAATTTAAAAAAAAAATAAAATAAAAGTGGTTAAACTATATGAATGTATATAATCACCATGAGAAAATAAGATAGAAAAGATTATTTTCCAGTTTTACCACATCTAATACAAGTATGTGCATAAAAGTTATAACTCTTCTAAAAATTTTTTACCTCATCTTTTTACAAGTTACACAGAATACTATACAAATGTATAAGTACAATTTTTTTTCTTACTTGAAAATGTCTACTTTTTCTGTTACATCTACTTCTCTGAAAATTAGATTTTTACAAACTTTTATCTGACAGAGCCCTGAAATTGTCCTTTCTATAATGAAGAAAAAAATGAGAAATTAGTTAATTAAATGAAGGAAGGAAATGGGGAATAGTATCAAAATTTAAATATTGGGATTTTATATATTAATTTGATAATGGAGGATAGATATTATATTGCAAAGTAATTGGAAATTTAAGGTTTTTTGTTTATCTTTGCTATAAAAGAAGGCTATTTTCTATAATGTCATATTCTCTGATTTAGTTTACAGATAAGTTCCCTTCATTACCTAAAATTAAAAAAAAAATAAACTGATTGCTTTGGAAGATCACTATATCCTAGTAAAAAGTCCAACAAAGAGTCATCTTGAGAAAACGTTTTTTAAAATGTTGAAGTTAAAATGTTGGATAATTTATATTGCTTACTGTGATCTTTTCTCCTTGGCATTGTGCCTTCCAAACTGCAGCCAAGTGCCTTTGTCCTCCTGGTGTCCCAGCTCTGCATCCTCACCTTCGGTAACACCTGAGCTGTGCTGAGCTATGGCCTGGGAATCTCTCCAGGCAGTAAGCTGGAACAACCCTGGGGCTCACCCCATATGGTTTCACTCACTCGGTATCACTGTCCTGCCTTCCTGATTCCCAGTGTCTGAAAACTATTATTTCATATATTTTCTTAATTTCTTTTTTTTATTTTTTTTTATTTTTTACTTTATTTTATTTTTTTTATTTTTAAAAATACTTTATTGATTTTACAGAGACAGGAGAGAAAGAGGAGCATGGAATGGGAAGTAACAACTCATAGTTGCTTCAGGCTAGTTGTTCACTGGTTGCTTGCTGTATGTGCCTTGACCTGGAAAGCCCAGGGTTTCGAACCGGCAACCTTGGCATTCCAAGCTGAAGGTTTATCCACTGTGCCACCGCAGGCCAGGCTATTTTCTTAATTTCTAATTATTTCATGTGGGGGAGCAAATCTCATCTTTGTTAATTTATCTTGACCAAAGTAGAAATACAAAGCAGAATAATTTTAAACAAGAAGTTGAGAAAATCTTTTCGAAGTGATATCTTTTTCTTCTCTTTCTTTTTTTTAATCAGTGAGAGGAGTGGAGGCAGAGACAGACTCATGAATGCATCCTGACCGGGATCCACCCAGCAAGCCAACTAGGGGGTGGTGCTCTGCCCATCTGGGGCTTTGCTTCACTGCTCAGCAACTGAGCTCTTTTTAGTGCCTGAGGCAGAGGCCATGGAGCCATCCTCAGTGCCTGAGGCCAATTTGCTCCAACTGAGTCATGACTGCAGGAGAGGGGGAAAGAGAGAGAGACAGAGAGAGAGAGAGACAAGTGAGAGGTCAGAGGGGGAGGGGTGGAAAAGCAGATGGTTGCTTCTCCTATGTACCCTGCCTGGGAATTGAACCCAGGACATCTACACGCCAGGCGGACCAGGGCTGATATTTTTTTGTTTGAATGGTATAACACTAAATGCAATATATTCTTATCACCTCATGATCCTTTCATGTTTTTCTACCTGATTATACTGTGAGTTAATTGTGTGAGTTTTTTATTGCTTAAATATTTTACTCTTATGTTACTATTTTTGCCATTTTGAATTCCTTAGTTGTTTTTGTATGAAAGTAAAGTGCATTGACTTATTATGTATGTATTATTTATAGTGTTTATACATTTTTTTAATTTCACAAAAGCAGGACCTGTGTAAGGACAAGCTGCAGTTAGGAAGAATCTAAAAATTGAGATCACTGGGACATATTCAGACACTTTTAAAAAACTGTAAAATAGTGGGATGATACAAAAGATGCTGTTTTATCATGATTATTTTACCTTTCTAATCATTTAATAAATCATTGTATCATAATTGTGTTGTTAGAAAAGTAAAAAGAAATTATGTTAATTATATCCACTTAGTGAAAACATTTCTAATATCAGGAAAGTTCACCATATCATTTCTATCTTTTTCATGATTTTCAACAGCATGCCATATTCCAAAGTAATGAAAAGAAAAATACTCAGTAATAACTATGAAAGTATTAGATTTCATTTTTAAAACACTGGTAAAACATTATGTAAGATTTTTAACTAAATAAAATAGCAAAACAATCTGTTAATGAAATTTTGTTTTTATACTGCATTTATAGAATATCTAGAAGTCTAATGTAACACTTTAGGATGAATCCTGAGCTTGAATACCTTAGTAGCCCTTTCTAGGTTTTTTGTAACTTTGCTAAGGCTAAGACTGTTCTTTATTTTGAAAACAATCTTCTTGATATGCATGTTGTAAGGAACAAGGTAGATTTAGGTGGCAAGCAGATTGAATTATACCTAAAATAAAGCTAATTTTCATGGTAATGGTTTTTCTTGCCTTTAGAAGTAATATGTAATACTTTGTAATATGTAATATTTTCTGGAGATTGGGTATTAAGTATGCTGGCTTAAGAACAATGGTGGTTCTCTTTCACTGATATCAGACTTTGCCTCAATATTTCTTCATATTAACCCATTTACCTATACATAGTGATAATGTAAACTTATATTATCTTCCTTTGAGATATTTGTCAGTTCCTTTATTAATAACTTTGAAAAGCAATGTATTTTACATAGTATTTTCTCACAGATACACCAAGTATCACCGCTAAACTAATTAGTGAACAAAAAGATGACAAAGAAAAGAAAAACCATGAAGAGAAAGAAAAAGTTAAGGCAGAAAATGGTTTTCAGGACAATTATAGTGTTGTTGTTGCTTCAGGTATGCTTTCTGTTTTTTATAAACTTTGGGTTTCTATACAGTGTAACAGTTTATATTATTGGAACTTCATGTAATAAAAAGTGTTAATGCAGAAAAGCTTACTTATAATGATGTCTTAGTACTAAATATAAAACTATTTTACCAGAAATCTGTTACTCTTTGGTAGTGGAATTATTAAACTTATTTTATGTCCAAAGCTTACAATATGTCATCAGATATTGAACATGTGTGAGTAGTTTAGATATTCAACTTGACAGTGTACAGAGAATTATACTCTAACAAATCTATGTCTTAAGAAATTTTTATATAACCTCCCTGTTTTTAAAAAAAGCAAAAGCAAGGTGAAAAACTATTCATCAGTTTTTCATTTATGATGTATTCATTTCTTACATAAAAGTAGAAAATAAAAATAATTGAAAGAAATTGGTTGAAAAAATGAGTTTTTTCTATTATGTACAGGAAGAAAAAATGACCAAAATAAGTGGTAATTTGGGAGGATATATTCTTTAACATAGGTGTGATGATTTTAGTTAAGAGAGAAGTTTAGCTTAGAGTACCCACTTGTCAAATAGTAGACCTGTGTGTTGGTTTAATCTAGTCTGTCAGAGAAAAATTAAGAACACAAGATTTTCTACACATATTTTCACAAAACTACTTTCTAGTAAATGGACGGTCATCTGTATCTCATAGAATACAGTAGCTGACAGTATTTTTTACTTTCCTAGAAAACAGCTACAAATGCAGCCAGTATTATTTGTGGAGTCTCTTGAAGGACAAATAGAATTGGGAAATCAGATTTTAGATTAAAAGAAACATTTCTTTTGGCGTTGGTTAGGAATGTGGTTCTTTATTAAAATATCATAGAAATACACTTTTACTTCATTAGTGTGTTGGCTCTATAGAATCGTACTGGTTCTTTACTTTTAGGACTGAAATCCCAGTCAAAGCGTGCTGTGTCAGCTACACCACCGCGGCCCCCGTCCAGGAGAGGGAGGACAGTGTCTGATAAGATAGGAGGTGCTTCCTCAGCAGCAGAGACTGCCAGCAAAATCATCACTGTCCCAGTGTTTCATCTGTTCCACAAGCTCTTGGCAGGTAATGTTCACAATGATAAAACATCTAAGAAATTTTGATGATCTTACAACTATACAAATCAGGTGTGTAATCACCAGGATCATGTTTAATCAGATGCTATTGATGAGATAAATGAATTACCAACTTTGTCCATGCACTTCCAAGAGAAGTGAGAGCAAAAAAGGAAGTAGCCGCCTGACCAGGCGGTGGCGCAGTGAATAGAGCGTCGGACTGGGATGCAGAGGACCCAGGTTCAAGACCCCAAGGTCGCCAGCTTGAGAGCGGGCTCATCTGGTTAGAGCAAAAGAAAAAAAAAAAGCTCACCAGCTTGAACCCAAGGTCGCTGACTCCAGCAAGGGGTTACTCTGTCTGCTGAAGGCCCGCAGTCTAGGCACATATGAGAAAGCAATCAATGAACAACTAAGGTGTCGCAATGTGCAACGAAAAACTAATGATTGATGCTTCTCATCTCTCTCCGTTCCTGTCTGTCTGTCCCTGTCTATCCCTCTCTCTGACTCACTATCTGTCTCTGTAAAAAAATAAACAGCAACAAAAAAGGAAGTAGCCTATTTCATATCCTTTTAAACACTATAATGTTGCCTATTATGGTTTACTAGTTTCCTAAGTGTCACTGTCACTGTGCAATAAAATATGCAGTAAGATAAATGGTTTAGAGAGTTCACAAGTGATAGAGGAAAAATTGTGAGGCAAATTTTAAATAACTAGTCTGGCTGTAATACTCTTAGATGTGTCACTAATAATTAAGCAATATTTTTTTCCCAGCTAAACATGTTCTTTGACCAATATACTTTTAGTCTATCAAGGTGATAGCCATTTTATCTCCATTTTTGCTACTGTATCGTTGCAAATTTCCAACCAACTTTGAATGGGTTTTCCCTCTTAACTTTACATAGTTGATTTATAGCAGAGGTTTACAAACTATGACTGGTAGACCAGATGCCTCTTTTTATAAAAAAAAAAAAGTCTTATTGAAATACAGCTAATCTCATTTATGTATTGTCCGTAGCTGTTTTCATGTTACAGTGCAAAAGTTAGTTGCAGCAGTTTGTAAGGCTTCCATAGATTGAAATAGTTATTAAATACTGCTCACAAAAATTAGGGCGTATTTCAAAACGAACATGAAGCTATAAAATATCCCCATATTTTTGTGAGCAGTATATCTGGCCTTTTATAGATTTGTCAACCACAGAGTTAAAGGAATGTCTGTATCTTTGTCTCTATTTGCAGTGGCTCAGAACGTCTTGGTGGGATTGTTTATTTTTTTTATTTTATTTTTTTTTTTAATTTTTTTTTTTTTTTGGTGGGATTGTTTAGTGACTAATGAACACTTTCTACAGACATTATTTGTTGTTCACATGTGTCAAATAGATTTTAATTTTTGTAAATTTTCTATGGATTGTCTGAATTTGGTGTCAGAATCTCCTACCTATAATTTAGTAAAATAAGTAACTAAGTTAAATCAGGTCAGTGTCTCTCTCTTGGATTCCAGGTTTAACTTAGTTCTGTCACTTCTAGGCCAGCCATTGCCTGCTGAAATGACGCTTGCTCAACTTTTAACTCTCCTGTATGACCGAAAACTTCCTCAAGGTTACCGCTCAATAGATCTGACTGTTAAATTGGGATCAAGAGTTATCACAGACCCAAGTCTATCAAAAACAGATTCTTTTAAAAGACTACACCCTGAAAAAGGTATGTAATCAGATCATATTCTTTTAAAAGTACAGTCTATAATCTGAGGAGGCAAGCATTTCTATAGCTATTGACTTATTTTCTTTTTTATTTCTTTTTTTTTTTTTTTTTTGTATTTTTCTGAAGCTGGAAACGGGGAGAGACAGTCAGACAGACTCCCACATGCACCCAACCGGGATCCACCCGGCACGCCCACCAGGGGCGAGCTCTGCCCACCAGGGGTTGATGCTCTGCCCCTCTGGGGCGTCGCTCTGCCGCGACCAGAGCCACTCTAGCGCCTGGGGCAGGGGCCAAGGAGCCATCCCCAGCGCCCGGGCCATCCTTGCTCCAATGGAGCCTTGGCTGCGGGAGGGGAAGAGAGAGACAGAGAGGAAGGGGGGGTGTGTGGAGAAGCAAATGGGCGCTTCTCCTATGTGCCCTGGCCGGGAATCGAACCCGGGTCCCCCGCATGCCAGGCCGACGCTCTACCGCTGAGCCAACCGGCCAGGGCCCTTTTTTATTTCTTGTATCAACTTAACATAAAGGTATTTTTCTTTATGAATGAGCTATTTGTAAATATAAAAAATTGTCGCTATTTTCATTAGAAATTAATCTTAACTCTTATAGTATCACTTACGTTATAGGCACATGTACTTTAATTTCTAACATTTCTGCATGAGTCATGTGAATTATCATTTTTATAATCAAAGTGAGAATCTCAATTCAGGATTTTCAATTTACTGATAATTTATATAAAGTGGTGTTCAGTTGTGGGATTCAAATAATTTAACAACCAATTCTCTGCCCTAATGACTATTGAAAGTATAAACAGTATACTGAAAGGTAGTTTATTATTTTATGTATTTAATGCTTAAATAAGAATATTAAAAGAGGTGCACAGAACTAGGTTATAAGAAAGTTTTAAAATATTAATGAAAAAATATTAAATAATACCTTACAAAATACAGTAAAACTATTATTGAAGATATTTTCATATTGCTTCTTTTTTTTTTTTAATGTGCCTTGACCTTGGGTCTTCAGCAGACCAAGTAACCCCTTGCTTGAGCCAGCGACTTTGGGCTCAAGCTGGTGGGCATTTTGCTCAAACCAGATGAGCCCTCGCTCAAGCTGGCGACCTCGGGGTCTCAAACCTGGGTCTTCTGCATCCCAGTCTGACACTCTATCCACTGCGCCACTGCCTGGTCAGGCCATATTGCTTCTTTATTGGCGTCCTCACAATTCTTTTTCACCTATGGACGGAATGAACATTACTGAAGGCACTTAGAATATGCTGTTGCACAAATGAATGTTAAAAAAGAGGAAGAAGTGTACATTTGTGATTTCCACATTGCACAGCTGCCCAGGTGCCCACCTTAGAGAGCAGCCTGATTACAAGTGCCATTTTAACAACCAGTTTAACAAAAAATTAGGTATCAGTTCTGTCCAACCAGTGCAAACTAACTGAATCCCACCAATGGGGTTTTATGCTCAAATATTTTTTCCCTCAGAACAGATTTGGGATCATACATTTTCTTACAACTTTATTTTTACTTATTTTTCATTAATAAATGTGCATCTTTATTGCCTTTTAAAAATATGAATAGAAAAAAATTGAGTTTTACTGCATTATTCAGAAATTCTGATTGTTTCCCTTTTTTTACTGATATAAATGCTATTTAAGCAGCAGTTTTCATAGTATGCCTATCATGTCATCTTATTTTAACTTTAGTTTTTCTCTTGATTAAAGTTTAATATTTAATTAATACTGGCCGTTTGTATTCTTTAGTAAATTTTAGTACGTTTCCTTTGCCCAGGATTATTTGTCTCAATGTTTATGTGGTCTGATTATTGTGAGCATACCAACCTTTTGGTTTTTTAGTTGTGAGTGATCCCAACCTAAATTAGTATAGTGTAATTTTTAGTTTTCTTTAAGTTTTTATCTTTAGTTTTTCCTACTTAGATGCTTTAGAGCCTAACATGTGCATGCATTATTATTTACTGTGAGTCTCTGAGGATTTACTTAATTTCACATAGAATATAACTAGCGACTATTCCTTAAAGGACTATTCTCAAACTTGAGTATGGTTGTACATTACCTATAGATCCTTAACATGCAGATTCTTATTCAGTAGGTCTCAGGTCGGTCCAGAGAGTCTTACTTTGAACAGCTTTCAGCTGATGCCAGTCGTATTGGTACCTGGACCATACTTTGAATAGTAGCAAGACTACAGAAAGCCAACACAGAAGTCGTTTAAACATTATTTAGCATCTAGCTTTAACATAGCTATATCTGAATAACTTAAGATATTTATTTATGCTCTTTTGTTGATGACAATATCTGTTTTATAAATGAAGGAGTACTATAAAAACAGATTATTTCTTTTTAAAAATCTCTTATTCTAGATCATGGAGATTTACTTGGTAGCTGTCCAGAAGATGAGGCTCTCACTCCAAGTGATGAATGTATGGATGGGATATTGGATGAATCTTTACTTGAAACTTGTCCCATTCAGTCACCATTACAAGTTTTTGCAGGAATGGGTGGACTGGCTCTTATTGCAGAGAGACTACCCATGCTATATCCAGAAGTAATTCAACAGGTAAGATAAGATTCCAAAATGAATATATCATTTTATGTCAGACCCTTTGTTCTTTTGTTTGTTTTTTCACTTACTAAGTTTTCCCTCCAGTTTTATTGAGAAATATTTTGTTTTTTAACTTTATTATATTAATCTTTGGAAGTGCCCTTTCACTTAGTCTTTGAGTATTGTGTAAATGTGTGTGTGTGAATTAGATGATATTGAAGGAATGTTGAAGACTGAGCATCTTTGCCAACCTTGTTACACTGTTGCATTTACCTTGATTTTATGCTTGTCACACTAATGTTTTTGGTTTTGTGCTTCTTTAGGTGTGATATTAACTTACGGGTATTACTGTCAATGGGAGAGTAAAATTGTAGTGTATACTTCTAAATACATTGTCTTTTTTTGCTTAACTTTATTTTTCTTTTAGGTGTTGTTTCTGTATTAGGTAGTTAATAAAACATTATTTTAAGCTCTTTACCTATTTATTAATATTACTGTTATTTTTTTTATTAATGGGGGGGCATGTGGTACATGGAGAGTTGTAAATACAAAGCTCTTTGTTTTTTGAATAAGGTGGGGAATGTATTCTCTCTAATTTCTTGAATATAGGATATTCTGTGTACCTGCATCAGTTTGCTATGACAAAGTACAACAAACTGGGTGGCTTATAACAGAATTTTCTCTTACAGTTTAAGAAGCTGTAAGTATAAAACCAGGTGATAACAGCCATGTTCTCTGTGATGGCTCCTGAAGAGAATCCTTTCTTGGCTCTTCATAGGCTCTGGTGATTGCCAAAATGGCATTCACTGACTTATAGCTGCATCACTCCAATTTCTGTCTACATTTTCACATGGCCAGATGTGTATCTTGCTCTTCTCAGGACACCAGTCACTGGATTTAGGATCTACCCTAGTCCAGTATGACCTCATTTTAACTTGGTTACATCTGAAAGATTCACTGTCTGATTAAGGTCACATTCTCAGGCCCTGGACTCCATGGAGATATTCTAGGATTGGGATGGGGAATATACAAGATCAGCCTAGATACAGAACCCTGCTTTAAGGGGATCCAACTGACCAAGTCTGATTCTACTTGGTCATTAAATAAAAGAAGAGAGTATTAAAACCTATAGAATAATATTAGAATCTATACTCGTTTATATAAATTGATAAATGAATAAATAAATAAATAATGGGAAAGAAGGGAATATTTACAGTTAAGTGCCAGCTAATAAATGAAGAAGGAATGATAGAATTAGAGTCACCATTTGGCAACTAGCATAATGATTATTGTTTTAGGCAAGAATTATAAAAATACTAGTTGTAATGGATCAAAGTTTGGTGTGAAACAAGATGTTTATTATATAGTCTCAAAAGAATCTTTTTAATTACAAAGGATGAAAAATAGTAAGTTTAAACTAGAGATACTTAGCAGACATCATCATAGTCCTGATATCATATAATTTCTATGTTTGGAAGCTTTTTTTTAAAGAAAGTCCCTGTATTGATCTTTATATTTCTATATTTTAAAGAGATAATTTGGAGTCCAATGATTAAATTGAACCTGATGGTGAAACGAACAGATAGCCAAATAAAAATTGTTGTTTGTTTAGGTGAGTGCCCCAGTTGTAACATCCACCACTCAGGAAAAGCCAAAGGACAGTGATCAGTTTGAATGGGTGACCATTGAGCAATCAGGGGAATTAGTTTATGAAGCCCCAGAAACCATTGCGGCTGAACCTCCACCTATCAAGTCAGCAGTACAAACCATGTCTCCTATACCAGCCCATTCTTTGGCTGCTTTTGGATTATTTCTTCGTCTTCCGGGCTATGCTGAAGTACTACTAAAAGAGAGAAAACATGCCCAGTGCCTTCTTCGATTGGTGTTGGGAGTGACAGATGATGGAGAAGGAAGTAAGTGTTTAGTGCTATTAATGAAATTTAATATAGGGTTGTGTAAAAGTTATTCAGATTATTACCTATTACTCATCATTTTTTTCTTTTGTAATTAAGTTACCTAATGATTTATTGTTGGCAACTTAGTTCCAATAATAGACATAATAAGTCTTTAAATATCTTTATTTTCATTTCATTATTTGTTCAAAAGGTGTTTTATTGAGCACTTACAAAACTGCTGGGCATCATTGGAAAGATTAAAAGATGAAGGTGGTATTTAGACCCTACCCTCAAGTAGCTAGTGTCGTCTAGTAATAGCAACGAGGAATGTGTATGAGCATACAGACTTCATGAGCTGTACAAGCCCTGAGAGAGGTGCAGCACTGTATGGCTGTCAGGTTGGAGGGACCTGCCTCACTACCCGTGATGCGAATACAGTGCCATGGCAGTTGCTAGTGTGGCCATGAAGGACCGAGTTGTTGATGAGTTAGTTTAGAAAGAATGGTTCGAGTGGTATTTGTGTACCCAGAATATATGAGAAATGATAAGGTAGCTGGTAAAAAATTGTGAAAAAGCTGCACAGAGAGCTCATTTTAAAGGCTGATATTGGTAACAGATCATGAAAAGGTTTATAAAGAACTTCAGATTTTATTCTGAATAGCTATGAAGATTTTTTAAAACATTAAAGTTTTGTGATGAAAATATTTTTTAAGAAAGTGAATTTGGTAGCTATTTTTATTTTTTAAAAATTAAAAATAATTTTTATTTATTGATATTAGAGAGAGAAAGAGGTGTCAATTTGTTGTTCTACTTGTGCATTCATCTGTTGATTCTTGTGTGTGCCCTGACCAGGGGTCGACCCCACAACCTTGACATATCCAACAACATTCTAACCAACTGAGCTATCCAGCCAGGGCCTGGTAGTAATTTTTAGAGTAAAGAGAACAGAATGAGGCCCTGGTTGGTTGGCTCATTGGATAAAGCATCTTCCTGGAGCACTGAGGTCACTGGCTCGATCTCCCTGGTCAGAGCCCATGTACAAGAAGGAATCAGGGAAACTACAACTAAAATGGACCAACTAAATGGAACAAGTTGATGCTTCTCTCTCTCTGTCTCTCTCAAATAAATGGAAAAAATTTTAAAAAAAAGAAAGAAAAAAGAGAACATAGTCAAGGCCCATACGAAAAGCAAGTTGATGCTTCCTTTTCCTCCCATTCTTTCTCTCTCTCCTGCTCTCTAAAATCAATAGATTAAATCTTAAAAAAATAAAAAACAGAATGATGAAAATAGAAAAATACAATAATGTATTTTGTAAAATAATAAAGAAGAAACTATGGTGATTATTTTCAATGGGTTGGTAAATTTGTTTAGTAGAAGAAATAAGCTTGACTAGTGTTGGCGCAGTGGATAGTGTCGACCCAGGGTGCTGAGAACCCAGGTTCAAAACCTTGAGATTGCCAGCTTGAGTGCAGACTTATCTGGTTTGGGTGCAGGCTCACCAGCTTGAGAGCAGGTTTGCTAGCCTGAGTGTGGGATCATCAACTTGAGCCCAAAGGTCGCTGGCTCAGCTTGACAGCATTCTTCCCCCTCCCCCATCCCCATCAAGGCATATATGAGAAGCAATCAATGAAAAACTTAAGATGAACCAACTATGAGTTGATGCTTCTCATCTCTTTCTTTTCTCTCTCTCTCTCTCTCTCAAAAAAAAAAAAAAAAATCAGTTAGGGTAGGCCAGCAAGTAGATTTTCATTTGGTTTATCTCTGATTCTTCAGTTAATGACATTGAAATTTGAAAACTGATATTTTTTTTGTTATTGAAGTCATAGTTTTGATTAGAGGTGATCTCTTCCATGTGCCATTTAGAAAGAATATGCTGTTGGGGTCTGTACTGCAAACTATAGTAAGTTTAATAAAACAATTGATTTGTGAATTCTATAATTCTGAAGCTATCAAATATTAAAAGTACATTTTTTATTTTGTATTTTTTTTTTAAATATCTGATTCTTTTTTTTTTGTAATTTTTTTTTTTTACTTTATTCATTTTTAGAGAGGAGAGAGAGACAGAGAGGGAGAGAGAGACAGAGAGAGAGAAGGGGGGAGGAGCTGGAAGCATCAACTCCCATATGTGCCTTGACCAGGCAAGCCCAGGGTTTCGAACCGGCGACCTCAGCATTTCCAGGTCGACGCTTTATCCACTGCGCCACCACAGGCCAGGCTATTTTGTATTTTTAATGGAATTTTTCAAAAATGTCTATTAAAGTTTTTGTAATAATTAGATCTTCTGCATACTAAACAGTTTTTGTTTGGTTTTATATATAAATTTTGTATGCTTTTTAGATTAGGAACTTTAATATTAATTTATCTGATTTTTTGAATTTAAATAGATAGAAGGATAAGAACCATTGTCTTTTAAAACTTGATTATGAGATAGTAGATGTAACCCTAAAGAAAAAAGGAAAAAGAATCGCTTTTATGCCCTGGCCGGTTGGCTCAGCGGTAGAGTGTTGGCCTGGCGTGCAGGAAGTCCCGGGTTCAATTGCCGGCCAGGGCACACAGGAGAGGCACCCATTTGCTTCTCCACCCCTCCCCCTCTCCTTCCTCTCTGTCTCTCTCTTCCCCTCCTGCAGCGAGGCTCCATTGGAGCAAAGTTGGCCCGGGCGCGGGGATGGCTCTGTGGCCTCTGCCTCAGGCGCTAGAATGGCTCTGGATGCAACAGAGCGACGCCCCAGAGGGGCAAAGCATCGCCCCCTGGTGGGCATGCCGAGTGGATCCCGGTTGGGTGCATGCGGGAGTCTGACTGCCTCCCCGTTTCCAGCTTTGGAAAAATGAAAAAAAAAAAATGATACTACTTTTAGTGAATATAAGAGTGTTTATTAAAAAGCATAATTCTGACATTCCTTTCTCCACCTATGGTTTCATCCACCAAATCATGTGGCAGTGTTTTTATTTTTGTGGTTTTCTTTTTGCTTTTGATTTAACACTCTTCTCAAGTTGTTTTTATTTTTGTGGTTTTCTTTTTGCTTTTGATTTAACACTCTTCTCAAGTTAAAACATAGTAGAAAACCCTGTTGCAGAACCAACTATAAATTTATAGTTATAAAACTATAAATTTTAGTTTATAGTAAATTTAGTATAATCTAGTTATTCATTAGCATATGAATATTATTAGCTTTCTTTGAGTTTATATGATGTCTTACAGAACTTCTGCAGACATTATTAAATTTTAAATTATCACTATTTGGGTTTTCAAATAAATATGATATAATTTTCTATTACATTGTCACTTATGATCTTATATATTCTTCTTTACTGTGTTTTTAAGTATTTTTAATTTTGAGTTCTCTCTTTAATCTAGGTCATATTCTGCAATCTCCATCAGCCAATGTTCTTCCAACCCTTCCCTTCCATGTCCTTCGTAGCCTGTTTAGCACTACACCCTTGACAACTGACGATGGTGTGCTTCTAAGGCGGATGGCATTGGAAATTGGAGCACTGCATCTCATTCTTGTCTGTCTCTCTGCTCTGAGCCACCATGCCCCACGAGTTCCAAACTCTAACCTCAATCAATCAGAGGTAGGATCAATTTTGATTCTTTAGATTATGAAAAACTAAGTTAAATTCAGAGTACAGAATGTAGTTTTTTTCTGAGGTAATTTATATTTCAAAGACTGGTGAGTTCCTTTTTTGCTCCTAAAGCAAAGAATATTTAAAAGAGAAACTATGAACTAATTGTTCTCTTTTATTAGGTTCTTTCAGAAAACCATAATTTAACCCAGTGATTTAATAGCTTAACCAGCTTTTCTAATTATTGGGATATGCTTAATTTATAATTTCTCATCCTTTCCTTTCTTGAACTTTAGAGAATCATACTATTGAATGGTAAGTTCTAGCAAGAATAGTAAGACAAGGGGGGAAACATGAAAGAAAAAAATAAGCCTCATTATTTCAAGATGATTTTAGTGTGTTTATATAAAAATCCAAAGTAGTTAGTTAATGGCATAATCAAGTTTAATGAGGATACAATATACAGTTATAGTAAATCAAAAGAAGTTACAACATAACTCCAGCAAAAAAATAAAAATAACTTACTAATGATATTTTTTTGACTAGCAGAAAAAATATAAAGTACTATGAATAAATCTGAAAAAATATTTGCAAGACCTCTATTCACAAAATATGTGACTTTCTTTTTTTTTTCAGAGACAGAAAGAGAGAGAGGGATAGACAGGGACAGACAGACAGGAACAGAGAGATGAGAAGCATCAATCATTAGTTTTTTGTTGCAACACCTTAGTTGTTCATTGATTGCTTTCTCATATGTTCCTTGACCGTGAGCCTTCAGCAGACCGAGTAACCTCTTGCTCGAGCCAGTGACCTTGGGCTGAAGCTGGTGTGCTTTGCTCAAACAAGATGAGCCCGCGCTCAAGCTGGCGACCTTGGGGTCTTGAACCTGGGTCTTCAGCATCCCAGTCCAACGCTCTATCCACTGCGCCACTGCCTGGTCAGGCTGTGACTTTTTTTTTTTAAAGAAACACTGTTATAAACTTTTTTCATCAAAAGCACTACTAAGGCCTGACCAGGCCGTGGCGCAGTGGATAGAGTGTCAAACTGGGATGCGGAGGACCCAGGTTCAAGACCCCGAGGTCGCCAGCTTGAACGCAGGCTCATCTGCTTTGAGCAAGGCTCACCAGCTTGATCCCAAGGTTGCTGGCTTGAGCAAGGGGTCACTTGGTCTGCTGGAGCCCCCCAGTCAAGGCATATGTGAGAAAGCAATCAATGAACAACTAAGGTCCCGCAACGAAAAATTGATGCTTCTCATCTCTCTCCCTTCCTATCTGTCCCTATCTATCCCTCTCTCTTTTACTGTTATAAAACAAACAAATAAAAACACTACTAAGAACTGAAAATGGAAAGCACAGAATGGGACACTGTGTTTATGTGTATCTGTTTAAGAACTGACATCCAGAATTTTCAGAGAACTTCAAAATTTTCAAAAAGGAAAGACAGGCAATCTGGTAGGAAAATAGGTAGAAGGCTAGTATGGGTACTTTAGAAAAAAGAGACTAAATATCCAGTAAATGTGAAAAGGTGATGTTTCACTGGTTATCAGAGAACCTTCAATACACTACAGTTACACACCCATCACCCATCAGAATGTATAAAATTTCAAAAACATCAACACAAAATAGTGTTTCACCATCATTTGTAATATGTTAAGATAGTAAAATGGATGAAATAAATAGTATAAAAACAGTAGAGTGGATAAATTGTTATGTAATAGAATACAATACTGTAGGGTAGTGTTCTCAAACTTTTTGAAGTCGGGGCGCACTTAAAATCCTACAAATAATTGTAGGCGCACTATATACAAATTTCTGAGAAATATGTTATAATAATTAAGTCAAATATTAGAAAAAATATAAAGATCAAGCATGCTTTTATGGTAATAAAATGAGATAAATATGACAAAATTAAATTTATTCTGACATTAATAAACATTTTTATGTTACATTTTTTGATTTATGCTTTTAAGAATTCATAAAAAAGAGGGGTTAAAAAGTTAAAAATGACAAAAAAGTTATCTTTTAATATATATAGATACATTCTTAGTAAGATTTAGTAAATTTGGCAGGTCCCAGCATGAATGTGTTAAGTTTTTTCATTCTTGTGTTTATGAGAAACATGAACCTGATGTGTCCTGGTGATTTCTTCAATGTTTGGGCATATATATGAAAGGCAAACTCTCATTTCCTCGTCAATACATTGAAGAATTCCTCTCTTTTTACTCTTGTGTTGAGGGTAAAAATCCTAATTCACATAAATAGGATGTTGAAAATTATAGTAAAGTGTTCAAAGCTTTTTTAGATATTGCCACATATTCTTCTTTTATAGAAATCCAAAAGGCTTCAAGAGACAATTCCTTATGTTTAATCATCAATCCATGATCAGTGGGTATAGCTGCCAGTTCTTCTTCTGTTAATGTTAAACCAAAATCACCTGAAGCTTCCATGAATGGATTTCTAATCCAATCGTATTGTTCAGTGTTAGGTGATGGAAAATGCTATAAATTAAATTCTGCCCGACAGCCTACAAGTCCTCTTTTATTTATACTTAACTTTTGCTCACTTCCAAAATCAGATTCTCAATATCATGCTTCTTTTTGAGAAATCTATCCATTTTATTTGGGTGTATTTATCTAAAAACAATATAATGATGTGTTAATAATAAATATAATAATGATGTGTTAACAAAAAGAGCAGTATTTTTGTAATGAAATGGTATAATAGAGTAACTATATTTATTTTTATATCTGGGCACATGCCACAAACCAGCACAGCTAGTAATTCCAGGTCCTGAGTGGGAAAGGTGCGGAATTAAGAAAATACGGGGTCAGAAGGGCCCTGTAATTGCTGCTGGCAAGAACAAAGCACACCCCAAAACTGCATCTTGCTTTATTTATAGGGCAAAGTGAGGCCATTAGCAAATCAATGGTCTATGATCACGTTTTAAGGCAACTCAAGAATTTTACCAAGTGCAGAACCCCCCCCCCCCAATATATATCATCTTAACTTTACACCAAACAGAGGATAGAAGAAAATTGCCTCCAGTCTTTCTGGGGAACATGGGGGTAGTGTAAACAATCCAGCACCACAGCTTCACAGCCTTTTGCAACCTAATCAGGCAAGTGAGGTGGGGGGTTGGGCAGACTGTCAGCTTACAGCTAATTCCCTACACCTCTGTCCCCCAAAAATCTAAACTCCAAAAACCCTGTTGGTTTTTTGGTCCCCAACAGGCACTTATTTCTCTGGAATACCATATGGTGCACACTTTGAGATCCACTGTTGTAGGGTAATGAAGGAAAACAGCTACAATTAACTACACATAACGGTATTGATAAATTTCACAAGCATAACTAAAAGCCTGACATTAAGGATTATCTACTGCATGCTTCCACTTATATAAGGTTCAAAAACTAGGCACAATTTAACTCTAGTGACCAAGGGTTTCATGCTTAGGTAGTAAAATTATGAAAAGAATAAGGTAGTAATGAATATAAAATTCAGGAGGAATGATGATGTGATGAATAGGAGATGGAATGAGGGCAGTTTCTTACATTCAGTGATTTAATTCTTGACCTGCATGGTTACATAAGTGTTTGCAGTTAATTAAACTTGATCTGTTTAATTTTGTGTTCTTTCTGTATATATCATATACTTCACTTTTGCAAAATATAAAAAAAATAGCTGTTTTTATCAGTAACCTTAATGTACTGCTAAATGTTTATGTAATAAAGGTTTTACGATTCACTTAGTAGTTTATGAAATGTGAAAGATGGGATTCCTTAGTTACAGATTCATAAAACTAGACTCCAAATCAGTTTATGAAAGTGTTGTTTGAATGTAGTATTCTTCCTTAGAAAATCTTTTCATTAAAAGAAATGCAAAAATTGGCATTATTTGTAAATTATTTTTTAAAGTAATTACCAGTCTTTTCAGGTACTGTAAAGTGTATTCATTCAATAAAATGAGTATCAGAGTTGCTAAATTAAAAGAAAATTCTTTAAAGAAGGTTTATTGTTACAGAATTAATTTTCCAATTCACAAAATAATAATAATCAACCTTATATTCTGTTAACCAGTATCACCCCAATAAATTCAATAAAAGGGGCAAAAAGAATTGACCTTTACAGAATCTGATAATATTTTTAAAAACCAGTAGGTCTCTGTTGCTTTTTCTGTCTCTACACCATTCACATTTTTAATGTTCTCTATTCCCAAGATTTTTCTACACCTCATGTTCTGAACATGAAAGAAATTAAGACTTATTTCTAGAAATAGAAGCAGTCTTGCTTACTGTGATTGAAAACTTGATATCGTAGAATTCTCTTCATGTATGCATTTACTAAACATCCTAAAAGATCTGTTCCATATCCCTCTTCTTTTTACTGTTTTCTCTCTTTGAGTTGTTGACTCTTTAGGCTTTAAGGTACTTTTAACCCATTTTTTCCTAATAAATGTTTTAATTATTTTAAAATCGAAGCACTTGTTCCCCATTTTTCCTTTCCCTGACTGCTGGCAACTACTAGCCCGTGTTCTGTCTTTGCATATTTACCCACAGTGGATATTTCACATAAATGGAATTGTAAAACATGTTACCTTTTGTGCCTGTCTTCTTTGAGTTAGCATAATTTTTTTGAGGTTTATGTACAAAGCATATGACAGTATTTCATATGCCTGAATAATATTCCATTGTATGTATATACCATAATTTGTTTATCCTTTCTTCCATTGGTGGATGTTTGGGTTCTTTCTGCTTTTGGCTATTGTCAATAGTCTTGCTATCAACATGTGTGTATATGTATTTGAGTGTTGGTTTTTATATCTTTTGGTTATAGGGTGGAATGACTGGATCACATAATAGTTTTTTGTTTTATTTTTGGAGTAATTTTCAAACTGTTTTTCTATAGTGTCTGAACTATTTATATTCCTATTGATAAACATTTTTGAGGATAAATAAAACCAAGTAGTAATTAATATTTGTTTTGTGAAAAGCCTCAGGTATCAAGCTCTCATAATCCTACATCAACAGAAGAACAGCAGCTATACTGGGCCAAAGGGACTGGCTTTGGGACAGGCTCTACAGCTTCTGGATGGGATGTGGAACAAGCCTTAACCAAACAGAGGCTGGAAGAGGAGCATGTTACCTGTCTTCTGCAGGTATATTTGCACAGTTGATATTGTTGGTGATGAGAGTTAAATTATTATTTTATATTTGTATTGATTTTTAAGTATTGATGACTCCAGCTCATCTTCAGTTTCCTTTATAAAGTCCATTATGCTCCCTACTCTCAGTTCTTTTGAGATACTCATGGTCAAAGATTGCTCTTCCCTACTTATAACTTCAGGTATCTTCCTTTTAGTTAGCTTCTTCACTGGGAGGAAAATGACAAGAACAAAATTATTCAATGACTGGAAAATATGCTTTCTTCCAGTCTTCTCATCTAAAGAGCTAAATCTGGACTCTTAAAAAGCAATGTTGTTTATCTATTTTTATATAGCTTTGTTTCTCACACTGTTCTGTCACTTTTCTAGAATCAGGGAAGTTGAACTAGTAGAGAAAGTTATTAATGCCACAGAAATATAAAGGGGAGGTACATCAATTAAATGATTAAAATTGGTGAAGTTTTGCCCTGGCCGTGTAAATCAGCTGGGTTAGAGCATCGTCCCAATATGCCAACGTTACAGGTTCTATCCCTGGTCTGGGTACATACATGAATCAACCAACAGCCTGACCAGGTGGTGGCGCAGTGGATAAAGCATTGGCCTGGGATGCAGAGGACCCAGGTTTGAAATCCCGAGGTCGCTGACTTGAGCACGGGTTCATTCGGCTTGAGCATGGGCTTACCAGCTAGAGCATGGGTTCGCTGGCTTGAGTGTAGGATCACAGATATGACTTCATGGTTGCTGGCTTAAAGCCCAAGGTCGCTGCTTGAGCAAGATGTCACTCACTCTGCTGGAGCCCCCTGGTCAAGGCATATGTGAGAAAGCAACCAATGAACAACTAGGGTGCCGTAACAAAGAATTGATGCTTCTCATCTCTCCCTTTCTGTCTGTTCCTGTCTGTCCCTCTCTCTGTCTCTCTCTTGCTAAAAAAAAAAGAAAGAAAATTTTTAAAAGAATTTTATTTATTTGTTTATTTATTACAGAGACAGAGTGAGAGTTAGACAGGGACAGACAGACGGGAACAGAGAGATGAGAAGCATCAATCATTATTTTTTCGTTGTGCGTTGCAACACCTTAGTTGTTCATTGATTGCCTTCTCATATGTGCCTTGACTGCAGGCCTTCAGCAGACCGAGTAATTCCTTGCTCAAGCCAGTGACCTTGGGTCCAAGCTGGTGAGCTTTGCTCAAACCAGATGAGCCCGCGCTCAAGCTGGCAACCTTGGGGTCTTGAACCTGAGTCCTCCGCATCCCAGTCTGATACTCTATCCACTGCGCCACCGCCTGGTCAGGCGAAAAAAATTTTAAAAATCAGTGAATGCAGCCTGACTTGTGGTGGCGCAGTGGATAAAGCGTCAACCCAGAAACACTGAGGTTGCCGATTCAAAACCCTGGCTTGCCTGGTCAAGGCACATATGGGAGTTGATGCTTCCTGCTCCTCCCCCTTCTCTCTTTCTCTCTCTCTCTTTCTCTCTCTCTCTATATATATCTCCCCCCTCCTCTCTAAAATGAATAAATAAATAAAAATCAGTGAATGCATAAATAAGTAGAACAACAAATTGATGTTTCTCTCTCACTAAAAAAAAAATCAGTAAAAAAAATAATTGGTCGAGTCTTTGAGCTTTTGTTTTCTGCAATTCTAGATTGATAGGGTCATTTTAGTATAAAGATTAAATTACCTTCAAACTGTAAAGCAGTGGTAGTCAACCTGGTCCCTACCTCCCACTAGTGGGCATTCCAGCTTTCATGGTGGGTGGTAGTGAAGCAACCAAAGTGTCAATAAAAAGATATATTTAACTATAGTAAGTTGTTTTATAAAGATTTATTCTGCCACACTTAGCGAAAATCCGACATAAAGTACTGGGTAAGTAATTATTTTTATATGCTTTAACTTGCTGTAACTCTGCTTTATAAATTTTACAAAGTATAATTACTTCCCTACTTTATAAATCACCATTACTGTGGAACTGGTGGGCAGTTAGAAAATTTTACTACTAACAGAGATACAAAAGTGGGTGGTAGGTATAAAAAGGTTGACTACCCCTGTTGTAAAGTGTATTTATTCAATAAAATACAGTGTGTCTATAAAGTCATGGTGTACTTTTGACCGGTCACGGGAAAGCAACAAAAGACGATAGAAATGTGAAATCTGCACCAAATAAAAGGAAAACTCTCCCAGTTTCATACCTATTCAGTGCAGTTCAATGTGGGCTCACACACAGATTTTTTAGGGCTCCTTAGATAGCTATCCCGTATAGAGCCTCTAGCAGGGGTCCCCAAACTTTTTACACAGGGGGCCAGTTCACTGTCCCTCAGACCGTTGGCAGGCCGCCACATTCAGTGCTCCTCTCACTGACCACCAATGAAAGAGGTGCCCCTTCCGGAAGTGTGGCAGGGGACCGGATAAACGGCCTCTGGGGGCCGTATGTGGCCTGCGGGCCGTAGTTTGGGGATGCCTGCTACAGACTCGTCACTGACTGACGGCCTACCAGAACGGGGTTTCTCCACCAAACTGCCGGATTCCTTCAACTGCTTATCCCTCTGAGTAATGTTATTCCTATGTGGTGGCGCTTCGTTATAAACGCGCTGATATTCATGTTGTACTTTGGTCACGGATTTGAATTTAGTGAGCCACAGAACACACTGAACTTTCCTCTGTACCATCCACATCTCGACTGGCATGGCCGTGGGATGCTCTACTGCAGGAGTCCCCAAACTACGGGCCCACGGGCCACATGCGGCCCCCCTGAGGCCATCTATCCGGCCCCTGCCGCACTTCAGAAGGGGCACCTCTTTCATTGGTGGTCAGTGAGAGGAGCCTAGTTCCTATAGAAATACTGGTCAGTTTGTTGATTTAAATTTACTTGGTCTTTATTTTAAATATTGTATTTGTTCCCGTTTTGTTTTTGTTTTTTTGTTTTTTTACTTTAAAATAAGATATGTGCAGTGTGCATAGGGATTTATTCATAGTTTTTTTTTATAGTCTGGCCCTCCAACGGTCTGAGGGACAGTGAACTGGCCTCCTATGTAAAAAGTTTGGGGACCCCTGCTCTACTGTATAGACGTGTTACATCATCTGCGCATGCGCACATGCTGCCACATCATCCTACAGAAACTGGGAGAGTTTTGCTTTTATTTGGTGCAGATTTCACATTTTTATCATCTTTTGTTGCTTTCCTGTGACCGGTCAAAAGTGCACCATGACTTTACGGACACACTAAATATCAGAGACCCCTGCTGTAAAGTGTATTTATTCAATAAAGTAAATATCAGAGTTGCTACTAAAGTTTTAACTTTGTGTTCTTAGATGGATTGCTTCTGTGTGTCTAGTGATATACAGGGTAGAGCAAAAGTATTATAGTTTACATGGAAAATAATGCAATAATTAATAAAATATAAGAATAAACTTTCTTGTATTCAAATCTGTCAATTTGCTTTGTCCCACTTTGTATGTTGCCTCATCATGCATCATCCTTCTCTTTTGAAAGTCTAAAGAAAAATATGTCATTTTAAAAACATACAGTGCAGCCTGACCGGTTGGTGGCGCAGTGGATAGAGCGTTGGACTGGGATGCGAGGACCCATGTTCGAGACCCCGAAGTCGCCAGCTTGAGCGCGGGCTCATCTGGTTTGAGCAAAGCTCACCAGTTTGGACCCAAGGTCGCTGGCTCGAGCAAGGGGTTACTCGGTCTGCTGAAGGCCCGCGGTCAAGGCACTTATGAGAGAGCAATCAATGAACAACTAAAGTGCCACAACGAAAAACTGATGATGCTTCTCATCTCTCTGCCTTCCTGTCTGTCTGTGCCTATCTATCCCTCTCTCTGACTCTGTAAAAAAATAAAAAAAATATACAGTGCAAGAGATTTTTGAGTTGAAAGTATTTACTCTTGGCATTCAGACTGAATATCTAACATAAAATATTTGCTTTGAAGTATGTGAAGCTTAAATCCAATTTAAATCCAGCAATTTTTCTTTTTAAAGGTTCTTGCAAGTTACATAAATCCTATGAGTGGTGCAGTAAATGGAGAAGCCCTTTCATCCCATGAGAGCAGAGGACAGAACAGTAATGCTCTTCCTTCTGTACTTCTCGAGCTTCTCAGTCAATCCTGCCTCATCCCAGCCATGTCCTCTTACCTGAGAAATGATTCAGGTAAATCACATTTTCATTAGTCCTCTGAAATGTCTTTGTGGGTGAGTACTTTTGTTTCCTTATTTATCGTTATCAGTGTAAATACGTAATAAAGTTTAGTTTAAATATTTGGTATTCTCCCCCACTATATGTAGGAATGAGTTGATGAATTTATTTTTAAAAAGTTACTGTGGAAATATTTAGTTTTGGGGAGTGGAGGTGGAGACTGATTTGTACTATATAGTCATCTGTCCTAGAACACAGATTAAGACCTCTTAATGATCTCTCTTCATTTTAGCACTTTGGATCAACTTGAAATAGTATTGTAACTGTGTTGGCCAACTTTATGTAACAAATTTAGTAATTCTTCAAACTTTCTTCAGTGAACTTAATTCAGTAAACTAAGTGTATAATTAAGAGAGTTGCAAAAATTATCAAAAACAAACTTTGAAGCCTTAGCTCAGGTAGGTAACTGGAACAAATAAGTGAATTATACATTTATTAGGCTATTTTACCTCCTATATTCTTAAAGGAATAATAACCCTTAAAGATAGAAAGTAGTTGTTTTCATGAGAGATTTCTTAGTTAGAAAAATTCTCCTATAAAGGATGTGTATATTTTAATTCCTCTCAACATTCTGACTTCTGTTTGTCATAGTCATGTTATTCTGAAAGCCACGTTTTAAACAAGGATCATTTTTCTCCAGCTACTGTCACTTATTCAATACATTTTTACTACAGTGTGTATTTAGTGAACCTGCAGATACCTCACTGGCCATTAGATGGAGATCTTCGCTCTTTGCTAGAAATAACTTGGTAAAAATGTATGAGTGTGAGTTCTTGGGCAGATTGTTACTTTCAAGTTCCTCACTCTTCCATTTTTGAAAACGACGTTTCTGTTTCTGAAAATAGTACCTACTACTGAGCACATTCAGTCACTTGCCATTGATTTAGTGAACATGCTAAAAATCCTTTACTAAAGTGTTATAGAATCTCTGTCTTCTTAGTGCTAGTATCATAGTATGGAAGTAAATATAAATATCACTTCAGAGTGAAAGGAAAATTAGAGTTATCCAGTTCAATCCTATTCAGTTTACAGTTTAACAAGGAAGAAATGAAAAAAAAAATGAAGTCCAGAGAAATTTATTCATTTGTCTAAATTTAACCTACAAACAGTAATATGGCCATTATTAAACTTAAATATTTTCAAATTCAAACATAAGATAAATTAATTTGACAGTATGGAAAAAAGATTGGATGTGGTCTGTTAGGAATGTAGACATGAGAGAAGCAGCACAGGACTTTTTTATTGGGAACATTATGAAGTTTCTATTAATTTGACTGGTTTTCTAAGCTAAATGATGGAATATACTAGTATTAAAATTTTCTCATTTTCAAAGTATTGGTTGGGCAGTTCCATAACTGGCTGTAATGGGACAAAACCCACTGTTGCAAATTGTATTCTACCATCTGATTTTCCTCACACTGGATTTGTGTGTCTGAAGTTCTTATTATAGCTTATCTTTGGTTGTATTTCTCATAAAGTCAAGATTTCAGTTTTACTCCTTGAGAATAAAAATTTTGGTATGGCAGATGTCTTAATTTAAGTATGATCATAATCTTTAAACCCAAAAGTTATTAGTTATAAATTATTGAACTCTCATAATACATTGTATTTAACTTCATGTACATATTTATAAGATTTTTTTCTTTTTTTTTCTGAAGTGAGAAGTGGGGAGGCAGAGACAGACCCAAGGCATGCGCCCAACCAGCATACCCACCAGGGGGTGATGCTCTGCCCATCTGGGGCATTGCTCTGTTGCAGCGGGAGCCATTCTAGTGCCTGAGGCGGAGGCCATGGAGCCATCCTCAGTGCCCAGGCCAGCTTTGCTTCAGTGGAGCCTTGGCTGCAGGAGGGGAAGAAAGAGATAGAGAGAAAGAAGAGGGGGGAAGGTAGAGAAGCAGATGGGCACTTTTTTATGTGCCCTGTCTGGAAATAGAACCCGGGATATCCACACACTGGGCTGACTCTCTACCACTGAGCCTACCAGCCAGGCTATAGTTTTATTGATGATAGTTTATTTGAAACTTTTGAGGTATTTTGTACTATGCCATTTCTTTGCAGTGTTTTAGTAAAGAATCTGTCAGGATGGGTGAAAATTTTTAAAGATTTTTCTGCTATGTAGAGTTGCATTTTTGTTTTTAATTCTAAACTGTATTGTAATAGTTCCCGTTTTTTTGAAAATTAGCTAAGGAGTACAAATAAAACTTGGAACATTTGCCTGTATTTAATGTATTTATTTATATGTATGAATAAAGAAACAAGATACTGTCAGGTCCTATATGCCATTTCATTCCTGGGAAGCATATGTAGCACCAAAATTTTGAGCATCATTTGGCACTTAGGTGCTAATTAACAAATGTTAGTTTATTTTATCTAGAATCTCCAAATTTGTAAAGGACATCCTATGTGGAAGTGTCTCTGGTATAGAATACATCCCTCTCTCTGTTCAGTAATTTTGAGGATAAGTTTTATAAGGGAGTAGGAAAACTGATTACATTAAAATTTAGGTGGGTTTTCAGTTGGTTTGATTTGTATTGGTCTCTAAGGGTAAAATATCTGTAGCACTTCAGAGATACCTTCCTTAAATCCTCAGGCTGGTTTTTATTAGGAGTTTTTAACGTTCATTGACTCCTTTTGTTCGCTGACTACCCATACATGTTATTTAAAAGTGCTTATCGTAAAAGGTTAAATTAGTCCTCCCTTATTCTTGAGCCCATACTCACATATTTTTCACGATTAGTTTATATAAACATAATTATAGGAATTTGGCTCTTGAAGATGGCACTGTCCAAGAGAGGCTTTTTGCTATGATGGACACTTCCTGCATTTGTGCTGTCCAGTACAGACTCACGTGGCTGTTGATTACTTGAAATGTGGCAAGGAAAATCAAGTAACAAAACTTTTAATTTTGTTTTTTTACATTTTAATTAAAATCAAATAGTCATATGTGGTCACCATATTGACAACTCAGGAAGCATCATGATATTAATGAAAAAACTTTAGAGTTAGCTATTCCTAGCGGTCAATGCTGGTCTTGCTGTCTTTTACTTAGCTGCTTGCTATACAGCATATAAACCTTAGTTTCTCATACACACAATGAAGATAACAATGCCTTTTCTAAAGCATAATGCACATAAAGAAATGTCAACAATACAGAAATAGGATTAGATATACATATACCAGATGGAGTGCAGAAAAAGAGAAATGGTCAAAGAGACGATACTCTTACCAGGAATGTTTTACTATTTATCAGAATAGTCAGTTTGAGATGTTACTTATGTATGTAAAATGTACAGAAATTCATGTTTTCCTTCTAAATATCCCTACATGGTTTTCCAGCCATAAAAATAAATAATATTTGAGTTGGTTTTTACCCATTTTATCTTTATGTATTTTTTACTGTTGTAGCTGAGATACAGTGGCTTCATTTCAGTTTTTAAAATACATTTTTACTTCATACTAATAGATGCATTTATTTATTTATGCTATAATGTACTATCTGAGCTATTTAATCATTTTTATGTGTATTCTAGCTAGATAGTTACTTAATTCTTGCTCTTTCCCCAACTCTATGCTTATTTCTTATAAGTGCCTGTTATACTTTGTACATCTGTGCTTTATATATAACCTGTGTTAATTCATTTACCAACTAACCAATTGACCTAAGATTTAATTAGAAGCTATATTGCCGTGGGCTTACTGTTAGATTGCACGTGTTCTCATTTTCCGTATTTCCCTTTTCCTTACAGTTCTCGACATGGCGAGACATGTGCCACTCTATCGCGCTCTGCTGGAATTGCTCCGAGCCATTGCTTCTTGTACATCCATGGTGCCTCTGTTGCTGCCCCTTTCTACAGAGAATGGGGAAGAGGAAGAAGAACAATCAGAGTGTCAAGCTTCTGTTGGTACATTATTGGCCAAAATGAAGACCTGTGTTGATACCTACACCAATCGTTTAAGGTACTATACTTAATTCATTTCTCTTGCCCTTGTCCCTAACAGTCTATTTTTATATAGCTTTGAGGGCTTTATAAATGACATATATGCTAATTAAACACAATTACACCCACATAATATATGAAACTGGAAAGAAAAGTATTCACCCAATCCTGTACTCAGAGTTATTTCCTTACGTTGGCTTATCTAACATCTCTTTGTGTGATGTTATGGTATGGAGTTTTTCTTAAAAACTGGCACATTATACCTATTATATAGGTAGATGCTTGTTTTACTCAATATTGAAGTTAAAGATGCCTTTCAGTATCAATAAATACAAATTGCTGACATTGTTTTTCTTTTCTTTCTTTCTTTTTTTTTTTGTATTTTCCCAAAGTTAGAAGTAGGAAGGCAGTCAGACAGATTCCCGCATGCACCCGACCGGGAACCACCCAGCATGCCCACCAGGGGGCGATACTCTGCCCACCTAGGGCGTTGCTCCATTGCGGCCGGAGCCATTTTAGCACCTGAAGTGGAGGCCGAGGAGCCATCCTCAGTGCCGGGGCCAACATTTGCTCCAGTGGAGCTTTGGCTGTGGGAGGGGAAGAGGGAGAGAGAGAGGAAGGAGAAGGGTAAGGGTGGAGAAGCAGATGGGCACTTCTGTTGTGTGCCCTGACTGGGAATTGAACCTAGGACATCCACACGCCAGGCTGATGCTCTACTGCTGAGCCAACTGGCCAGGGACTAACCTTGTTCTTAATACTTCTAGTTATAGATGCTGTGTTTTGCACAACAATCTATTATTGGACACGGTTTATTTCTAATTTCTCACAACCTCAGGCATTTTAATGAGGATTGTAGAAATCTCTGTAAGTAGATTCACAGAAGTAAAATTATTGGATTATGAATTACTTCTATTTCATTTTAATACATGTGTTATAATTCACTCTAGAAACTTTTTTAGAAGTGAGAGGATTCAGTATTTCTTGGAATTACAGTAAAGTATTATTTTTATGGAAAATTGAATTTTTAAATGAATCAGTTTTAAGTTTATACCACACTAGCTTCAGATGATGAGTTCTATTATCATACATTCTTTTAAAATAACCTAGTAAACCTTTTCTCTTAGAAAAATCTATTCAGTTGTTCTTAGTTTTATTTAAAAATGGCCTAATTCTGGCCCTGGCTGGATTGGCTTAGTGTTAGAGTGTCAGCTTGACACGTGGATGTCTCAGGTTTAATTCCCAGTCAGAGAACACAGGAGAAGTGACTTTATGCTTCTCCCCATTCTCTCTCTCTCTCTCTCTCTCTCTCTCTCTCTCTCCTTCCACAGCTATGGCTTGATTTGTTCTAGTGCATTGACCCTGGGTGATGAAGGTGGCTCTGTGGAGCCTCTGCCTCAGGTGCTATAAATAGCTCAATTGCTAGCAAGGCCTCAGACGAGTAGAGCATCAGCACCTGGCAGGGGTCGCTGGGTGGATTTTGGTTGGGGCGCATGCAGGAGTCTGTCTCTCTGTCTACCCTCCTCTCACGTAAATTTTAAAAAACAAAAAAGCCTGACCTGTGGTGGTGCACTGGATAAAGCGTCGATCTGGAATGCTGAGGTCTCTGGTTCAAATCTCTGGGCTTGCCAGGTCAAGGCACATACAGGAAGCAACTGCTATAAGTTAATGCTTCCTACTTCTTTCCCCTCTTTCTCACTCTCCATCTCCCTCCTCCCCTCTTCTCCCTCTCTCCAAAAATCAGTAAAGTCTTTTAAAAAAAAAAGATGGCCTAATTCCGATTTTTAAGACATTTATATTGCCAGTGGAAGCTTATTTTACAGTGGTCTTCTGAGTCAATTAATGTTCTTTACCATCATTGTAGTATATTTGTTCTACTTATTTTGTCTCACTTATTTTTAAAGAACCTAAAATTTAAGTATAACGGTATATACTTCAAATAGTGGCAGAGAAATGGTCACTGGAGGAATACTTTTTGTCAGTCTTCACTTTTAGGGAGAAATCAACTTCTCAGATGATCCCGACTCTGTTAGTTTATGTTACTCTCATTATCACTTTAAAAAGTAGAGGCTCGCCTGTCCTATGGTGGTGCAGTGGGTAAAGCGTCAACCTGGAACACTGAGGTCCCTGGTTCAAAACCCTGGGCTTGCCTGGTCAAGGCACATATGGGAGTTGATACTTCCTGCTTCTCCCCCCTCTCTCTACTCTCTCTCTCTCTCTCTCTCTCTCTCTCCCCCCCCTCTGTAAAATGAATAAATCTTTAAAAAAACATTGTAAAAAAAAAAAAATTAGGGGCTCACTGCCAGGCATAAGAAATCATAAGGTAGAGAAGAGATTAAAAAAGAACCAATTGGTAGAGATATGAAAAGCTGTAAGTTTATACTATTTCCTGGGAAGGAAAATATAAAGGTATATTTTCTTTGATCAGATGAGAATTATTTCTTTTGTAGAGAAGAGGATAATATGTTTAATTCCATCATCCATTGTGGCAAAAATATTTCTAACTGGTAACCTAGGCAGCCAGCATAATTATTAAAAGTGTGGTTTTCTTTTCTTTTTTTTTTTTTAGAGAGAGAGAGAGGGATAGACAGGGACAGAAAGACAGGAACAGAGAGAGATGAGAAGCATCAATCATTAGTTTTTCGTTGCGACACCTTAGTTGTTCATTGATTACTTTCTCATATGTGCCTTGACCGTGGGCCTTCAGCAGACCGAGTAACCCTTGCTCGAGCCAGCGACGTTGGGTCCAAGCTGGTGAGCTTTACTCAAACCAGATCCGCCCGCGCTCAAACTGGCGACCTCAGTGCCTCAAACCTGGGTCCTTCTGCATCCCAGTCCAACGCTCTATCCACTGCGCCACCGCCTGGTCAGGCAGACATGATTTTCTAATAGTTATTATCACATTTAGGAATGTCTAACTGAGCATTCATTTACTGCCCTGGCCATATGTATTCCTTACTCTTGTTTAACAAAGCAATTCATATAAAATATATAGAGCTTTGAAATTGCCCTTATGTGTTTTAAGAGGAAATTTTGCCGTGTTTGAGATGTATTATAGTAGATTATAACTAAAAATTGAAAATTTATGATACCTTGTGTGTTTTCCCCCAGGAGTAATTTATTTCTTAGATGAAAAATTATATAAAGATTTGGACTGTTATAATTCTCTCTTTGATTAAAAATATCACAAATTTGCAAGGTTACAAATGTCAAAGTAAGACCATTAAAATAATAACTATTCTTTATACTGTGAATTTCCTTATGCCATAATTTCTATTTGATGCTATAAAAATCTAGTTCTAATGTACTAAATTCTAAGGTAATCACAGAAAATGTGTTGCGATGAATAGAATTTTCGGATCTAGAGTGCCTGTTTTGTTGCTTTTCTTTAACGTACTTTTTGTTACATAATTAATGTATGTTACATTATAATATATTTAATGTACATAATGGCATGCTTTTTAAAAATTAAACTTGACTTTTATATAAATATTAATTACTGTAAAAATTTAATTACAAATAGAGGATAACTGAATTTTATTTAACTAGATCTCTTTATTTTTCTACTTGGTTACCTAGAAAAAAATTGCTCTTTACATTCTTTTCTTCTTACTTCAACAAGAAAGAAATGACGCTTCAAACTTTTAATTTTATAAAGATCATAATGTAAAGATCATAATGACTGTTCACAGAGCTCATTTGTTATTTTATCTTTGCAGTGATCCTGGGCAGTAACTACTTCTAATAATAGCTTTATTTTACGGATGATAAGAAAGTCACAACTAGTGATTTTGTATTAGAATATGCCTCTTTGTCAAGATCCTTCATGGTATCTCTTAAATTATACAGCCTCTGTTAGGAAAAGAAACCAGCAAAGGCATACATGATACAACATTTCTTCTTTCCTTTTAAGGTTTGGCACATTGAGAATGCATTTTTCACCTCACAGAGAAAGGGTAAAATTTGTTCTCTCCCATCCTGTTAAGATTTAAAATACTTTTTTTTCATATTTTTATTATAATAGAACTGAAATAAAATGAACAGTATAGTCCAATGCCCTACAGAGTTTATACCCACAGAAACTGGCTTAAGTTCAATTTTAACACTAATTCAAAGTACAAAGCTTTCTCCTCCCCCCATCCACTGGCCCCATTTCCAACTGTAGTTCTTAAAAACCCCAGCATACTCTGATTAGAGATTGGTCAAGGCATTGTGTCCTATTTATATATTCCTTATAGCAGTGGTCCTCAACCCCCGGGCCGCGGACCAGTACCGTTCGTGGGCCATTTGGTACTGGTCCACAGAGAAAGAATAAATAACTTACATTATTTCTGTTTTATTTATATTTAAGTCTGAACAATGTTTTATTTTTTAAAAATGACCAGATTCCCTCTGTTACATCTGTCTAAGACTCACTCTTGACACTTGTCTCGGTCACATGATACATTTATCCGTCCCACCCTAAAGGCCGGTCCGTGAAAATATTTTCTGACATTAAACTGGTCCGTGGCCTAAAAAAGATTGGGGACCACTGCCTTATAGGATATGCTTTAGTGCTTTATTGGGGTTAGTAGTTATGGTTTAAAAAATTGTGTAGGTGTACCACAGCTTAGAACAGCTTTACATTTTTGTCTTTGCACTCTTAGTAAGAACTGTAAGGGTGAATAAAATACATCTATTTAGTATAAGGATTAAAAAAATTTTTTTTTCCATCGATGAGAGAGAAGCATTAATTGTTCTACTTAGTTGTTCCATTTAGTTGTGCGTTCATTGGTTGCTTCTCATATGGGCCCTGACTGGGGATCAAACCCACAACCCTGGTGCTCTAGGATGATGCTTTATCTTTATCCATTGAGGAGCCAGGCCAGGGCTGAATTTTTTTAAAAAAATTTCATTTTATTTAAAAATTTTTAAGTAAGACAGAGCAGTACAAGTTTACTAGTTATGTTTATACACCTTAATGTCTTATGTTGTTTCCTTTTTAAACTTCTCATTCATTATTATTATTTTTTTTATAGGGACAGAGAGTCAGAGAGAGATATAGACAGGGACAGACAAACAAGAACGGAGAGAGATGAGAAGCATCAATCATCACTTTTTCGTTGCGACAACTTAGTTGTTCACTGATTGCTTTCTCATATGTGCCTTGACCGCAGGCCTTCAGCAGACCGAGTAACCCCTTGCTCGAGCCAGCGACCTTGGGTCCAAGCTGGTGAGCTTTTTGCTCAAGCCAGATGAGCGCTCAAGCCAGCAACCTTGGGGTCTCAAACCTGGTTCCTCCGCATCCTAGTCTGACGCTGTATCCACTGCGTGCCACCGCCTGGTCAGGTTCATTACTTTTTTTTTAAACCAAGCATACACAAAAGGCATACAACTTTTAATTTTCAAATAAAGTTTTAATATATTTAATTCTTTGGTCATTTTAAAGGAAACAGATTTGTTATGTACTCTGAAGGTCTCTAGGTGATGATTATGGTTATTACATATGATTTTCATTGAAAGTATTTCTTCTGTGTATGTTATAGTCACAGTTTTTATTTTCATTTTATGGAGGAGAGAATTAAAATATTTTGCCCAAGTACGAAGAGGACGTTTACTTTGGCTAGTTGGAAAAGCTAACTGAGGTTATCCTAGCTTGAGGCCATTGTCTTAAGTCCAAAGAATGGAGGATGATCTGACTGCCCAAGCCTGAGACCTTCAGTAAGAAGAAACAGAAGCTGCCATTAGGAAGATGAAAAGGCAGTGCAGGCACCTTGCTTTTGAGTGAATCTGTACGTTAGAAATTTGTGATTATGTTTAGATAGGTAAGGTCTAGCCTGGTCACAAGAGCTTGACTGATTGTTTATTTAACAGATACTTACTGAGTGCCCATTTGAGCATAACAAGAAAATTGCATCCTATGTGTTGTAGAAGCGGGCACCTGTAACTTCTATAATTATGTTCACCAGTGTCACCCAGAAAAGTGCAAGAATTCATTTTTTTAAAATGCGTTCTTTTTCTTAGGGACCGATAAGTAGAAATAATGAGACAGTTTTGGTAACATTTTGTGGTTTATTAGAAGTAAAAGACATTACTGGAGAACCTACCCAGATTTGGAGGTCTAAACATCTATCTAAATGAAGAGGAACAGGGGTCTGGATTACTAGGCTGTGAGAATCATGAATCATATTAATAGTAAAAGAAAGCATCACATATCCCGGGAAACCTGAACAAGTTTGGTGTGCCTGGGTATAGTGTGAGAGAGACAGGGGTAAGAGATGAAGCTGTAGAGGAAAGGAGGGGCTAGAAGATAAACTAGGGCAGGCGTGGCCAACAGTTTTTGCCCCCAGGCCAGACTAGAAAAAACTTTTTTCACAAGCCGGAGGAAATATTAAAATTAAAAAATGTTAAATACAAAAATGATTCAATTAAGTAAACAAAATTTTATTATGTAATTTGTTTATGAATAAATGTGAGTGAAAAAAATTTTACTATACAATATTTTAATAAAATATAATTACATACTGTATAAATATCCAAACTGTATCGCAGTCAATAAAAACAATATTTAATTAATAGAATGAGCTTGAAGGGGTTATATCACAAATAAAACAATTATTTTGTTTTACAAATAGCCTGGACACGTTTTCAGTTATCAACTGCAGCTATTGTCTATGCTACAGAGCCACTTGCTTCAGCACACTTGACCACAAAAATAACGAATTATTTAACCTTGGGTGCGTACTGGCAAACTCCGCCTAAAGGAATGTGGGTTTCACATCGTGCTAAACACCAAACAATTCATATTGAGTACAGACGAGTACAAAAGTTGTAAATCTTTATAATGGAAATTTTTTTAAAAATGAAGTATCGCGAATCCATTCAACCAATTATTGGAAGTTAACCCTAGATTAGTCACACGACAGAATTCTTTTCTGTGTATCACTGTCTTCTTGAATATCTCGATTTCCAATAATCAGAGACGCTTCTGCTTCTGAGTAGCTGAGATTTTAAAGTAGCGGAGAATATTAAAAATTTTATCATGGGCCACATAAATTCATTACACAGGTCGTATGTTGGTCATGCCTGAACTAGGGTGCATTGCAGATAACTTCCTCTTCAGTGTTACCAGCAGAGATTGATCAGATTTGCCTTATAAAAAGATTGTCTTGAAGTGTAGCTGAGTGGTTGGGGATGGGAGTTTGAACAAGGCTAAACTGCCATGAAGAGAATTTCACCCTTTCCACCTCGGCACTAGAGCTCTATGTCCTTTCCCCATCCTGCCATTTCTGTAGACTGAGGATTTGAGGTCATTTATCGCTCTTGCTCTTATATTATGAACTTAAATAGAAAGTTAGTTCCTAGGTAGAAATAAATTCTATGTTTCAGGTGTTTGACTTAAAAAAGCAAACATGTAACTTAGGCTTTAAACCACTTATTAACTGCCTTTTTCTGCCTATGTGTTAATTCTGGCAACTGCTGGTTTATCTCTAGCAATCTCCAACAGAGTGCAAATGCTGTCATGTAAATGGGTCTTGGAGCACACTTTCCTTTGTTTACCTAAGAATCTGACATCTGTAATCCCAGGCACAAATTTTCCAAAACTGATCCTACTAGGTCATTTTACTATCATATAAAAACATGGTAGAAAAACTGATCATCATGTTGGCTTACCAGAGGCTCAGACTTATTAGCAGGGACTTTATCCTCAAGTTCAGGGTTGACAGGGTGAGACTACACACATGTTCAGATATTCCTCTACTGTTCTCATAAAGCTGTTGTCCAGCTAAAGTTTAGATGTGAAAAGTAGGTTTTAGATAAAAATTTTTCTGGAAACTTTCATCTATTTTAATTTAGAGTTCATCTAAATCTAAAAAGAGTGCTCATGTAATAATGGGATTTCATAAATCTGATTAAATAAGCCAAACAGGTTTCATGATTGAAAATGTAAGGAAATTTTTCTGGGTAGAAATTCCTTGTCAGAGTGAGAACCTCAGCATTTACGAGGAAGGACTTTCAGCTTACACCTCCTATGTTATTGTAGAATCTTTTTTAGTTCAACTGACTTTTAAAAATAAAAAACTTATTTAAAGGAAGAACTTCAGACTACTACTGCCATATCAGAAGAACCAGTATCATTTGCCATAAATAGATATAAAAGTAAATTAACTGTAATAAACATAGTCTCTGATTCTACCTGTTTTCTGTTTTTATTTTATTTTTATTTTTTGTATTTTTCCGAAGCCAGAAACAGGGAGGCAGTCAGACAGACTCCTGCATGTGCCTGACTGGGATCCACCCGGCACACCCACCAGGGGGTGATGCTCTGCCCATCTGGGGCGTTTCTCTGTTGCAACCAGAGCCACTCTAGCACCTGAGGCAGAGGCCACAGAGCCATCCTCAGCACCCAGGCCAACTTTGCTCCAATGGAGCCTTGGCTGTGGGAGGGGAAGAGAGAGAGAGGAAGGAGAGGGGGAGGGGTGGAGAAGCAGATGGGCGCTTCTCCTGTGTGCCCTGGCCAGGGATCGAACCCGGGACTCCTGCATGCCAGACCGACGCTCTACCACTGAGCCAACCGACCAGGGCCCTGTTTTCTGTTTTTAAAAGGATGATTTAGCCTGACCTGTGGTGGCGCAGTGGATAAAGTGTCGACCTGGAACGCTGAGGTCACCAGTTCAGAACCCGGGGCTTGCCCAGTCAAGGAACATATGGGAGTTGATGCTTCTTGCTCCTCCCCCCTTCTCTCTCTCTCCCCTCTCTCTAAAAATGAATAAGTAAAAATCTAAAAAAAAAAAAAAGATTTAGCAAATGCTCAAGAATTGCCAAAGGCATAGTGAGACCTTTCTTTTAATTGGAAAGGGACTAGCTTTCTCACTATTCAATTCATTTATCTAATAGCTATTGAATTACCACTGAAATTCTTGTTACACTTTGGGAAACACCGTTTAATAGAATATACTTCAAGTCCTCTAACAGTAGATGTGTTTTACAAATACAAACAAAATAGAAAAAGGTGAAATGAGAAGACATCTATTAACTATCATACTCTTTCCTCCTCTTGAGTATGTACTTCATTGGGAGAAGCTAGTTAGGAGACAGCCAAACTAGCCTAGTTTTGTGTTTACATGTTGCTACAATATAGAGTGGTATTATAGGTCTCATCATTACCCTAAAAGTTTTGTAAAAAAAGAGCTGTGTTTTAACTTAACATGTTTCTCTTCCTTTTTGTTTGCCACTTCCCTGCTCACTAAGGTCCCCAGTCCCTCTTTTGCCCCTCTGTCCAGCTCAAGCACCTTCTAACTAGATTTGTCCTGCTGTTTCAGGATTTTGCCCTTTTTCTTTAAGATGGACCTCTTACTTCAGAATACTTTCCTAAAAGTGGGTTATTATTATTTATATCAGGGGTCCCCAAACTGTGGCCCCCTGAGGCCATTTATCCGGCCCTGCCACACTTCCGGAAGAGGACCCTCTTTCATTGGTGGTCAGTGAGAGGAGCATAGTTCCCATTGAAATACTGGTCAGTTTGTTGATTTAAATTCAATTTTTTTACTTCAAAATAAGATATGTGCAGTGTGCATAGGGATTTGTTCATAGTTTTTTTTAAAGTCCGGCCCTCCAATGGTCTGAGGAACAGTGAACTGGCCCCCTGTGTAAAAAGTTTGGGAACCCCTGATTTTTTTTCTTTTTTTTAAGACTTTATTTATTCATTTTAGAGAGGAGAGGAGGAGGAAAGAGAGAGAGAGAAGAGGGGAGGAGCAGGAAGCATCAACTCCCCTATGTGCCTTGACCAGGTAATCCCAGGGTTTTGAACCGGTGACCTCAGCATTCCAGGTTGACGCTTTATCCACTGCGCCACCACAGGTCAGGCGACCCCTGATTTATATAAAGAAGAAAATGATCCTTTAACCTTTCAGTGGGACTCTTGTGTTTAATAAAGGGTAACTCAAGTAATTCTTGAGTGAAGGAGTACACAAGAGATGTTAGTTGGGTTGCCTTCCACACCATACTCCCTTTTAGATACTGCTGGGGAGTAGTTGAGGTAGAATCAATAATGTAACCATATTACCAAACTTTCTAGACATCCAAAGGCTTTAGTAAGAATAACTGTTTAGAGGAAGAACTTGAGTTTGCATAGTGGCACAACACCATGGGAATACTTTTTATGCCCACTAGTTCTGCTATTACTGCTGAGTTTTTGCTAATGTATATAATATGTGAAATATAGTTATATTGATATATGCGTGCATATATCAATGCATATACATATATCTGAAAAGTAGCTTCTGAATTTTAATTTTTGAAATAATGCACTGTAGGGCATTTCTAATTTCCCTCAATTATAATTATACCTTCATATGAAATGATTATCTCAGCCCTGGCCAGTTGGCTCAGTGGTAAAGCGTTGGCCCAGTGAGTGGACGTCCTGAGTTCGATTCCCAGTCAGGTCACACAGGAGAAACGACTATGGCTTTTCCACCCCTCCTCCTCTTCGTTTTCTCTCCCCTCCCCTCCGCAGTCATGGCTCGGTTGGAGCAAGTTGGCCTTGAGTGCTGAAGATGTCTCAATGGCCTTGCCTCAGGCGCTAAAATAGCTTGTTTGCCAAGCAACAGACCAACAACCCTGGATGAGCAGAACATCACCTGGTAGGGGGCTTTCCAAGTGGATCCCAGTCAGGGTGCATGGAGTAGTCTGTCTCTGCCTCCCCATTTCTCACTTAAGGGGGAAAAAATGATTATCTCTTATGGATAAGGGTTAGTTTGGTGACTGATAATAGCAGTACGGTGGTAGAGTTGGTAGTTAGTGTAAGCCAGAGCATTACTCAAGGAATAAACATACTTCTAGTTTATTATGTTTGTCTTTGCTGGCTTATCTGGTAAATTCACCTGTTGACATAGCAAGGTGGCAGCTAGGAGTGATTTACTGTGATTTCATGATTTTTAGAAGTTGACAGTACCTTAGACAGTTGATAAATATTTACAATACAAATTGCATTAAGAACTTCCTAAAGATGATAATATTTTAATATTCTTTTCTTCATGATTCTATAGTTTTTACTACCCAGCACATCTCTCTCTTTTTTTTTAACAGAGACAGAGAGTCAGAGAGAGGGATAGATAGGGACAGACAGACAGGAACGGAGAGAGATGAGAAGCATCAATCATCAGTTTTTCATTGCGACACCTTAGTTGTTCACTGATTGCTTTCTCATATGTGCCTTGACCGTGGACCTTCAGCAGACCAAGTAACCCCTTGCTCGAGCCAGCGACCTTGGATCCAAGCTGGTGAGCTTTGCTCAAACCAGATGTGCCCGCGCTCAAGCTGGCTACCTCGGGGTCTCGAACCTGGGTCCTCCGCATCCCAGTTCAACACTATCCACTGCACCACTGCCTGGTCAGGCCTCAGCACATCTCTTTGTGGACAAGTCCCACCGGGGGTGAGGACGACGGAGACTCAAAGACCCGAATCCGGGGACCAGGTTCAGTGACACAGATCCACTTTATTCAGGAAGTAAGCTAGCTTATATACACAGGTTCAGCCTATAGGGTGTTACAGCATGTTCCTCAAAGCCAGTGGCTGAAAAGATCAGGGAGCTGCATGGTTGGCGCTGAGTCACTTCCTTATAGTGGGCGAGCTCCCTTCCTGGGTATGCCCAGGCAGGTTCTGGGAGCTGGAGTATTCTCACAGCATTGCATCAGCCACAGCTGCTAGGAGTGCACTCTGCGCTCCACTCACATCTCAATAGTATATCCTTTCAAGGTTCAAGGTTCACAATTAGTAATAACTGCATAGAGTTAATTAAGTCTAACAGTTAACATAGACAAACTTATATTGCTGTTGGCTGATAATTAGCATTTCAATTAATATAAATGAAAGATAATCCTACGGAAGCACAGAAGGCTAGGCAAAATTGTACTGCTTCAAAATAATTTTATATTTAATATTTTCCAACTTTGGCCTGAGACAGATAAGTATCAGGATTTGGGGGAGAATCTTTAAAAGATATGTGACATGTTGGTACCCCCCATTTCCAGTACCCACCTGACACCATACATAGTTTGTATATTAGTCTTATGGAATTTGCAAGCACACCCTACTTATGTGTAAGGTAGAATATAATGTAATATTCTAGTTAGGCCATTTTCTATCGTCATCTATCATTTAAAACCTAAAATGATTTGGAGCATTTTAGATTGCTATCATCAGGAAATTGTGTCCTTTTTTTTTGTCAGTTGAAATTTTTTATAACAATTAGAACAAAAATGAGTAAAATGGTTGATTAAACCATAAATATTGGTTCTATTTAACTTTTGTTTGCCTCAATAATAAGTGGTTTGTTTACTTCATTTCAGAGAATTAGCCAAAAGCCATTATTGTAATCACTTCAATATAAAAATGAAAGGAATTCCAAAATAATAAAAACTCTTCTTCTTTATTTAGCTTATCTACTTTCATACTAGGCATTCACTTACAACAAACAAAAAGTTTAATAATATTCACCCACTAAGAGCTTGTACTCTCAGTGGAATTCACTCCCTTGGCCAGTGTTTGAAAACTTTGATTACCATAAATATTCCATTTTTCAGATGCTCTCTGTGTGGCAGTATTAACCCTTTTCTTTCTTGCCAAACGCAGAAAAAATTTACCAGTTTCTCCTTTATTTTATCCCCAAAGTCTTAATTTCTGGCATTTTTGTTTTTTTCAGAATTTAGTGACTTTTGTGTTTAATACTTTTGTGTGTGTGTGTTGGGTTTTTTTGGGGGTTTTTTTTTTGGTGTGTGTGTGTTTAATACTTTTAATTCTTAGGCTTATAAGCTTAAGAAGTAGCAGTTGCCTTGGGCTAAAGAAAGAGATAGAAAGAGCGGGAGCACATGCAAGAATGAGCAGGCATGATATCAACAGTAGGAGGTATATAAGGTGTGAGCAGTGTTACACACAAGCCAAAAATACTCAGTGATTAGATGTTAATTGATACACAAGTCTATGGTCACTACCACTTAATTTTATATCACAAAATCTGGTGAAAATAAAATTTTATAACTCAGATTGATGACTTAGGCAGATAAAAGACAAAAGTATTTATTGCATTTCTTTTGTCCTGCCAGTTTGAAATAATTTTGATTAGTATATTATGTTCTAGACTCTGTTTTTAGAGAATAAATAACTTTTAAATTGTGGATGAATATATAATAGCATACAGTTTTAATGAATATATAATATACTAGCATATAGTAACAAAATACAAGGAGGTAATATTATAACTATAACTTGTATAGGATATATGGGTTTTTTTGTATTTTTCTGAAGCTGGAATCGGGGAGGCAGTCAGACAGACTCCCGCATGTGCCCGACCAGGATCCACCCTGCATGCCCACCAGGGGGCGATGCTCTGCCTATCTGGGGCGTCGCTCTGTCCCAACCAGAGCCACTCTAGCGCCTGGAGCAGAGGCCAAGGAGCCATCCCTAGCGCCCGGGCCATCTTTTGCTCCAATGGAGCCTCTGCTGCGGGAGGGGAAGAGAGAGACAGAGAGGAAGGAGAGGGGGAGCGGTGGAGAAGCAGATGGGCGCTTCTCCTGTGTGCCCTGGCCGGGAATCGAACCTGGGACTTCCGCACGCCAGGCCGACACTCTACCACTGAGCCAACCAGCCAGGGCTGGATATATAGTTTTTAAAAAGTTCTTAGACATGTTATCAGTTTTTTTCTGCTGTATGTAGACAAGAAAATATTTGTTTCTATTAGAGAATAAAATAATTGGTTATAGTTTAACGTTTAAAAGCTATTAATAGGTAATAAGTCTGGGATTTGGTTCCCCAGTTTCCTAATGCCTGTGATGCTCATTATTGAATGGAGAGTCCAGCCATTTTAACCTTAGTCCAGCCACTCCTGTTTTATATACATACATTGTGCCCTATTTCCCAAGTAGTTCATTGATCATTTAGGTTTAATGCTTATTTCATAGTTAGACTTGTACCTTATTAGCTGGTTCCTGGAAAACACTTTGCTCAAATGACAAAATATAGTTTATTATTTAAATGTAATCATTACACAAAAAAACTAAAAAAATTATAAATTGACTGAGTACTTCTACCTCAGTATATTAATATAAAATTAGTATTCCTTATCAAATTACATTATATATGAGCTTTATGTTTCAAGAAACATACTTATGTTAAGTAAGATTTAGTTGATAACAATCTTTTTGGGCACCTCAGAATAAGTAACCTGTCCTGTATTATCCAACGGTTTTTCAGCTATAAAGGACTCTCTTTTAAGAGTTCAGTAGTTCACACCAGTAGTGGTAGAGTAGAAAGAGTTCAGGTAGTTGAGATCTCTCTTTTTATAAGTGAGGAAACAGGGTCAGGGTCCACACACATTGGGAATTGCTCCAGATTCTCCCATCCAAGTACTAACCAGGCCCGACCCTGCTTAGCTTCCGAGATCAGACGAGATCGGGCGCGTTCAGGGTGGTATGGCCGTAGACTGCTCCAGATTCTGATGATTAGTGGCAAAGCTATAGTAAGAACTCAGATCTTACCCACTAAATTGAACTTAATTTCCAAAGAACAGTTTGATTTGTGCATCAATGAATAATTAGAAATAGAAGGTGTGGGCTTGTTTCTGAACTGATTTTGGATATTTTGGATAGAGATTAGGTATAGATATAGATACAGATTTTATGTTGACAAAGAAGTAAAGTTATTTTCCATTAAAATTTTTTTATAATTATAAAAGTATATACAAAATGCACATTCTACAGAGTTTTTCTGATATTTCTGTTTACTCGTCTTTTTTACTCCCCTGAAGAATTTTTGAGTTAACACTATGATATTAAAAAGCAGCATGTTTCAAAAAAAAAAAAAAAAAAAAAGGCAAAAGCAGCATGTTTCATTAGGTGTCCATAACCTTTGAGTTGTGCCTAAATAATAATTACTGGATTACTACAGTACACCTAAAATCTCAATATGTTCTGTGGTCTGTCTAGTACATGAGCAGGTAGTGATTTAATCACTTAAATGAGTAGTAAGTCAGCTTTTCCTATTTGATGTTTTTCTTGCTCAAAAGAATCAATGAAACCATTCATCTGAAAATTTCTTAGTTATTGATGTATGTGTTTCTTCTACTTTCAAGCTGATTTGGTATGTGCTTGCATAGATTAGAGGAATGTGTTGGTGACAGTTTTCTTTATGTTGCTAGAAGCCTCACCCCACCTCCCTACACACCTTATTGTTTTCTGTCTCCTGAATTTTATTGTTATCTTAATATACCTTATCTTTCTAATGTCTTTAACTCCCTTGTCAAGAAGAAATTTAAGAGTTTATATAGCAACAGTAAATAATAATAAAAAATACTCCTTTATTTATGACCAAGAACTCTTAAAAAAGAAACAACTTGAAAGCTTCAGTTATCTCCATTATCTCCATTAATAAAGGGATATGTGACATGGGTAACATATGTTGTTTCCATTTGAATTGAAGTACATTTGTCCGGTGTGGAGATTCATCTGTTGTCCACAAAGTAATCACACCATGGAGATGCCCCCTTAGCTTTTACGTACCATTCCTGGTGAAATTCATCTCCTGCTGGCCATTCTAGCCTGTGTTATCTCAGAATAAAGTCAAACTACAGGCAGAGCAGTTTGATGTGACACTTCATAGCTTCCTAGGAGCAGGAACAAAGGCAATTTTGTCTTGGATCTTCTATGCAGACTTTTTTGGATGGACTCAAGTAGGCAAGTAATCATACTTAGTATTTGACAGTTTCACCAAAAATTTGAAAGAGGGACTTCCTGTCAATTAAATAGTCTTATTTGGTATAAGAGCCACATGCAGTTCTTTGCCTCCTTGAATGTGGCTCTTCCACAAAATACCACGTGCGGGCACTACCTCGATAAGGAATGTACCTACCTATATAGTTTAAAAAATTTGGCTCTCAAAAGAAATTTCAATCCCTGTACTGTTGATATTTGGCTCTATTGACTAGTGAGTTTGCTGACCACTGCTAGCTATCTTGAAGCGTCTTCTTGGTTCAAAAAAGTTGATCATATTTTAAAGTAACAGAATTCTTCTGTAGAAATATCCTATTCCTTTTTAACTAAGCAATAAGATTAGTTAACCTAATACGACTTTTTCAAAGGTGTATTTTCTATCAGACTCTATTTTAAGTCTCTTAAGCTAGTTATTTAGGGTTTCAATCAGTTGAAAAAGACTTTCAGTTCCAGTCCTCCTACTTTGTTTCCGTTGGAAAAGCATTTCCTAGTTTCTCTTTTTCCTCTGCCTTCCAAAACCTACTAAATGATTTTTCTAGCCAAGAAACATTTTTTTTGTTTGTTTGTTTTTGTGGGTTTTTTTAAAATATGAAACGCTTCACGAATTTGCATGTCATCCTTGCGCAGGGGCCATGCTAATCTTCTCTGTATCGTTCCAATTTTAGTATATGTGCTGCCAAAGTGAGCACTAGCCAAGAAACATTTGTTGTGACAATATATTTTTTAAGTTTTTTCTTTTTGATGACCAAGTTCAGTCATTCCTCAACCTTTTACTTGCTGGTGGAGATAGCAGTGCCAACATTTATTTAAAGTCTGCCTCAGTTGGATTGCCCCTTGGGAGAAGCATGTCATTTGTGGTAATGCCATTGCACACACTACCTTCATTATGTCTTGTGGTGTTTAATCTGACCTAAAAATACTATATTTTTATCTGACCTAGAAATTAAGGTTTTATTTTGAATGGCTTCTCATACTTTTGTTTTGAATATTTTCTTCTCTTATACTGCTTACTAATGCTTCCCAAGGCAAGGAAGACTTTATTTTCAATTTTCATTTAAATCATATTAAAAACTAAAACTGGCAGTTTTGTTTGAAAAGGTTTAAATGAAAATAAAATGGAATCTAGACTTAAAAACTAAACTTCAAACTAATCAGAAAATGCTTATCTTATAGAGATTTTTGCCCCATTCTACTGGTGCATTTCAGTAATCATTTTCATGTTTTCTGGAGACATGAGAAGCAAATAATTCTCCATAGTAATATTTTTTTAAAAAGTCTTTCTGCTTACTTTTAATCTTAATTTGTTTTAAACTGTAATTCCAATCAAAGAGCTTTAGAACTATGTAGTGTGTTATGACATTGTTTTATAAGTAAATACAGAAATTTTCTTGCATAGTTTTAGAATCTTTCTCTGAGATGCTAATTCTTAATAGTTCTGAATCTGAACATTTCAGTATGTAGTCTCTGGATTACTTTTTCAACATGGCGCTGCTTTTTAAATTGTTTATTTCAACTGTGTAAAAGGCTTGACTTTAGAATTAGGAGTGCAGGGATTGTGAAGTGGCCCTTTATAATTAATGGTGTACCAACAAAATAGCTACATTAAGCTGATTTCAATTTAGAGATGATAAAAGAGCATAATTCTGATATTTTGTATTTAATTTTATAAATATCCAACTTAATGTGTGTGATAGTATTATCAGAGACAGTTGAATATAGCTGAATGTTGAGTTACTTTTTTTTTCTATTTTGTTTTCACAAGAAAGATTTCCCCATTTTGCTCACATCCTAGTTCAGATTACATGTCACAGAGTCAAAATATGCTTAATTTGTTAGCTGTTTAGTTGGAATTCACAGCATAGTGGAAAATGTTTGCAGATAATTCTATGCAATAGTAGAAAATTCAGTTGATTCCTCGTATTTCTTCAGGGCAGTGATCACAACCAGATTCAACGTATGCACAAAGCAGCGGATACCATGGTAGCGGCCGTCGCTGATTGCTTTTACCATGTTGGATCCATTGTCAGTCTCAAAGACCTACTTCCAGCTAGGTGCCTTGAACTCAAATAGCTTTTCACACAGACTTCAGGATGTGAGCTAAGGTATGGCCTTTTTTCATGAGCTGGGCCTACATATGGGTTAACAGTAACCTGCAACTTTTATAGAAAAGAGACTACTGGCTATAGTTTAATGTCAGACAATGACTAGTTGTAGTCATCATTAGGCAGATAGTGTGTGTTCTTCGTATATTTGGACCACTCCCCTTTTTGAGATTATCCCTTTTTTTCTCCTCTGTATGTTTCTACCAAAAAAAGACTATCCACATAAAAATTTCTCATTAGAAACTATTGTAAAGGTCTTAAGATATGTCAGCTTTATGATTGAACCATTGTCTTCAGTAAGAGATGTATATGATCATTTCTTTTACTCATTTGGTGTAAACAGTAATATTTTTTTAAACTTTTCTGGATTTTGCACTTTTTTATTTTGCTCTGAAAAAATCATAATGTATTCCTAACGATTTTCACATTTTAATAATAGGAATTTCTCCTACTAATCATCTTTCAGAAACTGGAATTAGAAAATAGGTATTTATTAACAGGACTTGAAATTTAGAGTTATTTGTTTTCCAGGGTAACTTGCCCTAAATTGCATTGAGACAATTCACTCTCTCTGTAAGAGGTTCTTGTTTCTTATAGGTGAAAATACTTTAATTCTGGAAAAACAAGCTTCACTCCCATATCTTCCTTCCCTGCTTGGCAAGATACATTTCTTGAAGTGAAATCTTTATTCGAGAGCACAGTAGATCAACTGATTGATGATAGATTTTAGGAAACCATCTTTTTAAGCTATAACCATAACGCTCCTGTTTTCTCAAACTGCTTACTGTTGTTTTCCTGTTAAGGTTCAATAGCCCTATTACTCAAGAATTTTTTAAGCCCTGATATAAGATAAGAGAAATACTTATAATTGGAGAGAGTCTTATAAGTTCAAAGGTAGTACTTTCAAGCAGCTTATGCACTTGTCTTGACTCTCAGTTTTTGATACTGATTGTGAATAGCTATTAATAAAGAAGTTGAGACTCTGAGCTTGTCTACCAGAATCCTATCTTTATTAAGAAAATTGTCAGACTCACTATTAAACTGTATTCTAAACTGTAGTCTCAACTTTATTTCATAGCTATAAAAGATACACTGTCTTATTTGATTCTAGTAGTAAAAAATGTTTGATATTTCAGTCTTAAAACAATCTCTATATTTGCCTTACATATATATGGGAACATGTTTATATACACCTCTGCACACAGCACTTGCTGACTAAAATGGTATACAATATGACCTCTAACAAGTGGTCCTTCAGTGGCAAAGGAAAATGGGCCATGTGTTCTCTGTGACTTTTTATACCTCAGGGAAGATAAGAAGAAGGAGCCTAGGAGAAAAGGCAATAACCCAGTGATGCTGTATGCATTTTTAATTAAGTCATCTTGCCAGGTGACGTAGTATATACTTTATAGTTAAAAAATATCTGAGGACACAATGGGAGCCAATTCAGAGCACAAACATACTACTTTATCCATCGATCCATGCTACCACCGAGTGGATCTTCTTAATTTACCCCTTATTTTCTGATTTTTGTCTTTGTGGTAAAGAGTAGTTTATTTGTGCATAGATAACATAATTATTTTGAGGAGTCTTCTACCTGTTAGTCTTTTATAGTTTTCTAAGGCTCCATGCCTACTTTGTGAAATATTGTTTTAATATAATAGACAAGTCCTTTTGTTGGTAGGAATACAACTAGAAAAATAAGTGATATTTAGTTTAGATCATACCGTAGTGTAAGTATTTTAAACATGTTTATTTATATATGATTTTCATCTGTTTTTAATTATTAATAATGAATTAACAAAGGTGTAGATTTTTAGTATCTAAACAGTAGTGTAATTATGTTTGTTATGTGAAGGACGTGCTGAGAATTAAAATAGAAAAAAGGGAATTGATACTTACTTTTTCAGTGAATCTTATAGTAAAATACTACTGCATTCATCCAGAAAATTTAAAGAAACCTTGCCATAATACATCCTATTATACATAATTTTATATAAGGTTGGGTATATTTTAGACCTGAAATAGAAAATAACAGAGAATTATCATTTAAATGTTTATGCCCTAGTACCTTAGTGTTTATATTAAGTTTCGGTATATAGAAGCACAGATGTGTTGATACGTAATAATGAACCTGCACTTTACTCTGGAACATTCTCCCTCCCCCGATTTTAATATACTCTGTGTAAAATAGAGAGAGAGTGGAATTTAAAAGTGTATGAGGTTCTTTGATTCCCAAATCTTAGAAGACGGGATAAATACCTGTGGCTTTTAGATATAGAACTGATTTCTCTATTTCTAGGTATTTGCAATTACTATAAGTATGTTTTTAAAGGTGTGGATCCAAGAACACATCAGGTATCTGGGTCTCTTTTACACTATGACATTTCCACAATGTTTATCTCTTGTTCATTTTTTATGTTTGAAGGGAAAACGTACCCAATACTTTATTATGCTAGCTAGGCTTTATCTTACAGCTTCAAAAGCAGCAATAAATCTAATTTAAACTACCTCTGATATATATCGTGTATATGTCAAATGAAATGCACGCTGTTGTTTTGATTTTTAACCACTATTACTGATTTACAGAGGTATTTATTTTTCAATCCTGAAGTCTTAATATTACTTCATTTCTTTCCACATTAAAACATTTTTTTTAGATCTAAAAGGGAAAATGCTAAAACAGGAGTAAAACCAGATGCATCCGACCAAGAACCAGAAGGACTCACTCTCTTGGTACCAGATATACAGAAGACGGCTGAGATTGTTTACGCCGCCACTACCAGTCTGCGGCAAGCTAATCAGGGTATAGCCAGTTGTGTTCCTCAAAACTGCCTTCCTCTTCCCTCTGTGTGAATGCTGCTCAAGCAAGTTAATTTACTTAAAAATTTGGTTCTTTGTCAGGTTTTCAAGTGAATTATGAAGTAGTCTCTAATTGGAAAATATGTATTTACTATGTATGATTTCTAATACTGAATTTAGTAGGTTGAGCGAGCATCACGTTTCCCCAATGAATGTCATGAAATTGAAAAATGTCATTGTATTAGATAGAAGATACCACAAAACTATGTGCGAGAATTTAGTTAAAATTAGTATTTCATGTAATAGCAACAGATTCTGAATTATCTATTGTTGTGCTTTTGCTGTTTTTGCCTAAATAGATGAAACCTAATTAACATTTGAAGAATTTAAGCTTTAAAGTTGATGAGATTTTTTAGCCCTACTAGTTATGTTTATGAAATAGAAATTTTTTATTCTTAAAATGGTAAAGATAATTGTAAAGAGCTGGTAATATTTTGGGTTTCAGAATTTGAACTCTAGAAGTTAATTGTTTTTTGTTTTAATCTTATAAATTAACAGAAAAAAAACTAGGTGAATGCTCAAAGAAGGTGGTTATGAAACCCAAACCTTTATCTGTATTGAAATCACTTGAAGAAAAATATGTGGCTGTTATGAAGAAATTACAGTTTGGTGAGTTGATATTTTAGTCTTTATTCCTTTAGATTTCCTTTCCCATTTTTTAATAGTGCTATTAAAAATGTTCTGCTAAATTAAAGATTTTGAAACTTGCTGGTACTATGAATTATTCATATTCTCCTTCCATATACATATGTGTGAGCATACACACACATATGCATAATTTTATCATCTTTTTATCTTTTTGGAATTCATAGCTATATTTATATCTAGTTATACGTATTTGGAAATCATGATTCAGTAGAAACCTAGAAAAAGCAAAGCCAGCTGTCTAACAAAGAGGCAGAAAGTTGTTTTCTTTTTTTACCTCTTCATTTCTATATATCCTGGCCTGGAGAAAGACAAGACCTGTGACTTTTTTTTTTTTTTTACAAAGAGAGAGTCAGAAAGAGGGATAGATAGGGACAGACAGACAGGAATGGAGAAAGATGAGAAGCATCAATCATTAGTTTTTCGTTGCAACACCTTAGTGTTCATTGATTGCTTTCTCATATGTGCCTTGACCGCAGGCCTTCGGCAGACCGAGTAACCCCTTGCTCAAGCCAGCAACCTTGGGCTCAAGCTGGTGAGCTTTTGCTCAAACCAGAAGAGCCCACGCTCAAGCTGACGACCTCGGGGTCTCGAACCTGAGTCCTCTGTGTCCCAGTTCGATGCTCTATCCACTGCACCATTGCCTGGTCAGGCTGAGCCAGTTTTTAACTTACGTATGCCATGACTGCAGGAGGGATGGGCAGAGTGAGAGAGAGAGAGAGAAGGGGGAGGGGTGGAGAAGAAAATAGTCACTTCTCCTATGTGCTCTGACTGGGAATTAACCAGGGAGATCCACATGCTGGGCTGATGCTCTACCACTGAGACAAATGACCAGGGCCTAGATTCACTTTTCTATTTACTTTTTCACTTTGTGACAACCTGTTTCCCACAAAAAGTCCTCTTTTCCCATTCAGAAAGCCTGACTGATTGAGATTAGGTTTGTGAGTTGCCCCAACTAGGTAACGAAACATATGTGTTGAAACCTTTAATATCCGTTTCTGAATTCAATGAATGGGATTTTGAATCTCAAGTCAATGGACAGTAACTTTGTTGGGAAAGCATGCATAAGTTAAAAATAAATCATTTCTGATTTTTGAATCATTAAAAATGTATAAAAACACACATATATATATTTTTTTTAGTGAGAATGAAGGAGAGGGAAAGAGAGACAGACTGGGACAGACAAACAGGAATGGAGAGAGATGAGAAGCATCAGCTTAGAGTTGTGACACCCTTGGTTGTTCAATGATTGGTTTCTCATATGTGCCTTGACCAGGGGTCTGCAGCCAAGTCAGTGACCCGTTGCTTCAGCCAGCAACCTTGGGGGCTCAAGCCAGTGACCTCGGGCTTCAAGCCACCTTTGGGCTCAAACCTGCATCATAGGATCTTGTCTATGATCCTATGCTCATGCCAGTGACCCTACCCTCAAGCTGAATGAGCTTGCTCTCAAGCTAGCAACCTCAGGGTTTTGAACCTGGGTCCTTAGTGTCTCCGATTGATGCTCTATCCACTGTGCCACCACCTAGTCAGGCAAATTTATTTATTTATTTATTTTTAGAAATGAGATCTAATGAGAATAGTTGTTGGGATTTCAGATTCTGAAGTATTTGCCCAAAATATTATATACCAATTGTTATCTACTTGTAATAAATTATCTACTTTGCCTTGTCATTTAGTTACTTGAATAATCTACTAATGTGTCCACACTGTAGACTAAAAATCATTTTTTGTTTCTGCGTTTATTACATATTTTATCCATGAAGTAGATGTTGTAGTTTGCTATCCTTCTACTTTGCAGTCCTCTCCATTTTGAGTTGAAGAAGGGCTATTGATGTATTTGTGATTTTTTTCATTGTTTTTATTTTCTCTCCTTTTAGATACATTTGAGATGGTTTCTGAAGATGAAGATGGGAAGCTAGGTTTTAAAGTAAATTACCACTACATGTCTCAGGTGAAAAACTCAAATGACGCAAACAGTGCTGCCAGAGCCCGCCGCCTTGCTCAGGAAGCTGTGACACTGTCAACCTCACTGCCCCTTTCGTCATCCTCTAGTGTGTTTGTGCGCTGTGACGAGGAGCGTCTTGACATCATGAAGGTAGGAAAACTTCCTCCATAACTCCTGACTAATTGTTCAAATAGTCATACAAAGCAGTAGTTCAATAACATTCTGTTGACCATTGTGGAGATCAGTAGAAGGAGTCCCTTTCTAAATTTAATTCAGACTATGTGGATGAGACTGCTGTTTAAATTAAGATTTAGAAGAAAACACCAAAATACCTTCCTTGAGCAGAAGCTCTATGCAGCCTCTCATAGTTTTAGAGCATAGTATCAAAGGATTCAATGCTGGTCAGTAGGAAGAAAGTTACAGGATTCTTCCTTGTCATCCAAGATTCTTCTCTAATGTTTTATACTACCAGATTTCAAAAAATGGGTTTTTTTTTCTTTCTAGGAAATTTATGTATTAACAGATTCATAAGGTCTGTGAACTCAGTAATGGCAGTATAGTAATGAATAACTAGCACCTTTATGTTTTAACTCTGGTGATTTAAAGATTTGTCACCTGGGGGTGACTTTCTTTACATTTATGATTTAATTCATAGGTTAAATATTCTGTCTCCCTTAGATAGATACATTGCTGAAACTATTGACCCATTGATTTGAGGAAGTTTCTTATTGCTTGTTCCTTTGCTTTGTTCCTTTGGATATTTATTTTCGTAGACATCTTAGAGACCTTACCTATTTGGCCACCCTCTTACCTATTCCTTGTTATGAACAGTAGAGCTGATTATAGGATGATTGCCTAGGAAACTATATTATTACTAAATGAGTCACATAAGTTCAGACTGTTACTTAATCTCTGCTAAGCAGTAATCTGTATTTAATACAGAGATTCCAAAATGGAGCACCAGCACGTAAATCAGGGTCACTGCAGACGGACTCTAGTGCCGCTGCCTCCACTCATGGGTGTGCAGAGCCAGGGGCTTTGCTGCCTGCGCCTTGCTCAGTATCTGTCGAGGGCTCAAATGAAATTTGTTAAATAATTCTTACACTCACTGCTGGGCTTTCTGCTATTTTTTTGTACGACTAAAAATCCTAAGGGAAATACCTACTGTCTCTCAAAACCTTATTGTCATAAGCTGTCATGTGACAGCTTTTATTCCTATTGCCGACTACTTGTCTTATCCCAGAGAAAAATATTAAAAGTAAGTTGTTTTTTAAAACATTAACTTATCTGAAGATTTAAAGCAGGAAGTTAACCTCATGCCTTTGATATATGATAATGAATGTACCTTGAATCTCATATTGTTAAAAATGCCATAGAGAACATTAAGAAGGAAAGATCTCAAAAAAAGTAACAATATTTTAAAAAGTATTTGATGTTAAGGTAAACTTTTCTGCCAATAAAGCATCTTTTTTTCTTGTTTTTTGGGTTTTTTTGTTGTTGTTGTTTGTTTTTATTTCTGTACCTTGCCTCATGCCCCCAGCCCATGCCCCATGCAGTCTCATTCCATTCCCACTTTCCTCTCCCCTGCCTCAACCCCTCTTTCCCTCTGGCTGTTGCTACCCTGTTGTCTGTATGTGTGTTATGTATATATGATTTTGGCTAATCCCTTCACCTTCTTTAATCCAAACCAAATCATTTGATCCTAATCTAAAACCATGTCCTTGTTCTATATTTATTTCTAATACATTTCAATAGAGATGTAAATATAGGATGCATGTAGGCTGGCAGAAGGTTGTTCTTATTTCATGGTGGATTGTGTTTTCCTACATAGCATTGTTGAATAGTAACATGGACTTTTGTATGTTTGTATTCCTGCTAGGTTCTGATAACTGGTCCAGCAGACACTCCTTATGCAAATGGCTGCTTTGAGTTTGATGTATATTTTCCTCAAGATTATCCCAGTTCACCCCCTCTTGTGAATTTAGAAACAACTGGTGGTCATAGCGTGCGATTCAATCCAAACCTTTATAATGATGGCAAGGTAATGTAATTATAGTCCTTTGTTTCTAGTGCCAAATTGTTGTGACCAAAGGTTTTTAATTTGAACAGAAATTTTGGATTAGTTATTTATTTAGTTATTTATGTGCAGAGCACATAGCTTCCTTCATACCTATTTCCTGTGTGCAGATATTAGCTTGAGGAATATGAGAGAAGGAACCTTAAGGGGCAGAAACACAACCGTGTTAAGAAGCACTTAGAGCCTTAAGTTACTAAGGCTCTAACTTATTGAATACATCCCTTGGCCAATTAAGAGCTTTCTCCAATCTGGAGATAGCAGAGCCAGATGTCTTTTTTTGCCTCTTACTTTTCTTTACCTTCCCATATTTCTAATTTTAGTATCATTTCAAAAGTGCGTGAAGGTAGATAAATGGCGAAGGCATCATCTGTGTTCCTTTTATGTGTATCATAACTTTTTCTATAACTGTCCAATTTTTTTATGAACATATAATTGTGAACTTTAATGTATATTTAAATGTTTTATATTTTATTATAGGTAGAAAGATACATTTGTATCATCCCCCCTAAATAATAGTTGACAAACACGTATAATAAAAATTATTTCATATGACAGTATACCCTCTAAAATTTGACTCAGAAGAACAGTCCTCACTTTTTAAAGTAATTTTGGACAAATTAAATGCAGTTTCAACATAAATTTTATGCTGAGGTTATTTAATGTTTGAAAGTCAACAGAAGGTCAGAAGAATTTATAGACTTCACAGGCAGACACTACTTTGGTCATGTGAGAACAGTGAGTTCTTGAAGTTGATTGGTATATTTAAGATGGCCCAGTTTTCTCTTGGTCTTGCCTTGCTATTTTCAAAAGGTACATGCTGCCTCAAATCTGGGCTTGCGGGTTTCATTTGGTCCTCATTATAAGCTCATGTCATAAAACTGGAATTTGGTTTTTGAATTTATTGCAGGAGATTTAGCCAGACACAGACCTACTTTCTCTGGGAAAGCAAAGAACAGGTCTTTTATAACTGAACAGAGAGGACGAAATAGCAATGCTGATTTTACTCAAGAGAAGGACTAGAACCTGAAGAATTTAAGTGTAAAATGTTAAAATGTATTTAAGAAATTACTTTCTGTGTGTGTATGTGTGTGTGTATGTGTGTGACAGACAGAGAGGGACAGATAGAGACAAACAGACAGGAACAGAGAGAGATAAGAAGCATCAATCATTAGTTTTTCATTGTGGCACCTTAGTTCATTGATTGCTTTCTCATATGTACCTTGACTGGCAGGCTACAGTAGAGCGAGTGACCCCTTGTTCAAGCCAGTGACCTTGGGCTTTAGGTCAGTTACCATGGGGTCATGTCTATGATCCCATGCTCAAGCCAGTGTCCCCGTGCTTAAGCCAGATGAGCCCATGCTCAATTGGATGATCCCCCACTCAAGCCAGCGACCTCAGGGTTTCGAACCTGGGTCCTCTGCGTCCCAGTCTGATCCTCTGTCCACTACGCCACTGCCTGGTCAGGTAGAAATTACTTTTTTACTTGAAAGTCCAGTATCTGAATTATATAGTTGTTTTATTATATACTGGTAATAATATTTAACCTTGGATCTAAGAATACCTACCATTGGTAGTCACAGGGATGCTCTAAAATCAAATGAGATGGACCGTCTATCAGTAATTTAAATAATAATACACATATTCATTCAGATATAAACAGTTCTTTTATTTATTCATTTATTTTAGAGAGAGGAAGGGAGGGAGAAAGAGAAACATCGATTTGTTGTTCCATTTATTTATTCCGTCACTGGTTGATTCTTGTATGTGCCCTGACTGGGGATCAAACCCACAGCCATGACATATTGAACTGTACTAACCAACTAAACTACCCAGCTAGGGCTGAAGGAGACTTTTAAAAATGAAAAATAGTACCACTTTTTCTCACTGAACATTTTTTTATTTGGAAAAGAGTTATTTTTTATTAAAAAAATACTTTATTTTTATAATGTGTAATAGGTACTGATGCATTTTTCTTTATGATAAAATTGTAATGTCATAGATTTGGATCACATCTGAAGATGCCAGTTTGTGTTAACAGACTGACCCTTAGGGTCTTGATTAGGGTCATAAGACTGAGATACTTTGACATAATAGCATTTCATTTTTACTTTTAGTTGTGACAGTTTGCTTTTAAAAAGTGCTCCTTTCAATCTGTTCGTTGCTTTTCTCCTTATTTCTCAGGTTTGCTTAAGTATCTTAAATACCTGGCATGGAAGACCGGAAGAGAAGTGGAATCCTCAGACCTCAAGCTTTTTGCAAGTAAACAAATTTCTGTGACAGTTTCACTTAGAAAATGCAAAACTACTTATGTTTGGGGAAAAAAATTTTTAGTGACCAAGAATAAACATAAACTAAACAAAAAAAATAGACTTACAAGAAGAAATATTAAATAGCTTATAGATGAGCAGGTAAGTCAGTGGAGTCTCTTCTTATCTGGAGTTTTAGAATCTTAAGTTAGGGCATAATATAAAAATGTATTTTTTCAAAGTTGCCTTTTTTTTTTTTACAGAGACAGAGAGTCAGAGAGAAGGATAGACAGGGACAGACAGTCAGGACGGAGAGATAAGAAGCATCAATCATTAGTTTTTCATTGTGCATTGCAACACCTTAATTGTTCATTGATTGCCTTCTCATACGTGCCTTGACCGCGGGCCTTCAGCAGACCAAGTAACCCCTTGCTTGAGCCAATGACCTTGGGCTCAAGCTGGTGAGCTTTGCTCAAACCAGATGAGCCCTCACTCAAGCTGGCGACCTTGGGGTCTCGAACGTGGGTCTTCTGCATCCCAATCCGACACTCTATCCACTGCGCCACCGCCCAGTCAGGCAAAGTTGCCTTTTTAAAAAATTCCAAAATTGCCGTTAAAGGAGACTGATGCAACGGGATAAGAAGGTTTTCCCAGCTCCCAGTCAGTACAAGGCTTAAACTCATGTGAGCAGCCTTTAATGAATTACTAGAGTTATATATCTCTATGATATAATACTTCTGTAATCTAGTTAGTAATAGCATTCATTTGAGGCTCAGAAGTACTGTCTCAAAGTTTATAAATTAATTTCTACAAACCGCTTGAGTACATAAAATATGTAATATCCCATCAAATGTTTTTTACTGATGCTTTATTTTAATAGTTCAGAATTCTAGCAGCAAAGAAATGAACAAGGAAGCATGAATTAACTTTGTTGTTTGTTCATTAAGGAAACAGAGACAAATTATTGTTGCTCAGTAATAGTTTAAACTCATATATAGTTTAGTGTTTGAGAAAGACCATAAGTTACCCCAGGTAACCCTATTAAAGTTGACTTACCCTAAAAGGAGTCTTTTCCTATATCCTTGTTTTGAATTAGGTTAAAGAAGTTATGAAACAATTTTTAGTCTGGTGTGTGTTTCTGATTGTCTATAAAGACCTTGCAGTGTCCTATGAAATAGCAAGATAGAACTATACAGTTTTTCCTTTTGCCAGTAATGGAGACCAAGAATAAAAGTGGTTATGTGGTTCATGCAAACCAACTGAAGAAGTTAATAGAATATTTCCCCAAGTAACTACTTGTTCATTTTAGAAGTAATTGTATTAATTCTTTTCCTAATAAAACTTTAAAATACTTTTTCTACATACCTGTTACTGTTGTCAACATAAACTAAGCTTATGAGTCTTACTCAGAGATATCTCCTTTTTTTTTTTTTTTGTATTTTTTTCTGAAGCTGGAAACGGGGAGAGACAGTCAGACAGACTCCCGCATGCGCCCGACCGGGATCCACCCGGCACGCCCACCAGGGGCGACGCTCTGCCCACCAGGGGGCGATGCTCTGCCCCTCCGGGGCGTTGCTCTGCCACGACCAGAACCACTCTAGCGCCTGGGGCAGAGGCCAAGGAGCCATCCCCAACGCCTGGGCCATCCTTGCTCCAATGGAGCCTTGGCTGCGGGAGGGGAAGAGAGAGACAGAGAGGAAGGAGGGAGGGGGGTGGAGAAGCAAATGGGCGCTTCTCCTGTGTGCCCTGGCCGGGAATCAAACCCGTGTCCCCCGCACGCCAGGCCGACGCTCTACCGCTGAGCCAACCGGCCAGGGCCGAGATATCTCCTTTTTATGTAGTAAGTTTAGACTTACCTGAGAATTGGAATCGGCTTTTGAATTTTTATAGTTTTAAAAATATATTTACAGTTAAATTTCAGAGTTTAATAGTTTAAAATTTGATTTGCTTTTAACTTTTATCTTGCCTGTGTATCTGCATTAATTCTGTAAAATAAACTTATATTCAAGGGTTTAAATTTTGCAAAGTTGAAAACTTAACTACCTACACATAAAAATGTATTTTCTATATATTCCCTTTAAGGTTATTTTGTCATATACATAGTTCACATAATCGTAACTAACACAGTAGATAAATTATTTGTATACCGCTCTGTTCACTTAACATTAGAGCATAGTCTTTTACAAAATATTTGTTCTAGTTTTTTTTTTTTAGTTTTATAAATAATACCTGACTTTATAATACCTGAAATTATATGACTTTATAATTTATATAGTTTCCTGAATCTAGGTTTCCAGATTTGTGATGAAATCAACTTGGTCAGGAGCAAGAAGCAGCTATGACTAGCCTTGTCTTCTTCCAGATCTTAGGGAGAACTCTTTCAGTCTTTTCCATAGAGTATGATGTTAGCTGTGGGTTTTTCATAAATTCCCTTCATCATGTTGAGGCCATTTCCCTCTACTTCTAGTTTGTTGCATGTTTTTATCATGAATTAGAAACTTCCTTCAGAAGCAGAGTCTCAGAAGAATTAATATTTTAAAAGTTAGAGTTTGAGTGGATTCCGGCTGGGACACATGTGGGAGTCTCACTATTTCCCCTCCTCTCACTTAAAAAAAAATATGAGTTTGAGATCCAAAGATGTTTTACACTTTTATTGTATTTATCATATGTGCACAGAGGATACAAGTATATATTTTTGACAAATCGAAAATCTTCCACAAAAAATTTTGAAGGCACCTGGCCTATGGTGGTACAGTGAATCAAGTGTTGACCTGGAACACTGAGGTCGCTGGATTGAAATCCTGGGCTTGCCTGGTGAAGGCACATATGAGAAGGAGTTAATGCTTCCTGCTCCTCTCCCACTTCTCTTTCTTTTTCCCTCCCTCCCTCTCTCTCCCTTTTCCTTCTTTCTCCCTCCTATCCTCCCTCCCTCCCTCCCTCCTTCTCTCTCTACTCTCTAAAATGAATAAATTAAAAAAAAATATTTTGAAGCCTATATATAATTAAGATTCCCAAAATATTTTGAACAGTGACAAGCATTATTAGAATTACTTAGTTTCTTGTAATGAGACTCTTAAAAAAATAATATTTATTTGTATAAAAATACCATATTTTCTAGTCTTAGGCCGTATGTGTCATACCAGCTCTAACCTAATAATCATCTTTACCATTTTCATAATTTAAAATGTAAATCACATTATTATTTATTAGAGTTGTGATTAAGAATTACTGCATTTTATCAGTAGCACCAAATTTTGACATTGCATATGTAACTGGTTTTTAATGTTGCTATAATGTATAAAATTCCTTTGGAATAGTTTTAGTTGAAAGTTAATAAAGCTGTCATATGCAAGAGGAGTTAAACATAGTTAATGATTCAGATAATCAACCTTTTAACAATGGTTATAAATGTTAAATATATACTATGAAGTTTATTAAAATGGAAAGTACTAGTAAACAGCTACTCATCACAGTCCTACTCAATAGCATAGTTTTCTGGAAAGGCAGGTACAGAGTTCTTAGGGTATTTTATTAATTAAGATAGTTTCCTTTTCTTCACCCCAAGATGCTGCTGTTTCATGTTATATATTTTCTGATGGCAAATTAATATTTTGGGTTGTATACTCTGTACTTTCCAGTGTTTGAAATATCTATAATAAAAATGTTTAGTATACTCTACCAAGTCAGAGAATTAAATCCTTGATAAGACATGACATGAAAATAAGGAAATTTGGAAGTTAATAATTCCTAATGAGAGTAGGTTAGGAAGAGAAATATGGCAAACTGGTATATACTCTAAAGATAAGAATAAGTCAATAGGATGGGTAATGATAAGACTGTGCTAACCAGATGAGTATATAAAATTGTAGGAGACAAGATTGCTGATTGGTTGAGTGGCCTGGTAGAAGACCATATAATAGGGTTAAATTTTTGATTTGACAAAGATAGTAAAAGGAAGCTATTATATGGTTCTTGATAGTCAGTCCTTGAACAAATTACAATGAGAACTTCTTGCAGTTTGGGGATGCTAATATGAAGCTAAAGAGGAAAGCGACAGTCAATTCAACCTATTAATAAAAGTCTAACTCTTGGTCCTGGCCGGTTGGCTCAGTGGTAGAGTGTCGGCTTGGCGTGCAGAAGTCCTGGGTTCGATTTCCGGCCAGGGCACACAGGAGAAGCGCCCATCTGCTTCTCCACCCCTCCCCCTCTCCTTCCTCTCTGTCTCTGTCTTCCCCTCCTGCAGCCAGGCTCCATTGGAGCAAAGATGGCCTGGGCGCTGGGGATGGCTCCTTGGCCTCTGTCCCAGGTGCTGGAGTGGCTCTGGTCACAACAGAGCGACGCCCGGAGGGGCAGAGTGTCGCCCCCTGGTGGGCGTGCCGGGTGGATCCCGGTTGGCCGCATGAGGGAGTCTGTCTGACTGTCTCTCCCCGTTTCTGGCTTCAGAAAAAGACAAAGAAAAAAAAAAGTCTAACTCTTGACTTTATGAAAATATCAATGTATTGACTAAGAATCAGTGAACGTACATTGTGCAATGAAATATATTCTGTTTATTATCAAGTCAACTTAAACATAACCATATGTAAAATACTATGACATGCAGTAGATATTTTTCTGTTTATTATCAAATCATTTTGAACTCATTCTAAAAAAATATTTGGGCTATATATAGCTATGATAAATACTAGTTAGTTTGTTTGTTTGAATCCAGGTAGCTCTTTTAAGTTTTGTTGATCAAAGTGGAACTCGTGCTGACTGCTTTTTTTCATGCTCCTATCACATAGGTAAAAATATTTTATTTTTAGAGTAGAAGTGATTTTTGTTTTACCTTTTACTATTTTTTGGATGCATGCTGTTATTTTTGCTCCACGAAAGAATAGCTACTTTGTATTAATTAAATTTACTTATGAAAACTACTGCTTTACCCCTTCCCCAAAAAAAGTTTATTTAATTCTCACTGTCATCCTATAATGTAATAGGTATTATCACCATTACATTGATGACCGAAAAATAAGTCCTGAGGGAATAAATTACTCTGCTTACAGTGGTTTGTGACTTCAAGTATCATACACTGTTACTCAAAACTAGATAAATTCTATTATTTTTGAATATTGAAAATCAAATTCTTTTAAAAAGTCTTTCTTTCCAAGGATAGTTATGTTTTTCATGCTCAATGTTTTATGGGCTACAGTAAAGTCAGTTGTTTATTTTTTTAATTGACTTTATTGGGGTGTGATCAGTTAATAAAGTTATGTAGATTTCAGGTGTACCATTCTATAATATATTATCTGTACATTTCACTATGTGTTCACCACCTCAAATCAAGTCTCCTTCCCCAAAAAGGTACCTGTTTAAATAGTAAATTGAAGATGCCTTTAAAAAAGTAAATACGTCACCCAATGATAAAAGAACCTATGTTGTAAATTGTACTTTGAATTCCAGTATTGTATTAATTATCAAATCCACACTTTATAGTCCAATATGTGCTTTTTCTTTTAGCAGACAATAAGTTACACCCAAATTTATTTATTAAACATAATTTTCTATATTCTGTATACAAAGCATCTATTCTTTATGTTTTCTTTATCTGGTTTAGCAGTTTTAAACCAAATACTCTATGAATCTGAAATTTAAATTGTTTGAATCTACAACTGCTTGAGATTTGTAAAACTATATTTTGTCTCAAAGGAGGTGAGGTTAAATAAAAAAATGAGTTCTACAGATTTGTGATGAATTTTTAATTTAAATCCTTTCTCTGCCTTTGTTGAAAAATGGTGATTATATCCTACTTCTGTGTATAATAGGAGAGGAAGATGACTTACAAAGGAAGGGGAAAAGACTAATAGTATGCCCCGGAGGATTATTTCCAAAGTTTCAGGGTTGAGTTAGGGGAAAGTGTACAGCCAGAGGAAAATCATATTCCTTCAATGATAGATTTAGTTTCAGGAAGTTTTAAACATAGGAGATTTTTGCCTGAGAATTAGATGCAGGTTAAACTTCTTTTTTAATATAATTGACTTTGGCCTTAATAACACAGTCACTTCAGGTCATATTTAATCTTATCTGTTCTTATATCATATTTTTAAAGTTCAAGTTCCTGTTTAAAAGTCTGTAAAGAAAATAGATCGCGACCTGACCTGTGGTGGCACAGTGGATAAAGTGTCAACCTGGAAACTCTGAGGATACCAGTTCAAAACCTTGGGCTTGCCTGGTCAAGGCACATATGGGAGTTGATGCTTCCTGCTTCTCCCTTCGTTCTCTCTAAAATTAATAAATAAAGTCTTAAAATATATATATAGGTATAGCTTGCGCTGGCCGGGTAGCCCAGTTGGGTAGAGTATCAACCCGATACACCAAGATTGTGGGTTTGATCCCCAGTCAGGGCACATATAAGAATTAACCAACGAATGCATAAGTAAGTGGAACAACAAATCATTGTTTCTCTCTCCCTGTCTCTCAAATCAATACATTAAAAAAATCTCTCTCTCTCTCTCTCTCTTTCTCTTGACTTCCAAGATGCATATCCTTGGTATTAATCATTCTTTCTGATGAAAGGCCAATTGCTATTATTCCTTTTTAGTTTACAAAGCAGGCATATGGTATCTAATGCTTCCCTGCTTCCAAAGATGTTATATTAGCTTGTTATATAGGTATTTCAGCCAGCAATATTATATTAGCTAAGAACAAGCTCTGTAAACATTTATTACGTCTGGAGAAACAAGCCTGAGTCTTGTCTTTTATAAGTGGGCATCAGAAATGGTCTTAGAGCCATGTCATCTTGCCAATGAGCGTTTCCAGTGATAAGGTTTTTGTGATAATGTAGAAGTTAATTTCCCTTGGAATAAAAATAAAGACGGCTTCATGCATAGTTTTCCTTACAAGTGAATATTGTTAAGTGTGCATGGTTAGTTTTATGCACTTTGCGAGTAAGGACAGTTTGAGCATAATAATGTTTAAAATGGTTTGATATTTATAAACTCTTTTTTTAGCAGTTTTAGGAAATAAAATATATCTCTTTTTATTTTTTGAGGATTTAGGATATAAAATATAGGATATATAAATATTATATAAGACTCTATCCATTTTATTTTTGCCTTAATAAGTATTTTAGTGTTATTAAAATTATTAACATCAATTTTATGGTGATGATAATATGTGGAAGCAAGATACCAGTTTACTAGTAGTCAAAATTTCCCATTACAACTATTTTTTATTTCCCTCTTCTTCAGGTATTGGTGTCTGTTCAGTCCCTTATATTAGTATCTGAGCCGTATTTTAATGAACCAGGATATGAACGGTCCAGAGGCACTCCCAGTGGCACACAGAGTTCTCGCGAGTATGATGGCAACATCCGCCAAGCAACCGTGAAGTGGGCGATGTTGGAGCAGATCAGAAACCCCTCCCCATGCTTTAAAGAGGTGTGTGCAATACAGTTAATGGAATATTTGATTAAAGACGTCATAGAATATAGTTTATTAGAATTGTACTTGTCTTTATATTCTGAGTATTTATGATGTACTATAAACTTTTCAATAGTTTTTAAACATAAAATATCAGTAATGTAACATAGAAGAATTTTAAAACTGCCTACTTCCTAAAAGTAGACTAGATTTGGGGGCAGTTTTATTTCTTATTTTAATAGTTGCAATTCTACTAGCAAACTGTAGCTATGCTACTAAAATATTCCTCATAAAAATTTTTTTGTTAGTTAACATACTTTCTAAAGTTGTTTGATAAATAGAAACTTTGCCCATGTACTAATATCTGTGTGTGAACTTTGAACTACCTTACTTTAACTGTGTCATGAAACATTTTTCTTTCTTGAAATTATTTCCTTTGATCATCAGTCTCTTAAATTGTGGTAGAAACTTGACGTTTTAGAAGAGAACTTGGCATATTTCCCTGACAGAAAATTTATCTTTAACGTAACTAAGCAAATACTATTTTTGATTACCAAGCACCATCATCCTTGAGCTGTGTACTCTTCATCCAACAGCGTTGATGACTATACTCTGAAGAAATTTCTTGTTAATGTTATTACTAAATGAATTTACATTTTGAATGATTTATAAAGTTAGGTAATTTATTTTTGCAAACCTTGCATTTATCTTGAAAGGTAGTCAGAAATCACCTGCTCTAATATCGTAGGAAATCGTATGCATTTTTGTGTGTGTGCTTAAGCACAGCATTGTGCTCCTTTTCAAGCTTGGATTTCTTTAGCAACTTATTTTACAACCATATTAAATGTCAGCTGTTACTAGGCACTGCACTAAGGTACTCAGAGCTCAAGGATAAATGAAATTCAGTTTCTTCCTTTGAAAAACTTTTATTCCTCATGTTTGTATCGTAATTTCTTCAGTGCCCTTAAGATTCAGTTCATGAACCCAGATACATAAACTACCTGACAAGTCCACTAAAACGTTTGTCATCTCAAACTCAACGGTGTGTAAAACAAAACCTGGTTTCTTCTTTCCCCTCTCAGTGAAAGCACCATCCTCTAAGCCTATAACCTTTACCACTCCTGACTTTTCATTGACTTTTCATTTTTTTCGCATGTACTACATGCAATTGACAAATCCTTTTGACTCCACCCTTCAAAGCATCATCAAAATTCAGTGATAAAAACCGTTTTCAGCCCTGGCCGGTTGGCTCAGTGGTAGAGTGTCAGCCTAGCATGCAGGAGTCCCGGGTTTGATTCCCGGCCAGGGTACACAGGAGATGCACCCATCTGCTCCACCCCTCCCCCTCTCCTTCCTCTCTGTCTCTCTCTTCCCCTCCCGCAGCCAAGGTTCCATTGGAGCAAAGTTGGCCCGGGTGCTGAGGATGGCTCTGTGGCCTCTGCCTCAGGCGCTAGAATGGCTCTGGTTGCAACAGAGCGACGCCCCAGATGAGCAGAGCATCACCCCCAGGTGGGCATGCCGGGTGGATCCCGGTCGGAGTCTGTCTGACTGCCTCCCCGTTTCCAGCTTCAGAAAAATACAAAAACAAACAAACAAACAAAAAACCCGTTTTCACTATGGCCAGCCTATTTCAGGCCACCATTACCTCTTGCTTGGATTGTGGAAGTAATTTTCTAACTGGTTTTCTTCTTCCACTTTTGTCCCTTTACAATAATTCTCCAAACACAATCTTATCTCAGTCCAGTGACTTCCCACTGTGCAGAAGAAACCCCAGAGTGTTTAGCATAGCCGACAAAGCCCTGCGCTGTCTGGCCCCTATCTTCCTATCTTCAGCATCTCTGAGAGTTTAAGGGCTTAATTACTCAATGTTAGGATGCAGAGCACCTGGAACTGTGATACACTTCTGATGAAAACGTAAATGGGTATAACCTTTTGCGAAAACTCTGGCAGGATCTGATCAGTCCTGTGACTAGCAGTTGCACTTCTTGGTATATGCTCAGCAATTGTGTACGTATTGGATGTAGAGAATGTTCATGCTATTATTCATATTTGCCTGAAATTGGAAACAATCCAATTTTCCATCAATAGGATGAATGGACAAATTATGGAATATTCAAAAAAATGGTGTACTGCAAGGTAAATGAATGAACTGCATAATAAACAGGGGCAAATATAAACACAACAGAGTATAGAAGCCAGGTACGAAAAAGCACATTTCGTATGATTTCACTCACAGAAATTCAAAACTAGTGAACGTAAGAAGTCAGGATAGTGTATTCCTTTGAATGAAGATTACATGTGAAAGGTAGCAGAGGGGGCTTCTGGCATGCTTGGCAAGGTTCTGTTTTTTACCTGTAGAGATTACATTGGTATGTTCATGGGAAAAGGTGTCCAACTGTATATGTTTTGTGTACTTTTCTGTGTATGTTAAACTTCAATTTTAAAATGTATTAAAAAATGTGTAAGTATACATATACTTAGTCAATGTATAATTTTTTCGTTCATGCATCAATTTTTTTCTGGAAGAAAAACTGTTAACATAAGGAACTTGGGAGTGAGGGGGATGACTTTTAAGAATAATTTGAAACAGTAATCCTTCTCATCCTGTAGAACTCGCTCACATACTTTGTCTTTTAATTTCTGACCTGAACACATTTTTTTCCCTTGTTTGCTTGATTCTTAAGGTTATACACAAACATTTTTACTTGAAGAGAGTTGAGATCATGGCCCAGTGCGAGGAGTGGATTGCCGACATCCAGCAGTACAGCAGTGACAAGCGGGTGGGCAGGACTATGTCCCACCACGCGGCGGCGCTCAAGGTGAGGAAGCCTCCTGCCCTGAGCCCTGTTGCTGGCTTTAAAAGAAGGGTTGCATATTCATTGACAGAACCGTGGCCACTGGTTGGTAAATGTTGGGAGGAAATCAAATAAACATAAAACTTATTGTAAATTCAGAGGTGTAAATTGCTGTCCAAAAGTCTATAGAAAAGATACGTTCTTTTCGACAGTGAATCAACAGTTCCTAAAATAAAAAGTGGGGACGGGGGCTCAGCCAACTGAGTTTAACCAAGTTGTTTGAAGGTGATGACAAAAAATGTATTCCATGGATGACTTTTGTTTATCCCATTAGCTCTTCTCTAGGCCTCTGGCCTTCTAAATAGAATTTTATTACCTAAAACAATGAGGGAGATGGTAGCTGTAGAGCCTCCAACAGCTGGTTGGTGGAAGTGGCTGTGGTACAGACCTGCCTGAGGGAGGCAAGCAGTTGTTTTCAACCTGGGCATTCCCGCATGGACATGTAACACGGGGGGAGGTTGGAGATGTTTTTTCCCTGCTTCGTAACATCTGTTCTTGCTCACCTCTGTTCCTCTCATCCTCCACCAGTTATCCTCCCGTTCCTCCCTTCAGTTTTTCCATCTCCCCTAGCTTCTTTCCTTCTGACTTTAATATTTCCATTTTAAAAACTTACAAAGGAAATTATTTTTCTCTTGAACACTTACCTTCCTCAGGCTACTTATATTTTGCCCCATTATTAAACTGTTTCTCTTCTTTTACTGTCAAACTAGAGCTTTACCATTTCAGCCTCTGTTGTGAAGCCCCGCACTCTCATTAATTAACTGGCTATTTAACTTCCATTCTACCAAAGTGACCTACTCTCCAGTTCTCCAGAACCAGCAACCCTGGGTCGCCTCTCTAGTCACTCACCTTTCTCTCCCTTCTGGGCCTTTGTAAAGGCTTTTCAGTCTTAGCTTTTACCGGCTCTTTCAGCTCACTTTCATTGAATTTCCGTTTGAAATTTCTTTGTATAGAAGCCTACCACCACTTTTACATTAGATGATTGTATTATAAGCTCTCTAACACCCTATGCCTGCCTATTGAAACACTCATAATACCCCTTCTCCTGACTGATTGTATATGTAAAGGTTTACATTTTGGCCCTAAGGGCTATTTCATTCTCTCTCTTTCTCATTGTATTTATACCCCTGACTTTGGCGTTGACTCTTTAAAAGTGACTTTTCAAACAATAGTTTGAAAGAAAGGTTTTTTCTTTCTCCTTACCTTGTTAGTGTTGTCCATAATGGAAAGCAAATTGAGGCTAGAGAAAGTTACAAACATGTAAATATACTTTGAAACCTTACAGATGGCTACAGGTATGTGGTTTACCTCACCTTGATTTTATGTCTTATACCTCCAAACAAATTTGGGCTCCATGAGGTCAGATTATATATGTTCCTTACTCGACTCATTGCTTTTACATTGTTAGTGTTTAGCACAGTGCTTGACAGGTAAAATTTGTTCTGTAAATGTTTAGTTAATTTTCAAAGTCAGCTGTTGACACAACTAATTTTTAAAGCCCTTGGTATAATATTTGAGATTATTTCTTTCCCACTAGAAAATTATAAACTAAATTAAATGTTTATAGACAACCACCCACCCTCTATTACAGGGGTCGTCAAACTTTTTATAAAAACCGCCCACTTTTGCAGTGCTGGTAGACCTGGTCCCTACCGTACAACCAAACAGCGCCGCGATTGGCCCATCATGAAAGCTGGAATGCCCACTAGTGGGCGGTAGGGACCAGGTCTACCAGCACTGCAAAAGTGGGTGGTTTTTATAAAAAGTTTGACGACCCCTGCTCTATTACATCCTTGCCTAAATAGCAGTATGGAGTCATATACAGTTAGGTAATCTAGATCTTTTTTGTTTGCTTAACCTTTTCAAACAATTCTGATAATGAAATTTTTCTAAGGTTTGTTCTGAGCATTGAGTGAGACAAATAGTATGAAATATTTTGCAGGGATTCTACATAGGATGTAGTACCTAATAAAAACTTGTTTTCATTCACTAAAATAGCACTAAATGTTAATTTATGAACTTGTCTTTTCTTCAGAAATGTTCACCCAGAGGCTGCATGGATCACTTATCGAGAGGTTACTCTAGAATTTAAAAGAGTATATGTAGCAAATACATGATCAATAATGCTGTTTTTTACAGGCTTGGGGGCATGCGTAGGGTCAGTGGGCTATTCAGGACTTTTCAAAATCAGTTATTTTGAGAACTTTTTGCCAGTTTTGTTCTCTCTCTGTTACAGTAGCTAGCATAAGGAAGGTGCTCAATAAATATTTTTAGGCCTGTGCTTTGAATTTTGTTTTAAACTCAATTCCTTCCTCAAATGATACTGTGGTAGAATCCCTGGGTTTGCAGTTCTAACATCACTTATGTTCCTATGTAGCGTCACACAGCTCAGCTCCGGGAAGAGCTGCTGAAACTTCCCTGTCCTGAAGGCTTGGACCCAGAGGCCGACGATGCTGCGGAGATGTGCAGTGCCACAGCAGGTGCTGAGGAGACGCTCATGCACGATCAGGTCAAACCCGGCAGCAGCAAAGAACTCTCCAGTGACTTCAAATTATGAGCTGCATTGACATGGACTTCATAGACACAAAGGCTTTGAAGCACAAGCCAAATATGTCAATATTTGTATGTAAGAAACTAATTATGTAATAGGTAATGAAACTGAAACTATACTATGCCCTTGAGAAGATCCAGTTTAATTCAAGGTGATCTTTTATTTACCTGTACAAGAGTGTAAACTTTTTTGTGCTTTTATTTTTCAATTGTGAGAACCACTGATTGGTATGTTGAACAAATTTGTGTATACAAAGAAATGGATAAATCACTGCTATATAAGGGAAACTACCTTAGGAAAGAATGTTTACTGAATGTTTATTTTATTTTTTTTTTACTGTAGAGTGAGAGGTTGTTAACAAAGAATATATATTGTTCATTCTTACAACTACTATTTGAAGTCAGCAACTTTTCACTGAATTTGATAGATTTTATGTTTGACCATATCTTCATGCTCATATTTGATTTCTGAAGACCCCCTACAATACACTTCAATAAAAGTTACATGACATACTCCCTCTTTTTTGATTTTCTGGTACATTTTTTAAATGATAAATTTGCCATAAAAATGTGTTGTAGTTGGAGACTTGCACTTGTATGGATGAATTTATTACATTCAACATATTTAATTTTATGCCTCTAATTCTAAAATGCAGAAAAAAAATAAATGAACATGATTTTATTCTATGCCAACATTTGGCTTGTGAATGTATTCGTTATTTGAATTTAAGTATATGTGGGAAGGAATGGTCAATTTGAAAAGCCACTATGAAACTGATGCTTTCCTAAAGGGCTCCTTTCTTACCTGGACTCTGGTTACATTACTGAAGTGACGTGTATGCGTTAACCACTGAGGCTCTGTAGAGCAGAGAGGGTGTGCCTCTCTGGTGCTGTCCCAGTACAGCCTGTATCTGCCATATAGGCTCGTTTACATGCAAGTTCTTCCAAGAGCCAAATAAATAAAGACTTACATCTGTTAGTATGTCTTATTTCTAAAACAGTTTGCATGTATGAAATGCTGTTTCTATGAAGAATTAGACACTTTTCAAGACCTAAGCATGAGAAAAGAAAGGGTATTTTTCCAAGACCAATTGTCACAAAAGAAAACTACGGTGATTTTTTTTTTTTTTTTTTTTTTTTTGTATTTTTCTGAAGCTGGAAACGGGGAGAGACAGTCAGACAGACTCCCGCATGCGCCCGACTGGGATCCACCTGGCATGCCCACCAGAGGATGACGCTCTGCCCACCAGGGGGCGATGCTCTGCCCCTCCGGGGCGTCGCTCTGCAGAGACCAGAACCACTCTAGTGCCTGGGGCAGTGGCCAAGGAGCCATCCCCAGCGCCCGGGCCATCTTTGCTCCAGTGGAGCCTCGGCTGCAGGAGGGAAAGAGAGAGAGGAAGAAGAGGGGGAGGGGTGGAGAAGCAGATGAGTGCTTCTCCTGTGTGCCCTGGCCGGGAATCGAACCCAGGACTTCTGCACGCCAGGCCGACGCTCTACCACTGAGCCAACCGGCCAGGGCCTACGGTGATTCTCGATAGTATTTGTTTAAAAGAAAGTGGCACCTGACCAGGCAGTGGCGCAGTGGATAAAGCGTTGGACTGGGATGCGGGGGACCCTGGTTCGAAACCTCGAGGTCGCCAGCTTGAGTGCGGACTCATCTGGTTTGAGCAAAGCTCACCAGCTTGAACCCAAAGTCGCTGGCTTGAGCAAGGGGTTACTTGGTCTGCTGAAGGCCCGCGGTCAAGGCACATATGAGAAAGCAATCAGTGAACAACTAAGGTGTCGCAACGAAAAGCTAATGATTGATGTTTCTCTTCTCTCTCTGTTCCTGTCTATCCCTCTCTCTGACTCTCTGTCTCTGTTAAAAAAAAAAAAAAGGAAAGAAAGTGGCATGTGGGAACCCTGAGTCTGGCGTTGACCAGAGGAAGCTGTATTCTGAATGCTGAGTTGCTCTCTGAAGGAAAAGGGGGACTACAGGTTGTACAGAGCTTCTTAAGCATGGATAAAGGGGGAACAAACAGTATGTGACCAGGAAATCAAGGTTCTGAAACACATAGTGTTTAGGCCTGCTTGGTGGTGAGCTACGCCAAGAATGACAACGTAGTCTATTTATGAAAGAGAAGAGTTAATTAAATGTCACCCACAGACATGCTAGCTAAAATCTAAGTACAGTATAAATTATCAACAATAGCCTGACTGGTGGTGGTGTAGTAAATAGAGCACTGACCTGGATGCTGAAGTCCCAAGTTGAGACCCCAAGGTTGCCGGCTTATGCATGGGTCGTTGACGTGATCCCATGGTCACTGGCTTGAAGTCCAAGGTCTCTGGCTTGAGCAAGGGGTCACTAGCTCAGCTGGAGACCGTCGGTCAAGGCACATATGAGAAGCAATCAAGGAACAGCTAAGGTGCTGCAACTATGAGTTGATGCTTATCTCCCTTTCTCCTCTCATTCTCTTGGGAGATATTGTGTGTGTGTGTGTGTCCATATTTTTTGCTCCAGAAAACGCACTTTTCCCCCCCAAAAGTGGAGGGGAAAATGCCTGTGCATCTTATGGAGTGAAAAATACGGCATTTTATTAAATATTTTACCATACCATTTGGCTCAGAATATTTTTTTTTCTTATTTTTCTCAAAACCCTAGGTGTGTCTTATGGTCAGGTATGTCTGATGGAGTGAAAAATATGGTGTATATGTGTGTGTATATATATATATACTTGCATCAGTCCCAGAGTTGCTGTAAAATATTACCACAAACTCGGTGGCTTAAAGTAACAAATTTATATACTTAGTTCAGGAGACCAAAAGTCCAAAATCAAGGTGTTGGTGGGGCTCTACTCCCTCTGAAAGCTCTAGGAAAGAATCCATTCTTTCTCTACCAGCTTCCAGTTGCTGCTGGCATTCCTTGGCTTGTGGCTGCAATACTTCAACCTCTGCCACCATCTTCACATACCCTTCTTTGTGTGGATGTGCATTACTAGTGGGAAATAACAATTATGCAAGAAATCACTTGCATTCATGCTGAGAGAGAGCTTCTGTAACTAATTTTCCCTGTAATTCTAGTTCACCAGTGCTTGTTTTCCTACATTCCATGCAGCACAAACCACAAACCTGTATACAGCATTCGGACTCAGGAGCCTTTTGTTTCAAGGACAAAGATGAGATGTGAAGATGCCTTTTCTCTGGAGCCTGAACCCTGCAGATCAAAAGGGCAGCTGTTCAAGGTCACTGTGTGTTTCTCAGGTTAAGTGACAGGAACTCTTAGGTAGTCTTTGATTTATTGTGTTTGTGTGATATATGGAAGTCTTTAAAGCACAGCACCCAGGTCAGGTTCTAAACATACAGAACCAGAGTCAAAGCAGAGATGCTATGAACCAAAGTTATAGAGAGAACAGACTTGATGGCTGCCAGAAAGGAGGGGATTGGGGGACTGGGTGAAAAAGTTGAAGCGATTAAGAAGTACAAATTGGCAATTACTAAACAGTCATGGGGGATGTAAAATATGGTCCAGGAAATACGTATAGTCAATGATACTGTAATAACTATATATGGTGCCAGTTTGGTATTGGAAATACCGGGGGAACACTTTATAAAGTATATGATTAACCACTGTGCTGTATACCTGAAACTATACAAAATAATATTGAAGGGAAACTAACTGAAAAAAATTATAAAAAGAATTGTTTTGTATCCTCCTTGGAGCAGAGTCCTGTCAGAGATGTATTGTTCTTAATTCCTCCACGAATCCTTTGTGGTCAGGGTTACCCTGCAGCTTTCTCATGATAGTGGATGGCACACTCACAATGCAGGCTACAGGGGCACGTCCGCCTTGGCGTCCCGGCTAGCAGAGCGTGGTTTTCACCTGGAGTGCCATCCTGTGCTCAGCGGCAGGAACGCAGGTGGCAGGTTTCTGCTGCGTTCCGTCTGTCCTCCAAAACCTGCACTGCATCATTAGCTGGGTTAATGTCCCTGTCGGTCACAATTTATGTGGCGGGAGCGTCAAAACCAGATACTTTATTTACGTTTTAGTTCGTTCAAAGAATAAAGACTTTTTTTGCGCTGACAGAATTTTAACCTGGGGTTCACGAACATCTTTGCACAGGGTCTCTAACTGCCTTAAATGGCACCCAAATATTGGTAGTAAGGGCCCACGTGCATTTTGAGTAAAGGACTACGTCTTTCGTCAGGCAGTCAGGAGAGTTCAAACCCAAGAAGGGTTAGGAATCAAAGCGGCAGACTTTCGGATGAAGCCGCGATTGGGTAGAACCGCCGCTCGGAGCAGCATTTTAAAGCGAGGCCTCCTGGAGCGGTGCGTTCAAAGACGCCAAGCTACAACGGGCTGCACACACACCCCTTGGGGCGGGGCTGATGTTGGGCACGCCCCAATACTGCCAATTCCCCGCTCGGGCGTGGGGGGTGGGCATCTTTACTGGGCATGCTCAGTGTCATGAACTTGGGCTGGTTTTCTAGACGGAAGCCGGTGCGGTCTGTGTGTTTTTCCCAGGGTGCTCCGCGCCACTGTCATGGTTGCCTCCTTGGGCCGGTATCCACACATGGGGTTTTAGAGCTGTGAGTGTATCCACAGGAACTGTCACCCCTAGACTTAGGGATCTCTAGACCCTTCTCTTTTTACTTTCTTTTGAGATTCCTGTGTGACCCTTTTGAGAATCTGTTTTGCCTGGGGCGATGTCGGGGACGAAGTGGACCCCGGAGCTGGCAGTTTTGAGGGGTTTCCCCACAGGTGCTGAGCGGCAGCAATGGAAGCAGGAGGGGGTCGCGGGCTCAGGTGAGAGAGGCGCACTTGCCAGGGACTTAAGCCAGCGTGGGGACTGTGAGGAGAAGGTGTGGCGGTGGCTGGGTTCTCATTCATCCTTGTTTTACATTTTTCCTACGTAAATCTTGCTGATTTTTAAAGGATTTGGGTTGTTGCAACCTTGACATGGTGGGCGTGGTCCTCAGATTCTGTGCTTGTCTTTACCTCAATCTTCTCACATCCCAGATTCAGAAATAATAACAGTGGCAATGTCATTTACTTTTCTAACATTTATTTAGTCGTTAATAATAGATACGTAAGATAGTTGTTACTTTTAATTATAGTTTGCAAATGAAGACATTTAAGTACTGATTGGTTAAGTAATTTATTTAGGATCGCAGAAAAGCTGAAAGGACGCAGCAAAGATGTAATTCTTGTGAGCAATGCACATTTACCGAAGAGATAAAGAATTAAAAGGCACATTTATTAGTGGGATATAGGCACATCTGACTGTGGGGTTTAGGCTGGACCTAGAAGAGAAATACCTTTTAGGACAGTATGTAAGTTCAGTGTGTGTGTGTGTGTGTGTGTGTGTGTGTGTGTGTTAGTAGGGGATAGGGAGTTTCTGAAGGTGTGGTGGTCTGGAAGTTTCATGGGAGAAGTCAGACTTGAGATGATTTTTGATTAAAGGGTAAGACTGACAAGTGGAAGAGAGCTCAGCAGGAGAAATCACAAGTGTAAAAGTGTGGAGGCAGGAATGTGCATGAGAACATTAGAGGAACAATGAGTGAACCAGTTTTTCATCAGGGAGTATGGGAGGTGGGGGGTGGGGGTAGGAGGAGCCAGACTACGGAAACTTTTTTGTTGTCAGTAGGAATCTTTGAATTCTCAACAGAAGGGTGACAATACTTACTAATGAGGAATATTTTCTTGGGTCTACCTTTTACCTTACTATTCATTATATAGATGAGCTGCTAATTCTAGAAGTGATGTTTGTAAAATGATGGAAATTTGTTCAGTGCGTTTGAGTAATGCATAGCAAGCATTCTAAATATACACTTTTTTATTTTGCTTACTAAAATGGTAGATTTACCTAGTGGTGTTGTGTTGTCCTTTACAGTATGAAAATAATTGTTCTTTTGGATTATTGAATTAATTTTTTATATTACAGAGAGTGGATCTTTCCTACACTTACTACTAGAAGGAAACTATGAGGCCATATTCTTAAATTCATTGACTCAAAATATTTTTAATTCAACAAAGATGACTGAAGGAAAGATTGACAGCTACCTAGAGAAGCAGATATTAACATTCCTGGATTTCTCATCAGATTTGGACAAAACCCAAAGGTAGAAATTTATCTGAAGTTTTTGTAGCGATATATCCTCTCAATACTTTTAATAGAGCTTTGACAGTGTAAGGCACTGATTTTAGCAATTACTGAAAATCTCGGCTTTACTTTTAGTCAGAACTCATAATGTGCCAAATAAGGTATGTAAGCACTTCTGTCCAGAGGACCATCAGAATGAAAAGTAAAATGGTGTAGGATATAAGGGTTTTGTAAATGAAACTGGCATGTAATTGGAATGGTAACTACTAACCCACTGAGTTTCCAAGTGCTTAGGTCTGATAAGTTATAACTATAGCCAAGACATTAGACCTTAATTCCTTTTAACTTGAAAGCATACCCTTTTGCTGCTTCTAGATTGCTGAGTGATACTTTTAACTACTTTCATTGTGTTTTAGTTTGTGAACTTTTCAGAGATAAGAAAACTTAGTGTGTTTATTGTGGAATTCTTGTTTTACCTTCTCCCACTAAAGTTTATATACTTTTATAAGATTAAGTATAATAGATAGTTACACAGTGGTGAAACCTGAATTTTACTGTTGTCAATTTTTTAATGTACCTCTTTATTTCCTATACTATCTTGGCATCCACATCAAATTTTAATTTTCTTTAAAATGCATGCAATTTTTTATAATTATTATTATTATTATTATTATTATTATTATTAGAGAGAGACAGTGAGACCGAGAGACAAAGGGAGGGACAGATAGGGATAGACAGGAAGGGAGAGAGATGAGAAGCATCAATTCTTCGTTGTATCACCTTAGTTGTTCATTGATCACTTTCTCATATGTGACTTGATGGGGGGGACGAGGGGTCCAGCAGAGTGAGTGACCCCATGCTTAAGCCAGCGACCCAGCACTCAAGCTGGTGAGCCTACGCTCAAGCCGGTGACCCTGGGTTTTGAATCTGAGTCCTGTGAGTCCCAGGCCGATGTTCTATCCACTGCGCCACAACCTGGTCAGGCTACCATTCTTTCTTTCTTTTTTTCTTTTTTTGCTACCATTATTTCTAAGGAATAACTTTGTTTAGTACTTTGACAAATAAACCAAACTACTGTACTAGATGTTGAGGTTTTGAAGAGGAATAAGACATCATTTGTATCCATAAGGAGTTCACAAAATAATGCATTTTATTTTATAGATTAATATAACTCCTTTTCATTTTTCTGGTTCACTAGTAGTTTACATTTCTGCAACTTTGATTCTTACTTTGCCATCTAAAGTGTGCGTGGTGGCCCTGGCTGGTTGGCTTAGTGGTAGAGCGTCGGCCTGGCGTGTGGGGGACCCGGGTTCGATTCCCGGCCAGGGCACATAGGAGAGGCGCCCATTTGCTTCTCCAACCCCTCCCCCCTCCTTCCACTCTGTCTCTCTCTTCCCCTCCCGCAGCCAAGGCTCCATTGGAGCAAAGATGGCCCGGGCGCTGGGGATGGCTCCTTGGCCTCTGCCCCAGGCGCTAGAGTGGCTCTGGTGGCGGCAGAGCGATGCCCTGGAGGGGCACAGCATTGCCCCCTAGTGGGCAGAGCATCGCCCCTGGTGGGCGTGCCGGGTGGATCCCGGTCGGGCGCATGCGGGAGTCTGTCTGACTGTCTCTCCCCGTTTCCAGCTTCAGAAAAATACAAAACAAAAAAACAAAAAACAAAAAAACAAAAAAAAAATTAAAGCATGAACCAACCAACCGGCACAGGGCTACACCATTAAAGTGTGCGTGGTATTATAGAAGCCGGCTTTGCAGCGCACATTGAAACACAAACATGCACACAAATGCACCATTCACTGGGCGAGCAGAATTCAGCTTGTCAGGTAGAGCTGAAGAAATATTTCAGTTGCTTCATTTTGAGGAATTTGAAAATGAAGCTGTACTTACAAGTCGCCTTAAGGATTTTGATGTTTGATTGTTACAGTTACAGTAAGGCTTTAGATCTTGCTACATGCCTGTTTCTCTCGTTTCCTGACTTGTAACTCAAGCAGGCTCTTTGGTCATCTCTTTTATCTGATGCCTTTTCTTTGCTCTGCTCTCAGTTGTGCTGTATCCAGTGCTTTATATTCTGACTACCATAGGCTTATGGGATTTTGTTTTTTTCCTTAAAGAATTTTTAAAGTTAGAGCCTAGGTGATATAAGGAGAAGAAAGGTTTTACTTTCTCTTCAGCCTGAAACTTTAAGATTCTCTGGTAGAGTTCTTTAAGATTTGGTAGAGCTGACCTGACCAGGTGGGTGCACAGTGGATAGAGTGTCAACCTGGGACGCTGAGGACCCAGATTCAAAACCCCAACGTTGCCAGCTTGAGCACGGGGTCACAGGCTTGAGCCCAAGGTCACTCACTGGCCTGATCAAGGGGTCACTGGGTTGGCTGGAGCCCCCCTGGTCAAGGCACATATGAGAAGCAATGAGCAACTAAGGTGCTGCAATTACTAGTTGATGCTTCTCATCTCTCTTTTTTCCTGTCCGTCTCTGTCTGTCTCTTGCTTAAAAAATAAAAACAAAATTCAAGACTTGGTAGAGTTGAATCCATCAGTTTTTGTATTAATCCTGGGGTAGGCAGGTTACAGCTGATGAGGCAAAGTGGCTAAGAATGTTTACAGTTTTACAGGGTCGGAAAAAAGAAACACATGTGACCCTCAAAACCTAAAATATTTAATATCTGTCCCTTTACTGAAAAAGTTTACCTATCCTGCTAAAGCAGGCCTGAAAAAAAATAGGTTCAAGTGAAATTTCTAGGGTTCTTTTTGGTTTTGCACATGGTAGTGCAGGATCAGTAAAATGTTGTTAAAGAACAGGTTTTTGTTGTCAGTTTTCTTTTGTATAAAATCAGTGTAACGTGTCTCCCGGCAATGTCAGGGCTGTTGAATAGAATGTAGGAAAAGTTACAAGTTCCTGATCAGTGTCTAAACCACTGCTGTTCAAAAAAGGACTTTTTGTGGTGGTGGAAACGATCTGGATCTGTGCCGTCCAGTATGGTGGCCACTCATCACATCCAGCTCTCGAATGCTTAAAATGTGGACAGTGTGACTGAGGGACCGAATTTGAAATTTTGTTTAATTCTAATTAACTTAAATTTAAGAGTCATATGTGGCTCCTGGTTATAATATTGGACATTGCAGACCTCAGTTATTTAGGTTTCAGAAAATTAATTTTTGTAATATTCTCGGATAAGCTCAATAAATGTTAGTTATCTTACATTTTTCTTAATGAAACTGAAGTGAAATTGTATGTGGGGGGTTGTACAGTGATAGTGTTTTACATTGATTTCTTTCACTATTCTTATATGCAGACAACAGCTGATCTTCCTAATCGGTGTGAGCAGCTTGCAACTCTTTGTTCAGAGCAACTGGACGGGGCCTCTTGTTGATTTACACCCCCAGCAATTTTTGCCATCTGTTCTGTTCCAGCAATTCAGTGAGGTATGCTTCTTGGAAATGTCATATGTAGTTATTACTGTGTTATTTTTCCTTCAGGAACTCGTTATAAACTAGAGTTACTAGTCAGTAGGAATGAAACATGATTTTATAGCTTGTACAGAACCTACTGAGAACGTTTGTTCCTTGATCTGATTTTCACATATTTCTAGAAGTGTCATTGCCAGTCTCAAACACGTCTTCAGACATTCGCATTATCTGGATCTGTGAGCTGCTCTTATTTTAAGCATGGGCAGCTGCCCCAGTTATTTATACATGTGTGTGTGTGTGTGTGTGTGTATTTATATATATGGATGTATATGTTACTGCAGTTACATAAAGATCTTTTTTGGCAAAACAGCAAATCTGGAAATCTGTTGCAGGTAAGTTTCACTGCAGTGCTTAGGCAAGGTGCTCAGGGATGATTTTCTTTATACAGTATTTCAAATACTTTCCTAAGTGCCTGGCACAGATCTCCCTGGTGATAACGATTATTATTACCCGTATGTGAATATTATTGACCTGCCTCAGTGAGTCATCAGGAGAGCTTGCAGTTCGAATTCCTCAGGAGGCTTTGAGCACATATGCCTAGGGCTTGGTGAGTGTGACATGCAGTAAAAAGAAGTATGGCAACTTTGATTTATCCAACCCCCTCAGAGGTCCTGGACATGGTGATTAATTGCTCAGCTTGGGGAAAAGGTCCCTTAACACCCAGCACTTATGCAGTGAAAGGGGCATGTTTGCTGTTACCTGTTTCTCAGAATTCGAAATGAGAGGAATGGAGTTGTTAGAGGTAAATGTTAGTAATTTGCTGGCGAGGTGGAAAGGGAAGAAGTACAAAAGCAGCGATAATCAGAAAGCCATTATGATGAGCTCTGCGTATATCAGTGTGCTGAGTCACTGTATTACACTGCAGCAGAACAATTGAAATTCATAATGCTGACCCAAAGCATTATTAAAAGGTAAAAAAATTTTCCGTGTCTGATGTCTAAGAGGGGAACTTAATCCATAAAGATTTTCATCCATAATGGTTAAGAGGAAATCCCAAAGATTGTGTCACTTAAAGAGATATGCTTCAATCATGTATAGTTATATGGAACATGGATGTCACTCCTCCTCCTGTCATGTCTGAAACAGTTTCTGGCTTCTGTGGCTCTATAGTGTAGACTAGAAATCTACCAGTCAAATTACCCCACAGGCTTCTGGTAACCAGAATAATACTGAGCACTGATGTGTGGTTCAAATGGTCCTTGCTTCACGTTTTATATTCATTTGAGGATTGTATATAAGAGAAGACTGAGCTCAAAGTGTGTGAATGAAACTTGTCATAAGTCTGATAGCAGGGGGATTAGAAAGCACATTTTCTGGGTCTAAATCCAGTACTCCTGCTATGCTAGTATAGAATCACCATTCAAGTCAGGTAACTATTCAAAGCAGTACAGAAATGGGTTACAGTAAAGATTCAGACTATAAGAAATATTGAGATTTATGAAGAGATTTGTGGAATGTGGACTTCTTCAGGAAAGACTTTCAGTTGGGCGTGGGCCCTGAGTTAGAAACTGCAGGGTAATGAGGAAATGGAGAGGTAGAGAACAGGAGGAAACACATTCTGGGTACGATCTTTAGGGCAGACATTTAGAGGGGAGAAGAGAGTGATGTTTGTGGGAAAGAGATGCATTCATTGTGCCTGTTGGAGTCACAGTAAAAGGTCAGACTTGATGGGATTCTGGCCAGATTATAGGAAACTTTGACTAAGACCTTGGTTTTCATTAGAACTACCTCATATATTTTTAAAAAGCATATAAAGTGCATATAGTTTAAATAATAAAAGCCTTGTTCCTACCACCTCGCTTGAGAGAACATAGCTAGCATTGGAGAATAGAGCTGCTCATCCGCGGCTCCCCAGATGTTGGTCCCCTCTGCCTCTGTGGCGGCTGTGAGGACTGGGGCTGGTGGGAACCTTTGCACTGGGCTCTCCTGCTTTAGCAGCCTTTTCCAGGATGTAGTGTGCACCACAAATCATCCCGTCTTCCACGTGTGCTCTGACCTGGACAAGCTTGGGGAACCCTGCCTGAGAAGGTCCGCTGTGTGTGCGTACTTATGGCATCCCAGTCATGAATGAACCCTCTCATGAATCTTTACAATGCTTTTCTCCATAGTTTTGGCTATGTATGCATCCCTAGGAAACAGTGCTTAGTTTTGCCAGTTTCTGAACTTGATATACATGAAGCAAACTGTGCATTCTTCTGTGATTTGCTTTGCTCAATGGAATATTTTTGAAATTATACCATTATTCATTTTTACTGTTGTATAGTATTCTGATGGTATGGCTATACCAGCACAATTTATATATCTGTTCTACCATTTTTTTTTTTTTTACTTTTTTTGTTTGTATTTTTCCAAAGTTAGAAGTGGGGAGGCAGTCAGACAGACTCCCGCATGTGCCCTACCGGGATCCACCTGGCATGCCCACCAGGGGGCAATGCTCTGCCCATCTGGGGTGTTGCTCTGTTGCAACCAGAGCCATTCTAGCGCCTGAGGCAGAGGCCATAGAGCAGGGGTCCCCAAACTTTTTACACAGGGGGCCAGTTCACTGTCCCTCAGACCATTGGAGGGCCAGACTATAAAAAAAAACTATGAACAAATCCCTATGCACACTGCACAAATCTTATTTTAAAGTAAAAAAAAACAAAACGGGAACAAATACAATATTTAAAATAAAGAACAAGTAAATTTAAATCAACCAACTGACCAGTATTTCAATGGGAACTATGCTCCTCTCACTGACCACCAATGAAAGAGGTGCCCCTTCCGGAAGTGTGGCGAGGGCCAGATAAATGGCCTCAGGGGGCCGCATGTGGCCCACGGGCCGTAGTTTGGGGACCCCTGCCATAGAGCCATCCTCAGCGCCCAGGCCAACTTTGCTCCAGTGGAACCTTGGCTGTGGGAGGGGAAGAGAGAGAGTGGAAGGAGGGGGAAGGTTGGAGAAGCAGATGGCCTCTTCTCCTCTGTGCCCTGACTGGGAATTGAACCCGGGACTTCCACATGCCGGGTTGACACTCTACCGCTGAGCCAACTGGCCAGGACCTATCTGTTCTACTTTTGATGATTATACAGGTTACAGGTTGTTTTTATTTTTCGCATTATTATGTACAATGCTGTTAGGAACACATCTTCTGGAAATCATTTACAACAGTTTCAAAGCACAGCATTTTACAAATGACAGTATTTGTTTGGTGCAGGGCGCTAAAGGGAGGAGGCTGTTTTTACTGACCCCAGGATATAGTTGGGCATCCTGAGGGCTCAGGGGTTCAGTATTTCAACACACTCATAAACTCTTCCCAGCACTGAGTGGGCAAGCTCTGCTCTAGTTATAGCTGTGAGTACAGTTTTTTGCCCAAGGGTGTATCCATGTTCAACTTCCCTTGGTAATATGAGGTTGTTTTTAAAAGGATTACACAATTTATACTCCTAACTTGCAATCTGAGGATTTGGAAGATTGGAGTTCCAGTTTTAAAACTGAACAGTATTTTTTCTTGTCATTTTCCTCTGCTGATTTATTTCTTTTTAAATAAAGTTTTATTTTATTATTTTTAAATTTTATTAAATTTAATGGGGTGACATTGGTTATTAAAATTATATAGATTCAAGGGTATAATTCTGTAATACATCGTCTGTATACTGCATTGTGTGTTCTCCACCCAAAGTCAAGCCTCCTTCCATCACCATCTCTTTGACCCCTTTTACCCTTTCTACCTCCCTTACCCCCTTTCCCTCTGGTGACCACCATACTGTTGCTGTGGCCATGAGTTTTTGTTTGTCTTTTTTGTTCAATTGTTGCTTTTAGTTTTATAGACCTTACTTTGCTAAGCGAACTAAGACGGAAAAAGTCAAGAACCAGATGATTTCACTCATATGTAGGATATAACATTGATTCATTTTTCTTAGCTCTTGCGATGCACAAACATTAGTGAGTATACTTTATGGGTCATGGAGTCTAGTCACCAAAGCCAGATTAATTTCCCTGCCTCTAACTTATGGCCTTGGCATTGTTAGTGCTGCTGCCTGACCTTTAGTGCTAATCAGCCCCAGAGGAATAGTGCTGAAGCGCCATGTCTGAGCAGTGGGTCACCTCTCACACATCAAGGGTGATCTCCTGCTAATCTGGCTCTATATTAAGTTTGTCTTAGACTTCCAGATGTTTTTTCACTATGATGCTGTTAAATATGTGTTTTTATATGTCATATGCTCTCTTTACTGAGGAATTGTTCTTCAGGGAGTTGTAACCTTTTCTTTGTGTTTTTTATTGAAAATATAAACAATCCTCTTTAAAAATGGATAATTTCCAAAACCTCTGGAAGTCCATTTAGAACTCAGTTGGAATATGAGTGTTGTACGATGGATAGGCAGAGGCTGATTGACTTAAACAGAGGACAGTAAAGTATTTAATGATTTCACGAAGATGCAAGGGTAAAATAGGGAGAGAAATTTATTTACTTAATGGTTTATTTATTTAGTCACATATTTATTTATTATTATTTGCCCTGTTGATACCATTTCCAGAGAACATTGAGTTGAAGGATAGGAGGGAGGTTTAATTAACAACCCCTGGCTCTGAGTGCCAGAGGTAATAATTTTCAGATAGTATATTATGGGCTACCTCTGAATACCTTTTTATTTGTTGCTCTATTAAAAATCACTTGTTTATTATTTATATTTAGGGATTTATTTTTTAAGGTAATGCTTTACATTTGTGCTGGATATGGAGGACATCCTTCTCAATGTAATTAGAATAAGGCATCTCGCCCTGGCCGGTTGGCTCAGCGGTAGAGCGTCGGCCTAGCGTGCGGAGGACCTGGGTTCGATTCCCGGCCAGGGCACACAGGAGAAGCGCCCATTTGCTTCTCCACCCCTCCGCCGCGCTTTCCTCTCTGTCTCTCTCTTCCCCTCCCACAGCCAAGGCTCCATTGGAGCAAAGATGGCCCGGGCGCTGGGGATGGCTCTGTGGCCTCTGCCTCAGGCGCTAGAGTGGCTCTGGTCGCAACATGGCGACGCCCAGGATGGGCAGAGCATCGCCCCCTGGTGGGCAGAGCGTTGCCCCTGGTGGGCGTGCCGGGTGGATCCCGGTCGGGCGCATGCGGGAGTCTGTCTGACTGTCTCTCCCCGTTTCCAGCTTCAGAAAAATGAAAAAAAAAAAAAAAAAAAGAATAAGGCATCTCATATCTTCTTGCACTTCAGTTTGGTTTGGACCTTTTGGACCTTAGGAAATAAAGGCTGTTCTATCCATTCAAGTGACAAGATGATTCAGTGAGGCTGCAGGTCTAGTTTGAGCATGTTAGGCAGGGTCTTCTCTCAAGTTCTTAAGTCAGTATATTCACGTGTGTGCTCAGTACCTCCACTTGGAGGCCTTACAAGATATCTGACTCGGCATGTCCAACACAGCGTGTGGTGAGCTGCCTCTCCAAACTGGGTCCTCTTCTAGGGTCCATATCTCAGTTACCCACGCCACCATAGTGTAGCTGTGTCAGTGCAAAGGCTAGGAGTGATCCTGGCCTGCCTTGAAGCTTTCCTAATGCTTAGCACAGCCCTGACCTTGCTGAGTGGCAGGAAGAGGTAGAGAGATCTATGGGGAAGGCAGCATGTGGTGGGAAAAACATGGGTTGGGAATAGAGTCTAATCTCTATTCAGACTCTAACTTCTATGTGATTTTGGGCTTCACTTTTTTGGATCTGTTGCGTCAGTTCTAAATTGAGACTGTTGTAATAACTTCATAATTTGTTCCTTAGTTATTGAGTTTTTTAAAAATTCCTTCTGCCTTTAGTGCTGGTAACAGTAAACTTTATGTACGAGCTGGTGGTAGTCATATGTTGTCTTTACTCCTGTATTATAAATACTTCTCAGTTTAGTTTAATCTTTATAAGAACTCTATGAGGTATAAGTTCTGTTATTTCATTTAATAATTGATGAGACTGAGGCTTTAATTTAAAAATATATGTGTCCACAAACTGCTAAGAAGCAGACAAAGGACTCCACCCAATGTCTTGAGGTTAGAGCCCATACTCATAACAGTTAAGCCTTCCTGCCGTCTGTTTTTTGGCAGCTGTCCAGATTATGTAGTTCACATTTTAGAAACACAGGGTCTTGTCCCTTGTAGAAAATCTGTTTTATCAAGGAGTGGATTTTTCAAAGGTATCCCTGTTTTGCAGCTTTCTGTTCTTTCTTCTCCTCGATTGTGTACCTTCTTGGCATTTGCTATGTAAGACCTTGTTGGCTTTATAGTAATTATGGAGCAGATACGCTTTGTAATGACCTTTACCAGCCAGTGAAATGTATTTAATATCAATACTTTAACACAAGGGTGCTTTTTGCTGAGATGATACTTCCCTCTTCAATACTAGCATTGTCCTGAGTTCCCTGCTCCTCTGAAGTACACACAGCGGGTGGCATCTGTTGGGCAGGCGGGGTTTGTAGCTCTAAGTGCATTTATAATGTCATGATTCTATGCAGTGCCAACTGCCGTGTAATAGACCAGTGCCTTCTCTTTGGAGCTGGAGTGACTGGAAAATATGTATAATTACATGATATGTAGAGATTAATGATATTTTGTTACATTTTTTTCTTCTTTTTCCTAGTAAGAGGAGGGGAGATAGACAGACTCCCACATGAGCCTCAATTGGGATCCACCTAGCCACCCCACTTCTGGAGCTGATGCTCTGCCCATCTGGGGCCATGCTTGCAATCAAGCTATTTTTAGCGCCTGAGATGTAGGCTCCAGGAGCCATCCTCAGTGCCTGGGGCCTAGGCTTGAATCTATGGACCCATGGCTATGGGACAACGAGAAAGAGAGAGAGAGAGAGAGAGAGAAAAAGAGAGAGAGAAAAGGGGGGGAGGGGGGAAGAAGCAGATGGTTGCTTCTCCTGTGTGCCCTGATTTGGAATTGAACCTGGGCCATCCACATGCCAGGCTGATGCTCTACCATTGATCCGACTGGCCAGGGCTGATATTTTGTTAAATTATATCATCTTAGCTTATAGTTTTTGTTTTTTGTTGTTTTTTTAGGTGAAAGGACTGGATGCAGCTGTTCTGAGTCTACTCCTCCTAGATGGTGAATCGATCTACAGCCTGATCTCAAAGCCTGTGCTGCTGTTATTAGCACGAGTCATCCTAGTGAACCTAAGACATAAACTGACAGCAGTTCAGGTAAGGGGAGCACAGGAGCCGGGAGAGTCACACTCAGGGTGACTGTTGTGCTGGTTGGGTGTGATGTTGACAGTATCTTGATATCTTTGTTGTCTTCTAGGTATTTAATTTTAAAATCTAATGAAAATAAGCCAAGACTTTCTCCCCTCATGAGATGCATCTAATATAAAATGAGATTATATTGAGCCTCCTTAATAGGATTGTATTTATAATATATATGTATATATGTATGCATGTATATAAATGTTCATTCTCTGAATATGAAATTGGGCTTTAAAAATGTCCTTCATGGTCTTTTATGAATTTCTTGTAAGATAATGAGTAACAGGCAGAGTTTAGCACTGGATCTTCATTACTGTTTCCTGGCTTACGTTCAGCCTTGTTTCATTATTTGGGTTAGATTTAGTAGGGCCTTTGTTGAGTGTCTGTTACAGAGTTTCTTTAGGTCAGGTGTACATGAGTAAGAAGAAAGACTCCGATTCACAGAAAGCTAACAGGCCTCAGTGGGAGGTGACAGACACCGCAGGAGATACAAGGCAAGTCTGTGGAGAGTTAGTGGGGGTGTCAGCTGTGCTTTGTGCCCTCGCTGCTTCAACTACTCAAGTCTGTGTAGCTGTTCAGCTCAGCGCTGTGGTGGTAAAGCAGCCATGGGCAACATGTGAACAAATGCGTGCGACTCTGTGGTACCAATAAAGCTTTATTTGTGGACACTGTAAATTTTATTTTATATACTTCACACGTTACAAAATGTTATCCTTTTTTTAAAAAAATGATTTAAACATGTAAACTATTGTTTCTTCTTGTGCTGTACAGATACTGGTGGTGGGCTGCCTTTGGCTTATAGGCTCTACCTTGCTTTTACTCCTGTTCTGATTGTTGCAAAGTGAGGATGCAGACCCTGTATTACCAATAGTAAATCTAAATTTTATGTGAAGTCTCCTAGTTTCTAAGTGTTGCCTGAAAAAGTTTAAGAAACACAATATTTCTATGGGCAAAATGTAGACTTGGTCTGCACTGGATGAGGCTTACTTTCACGAGCACCTGAGTTCAGGCAGAAGAGCCAAGAAGGGAAGTGCTACCTCCCTCAGCAGCTCTCATGAGAGCCAGAGGGTTTATTTCAAATCAATTGTTCTAGAAGGGTTTTTAATAGCTGGATTTCAACATGTCCTAGTAGATTTAAGCTCTTATCTTTGGTGTTTTAGCAACTTTAGTTTGAATAAAAACATGTTTCCCACATTGATCTGAGTCAAGTGGTCCTATAAACTAACTAGTACTTGGCTCTGAAGAAAATATCACCAAGGCATGAGGCTGCCAGATGGCAGTATTTTCTTTCTACTGAGACTAATGGTCATTAATGAGTGAGGGATACAATTTTAAGTTTTAGTGGTGGAAAACTTTAATCAGCAAGTGTTTAAGCATCCCTGGAATAAAGATACCTGTGCTCTCAGCAGCAGCTAGCAGAACAAGTTAATATGTGAAGTCATACTTGGTAGGGTGGGAGGGGCAAGTTACCTGAATTTCTTGGAATATGCTTAACAATTGTTGACCTCATCTTTTCTCCATTTCCTTGTGTACATTACCATACAAAACGAAGAGCATTCTGTGCTGAAATCTTGGAAACATTAACTTTTTTTTTCTTCTTTGGATCTTGAAGATATTATTCTCTAAATGATGATGTTAGAAATGACTTCTTTGATAAATGAAGATGAAATGATTAAAAAGCATAACTCACCCAAGTTAATTTCAATCTTTTAAATTAATTTTGAATAGGTTGACTCCTCAGAAATGTATCAAGTTGTTTATTACAATATTATTTTTGTGGAACTGTAAAAGATGATTTCCCCCTCCCCTGGAATCTGTCAACTATGTAGATCAGTATGAGTAATATGTAAAGGCTGAGTGAAAATGGTCTTGTTCTTGCAATCAGACCAGAGCTTGTCTGGCCCACCACTGAACAACTGTGTGACCTTATGCTAGTTAATTTCTCTGAATAGCAGTTTCCTTATTTATAAAATGAAATAAGTCAGTGCGCCTTTATTGGGTGCCTTTTGAGTACACTGCTGCTCCCTGGCCTTCTCAGAGGTCATTGACTAGTGTGACTTCTCAATCAGAGCACTCTGTAGTAAATCCTATAGTCAGGAGACAGCATCTAGAACAGGGGTCCCCAAACTACGGCCCGTGGGCCACATGCGGCCCCCTGAGACCATTTATCCGGCCCCCGCCGCACTTCCGGAAGGGGCACCTCTTTCATTGGTGGTCAGTGATAGGAGCACATTGACCATCTCATTAGCCAAAAGCAGGTCCATTGTTCCTATTGAAATACTGGTCAGTTTGTTGATTTAAATTTACTTGTTCTTTATTTTAAATATTGTATTTGTTCCTGTTTTTTTGTTTTTTTGTTTTTTTACTTTAAAATAAGATATGTGCAGTGTGCATAGGGATTTGTTCATAGTTTTTTTTTTGTTTGTTTGTTTTTTTCATAGTTTTTTTTACAGTCCGGCCCTCCAACGGTCTGAGGGACAGTGAACTGGCCCCCTGTGTAAAAAGTTTGGGGACCCCTGATCTAGAGACTATCTAAAGCAAGGCTTCACATTCTTTTTTTTATTGATGACTCACATTTTCTGTTAAGTAATTCTTGGCAAACAGAAAAAGGCACTTTTATTTTTTAGTAGAACGTAGGCTATGGCTTTTCTTTTGTTTTGCACTCTTGTCTTTATAAAGATTTTGAGTGAAGGGTTAGTTATAGATCTGATTTTTAAGAGTTCAGCATCTTATGTTGTATGTTATCTTACAAGAGCAGTCTCTTTGGAACTATCTAAATTTCCATGTCTAGAAAGGAAAGAATATGCTGCCAAACCTGACTCACTCATTGCTGACAGAGGATAAGGGAAAGATAATTGATGGATAGACTGACTTCATTAGCTGTACTGATAGGAATAGAATGAGGCAACACCTCAGGGAATTACATTAAAAATGATGTGAAACTTCTATTAGATAATTCTACCTTTCCTTACATGGATAGAGGAAACAGCATTAATAATTAGAATGGACTTTGTCATAAAGTCAAAATTCATTTGTGATTGTGTCATTGGTGCAACTGGTATAGTGTGTAGCAGTGTAGAAGGGGAACCAGGCCATTTTACCTCTTAATCAAATGCAGATGTTCAAGTAAAATAGTGCTTTTGGTAATTAAGCATGATCTCCTCTTAGTAGGTATTGCTTTAAAAAAATTAATTTTTCACAGCTTCATGTAACATAATCCAAAGTAACAGCTTTAATTAATTTAGATGATGCAATGTGTAATCATACTTATTACGTTATAGAATCTATCAAAAATGTCAGTTGTACACACACACACATGCATAGAGGAAGGAGAAGAACACGACCTTCTGTCGTAGATTCTCTGAGGAAGAAGGGTGGCATCGGTGCCGCCGGAGACGCCACTCTTCACTGTGGTGCTTCTGTATTGCCTCGCTGTAGTGTGTTGTGTTGTTTTAATAAGAATGTATTGATCAAGTAAGAGCAGGCATTACAGAAGAGAGAAAGAGCCGCTGTTTTCTCAGGCTGTGCGTTAATCAAAACAACATATAAAAGGCAGCCTCTACCCTCAAAGAAGGTGCCTACCAGGTAGAGTCAGACACTAGAAAAACAGGACCTGTCCAGTGTGCTCTCACTTTTAGGAACAGTGTGGAAGTTTGGAGCGAGAGGCCAGTGTGAGGCCAGTGTGTGCCGCGCTCATGGGAGGTGGCTTCTTGGGAGCAGTTTCACCAATGTGTGCAGGGAACTTTCTGGTTTGGGGCAATATCTGAATCTACTGCCTTTGCTACTTGGAATTTATGTAAAACACAATGCTTTGGGGAGGATAGAGAGAGGAGTAAGACATGATTTATCTTGTTGGATAAATGGCGTATAACATTGAAAGCTAGGGGTGGCACACTGGAATCCAGGGGACCGCGTCTGCAAAGGGAGGTACAGAGATGTGCTGAGCATGCAGATGAAGGAAGTATCCCCTTTCCCACCAGGAGGTTCCTGCGGGAGGCTCCTAGAGCAGCTGCTGCTGACAACTCAGGGTGCTTACAGCAGACGTGGTAGAGGAGGAGCTGGGGAGTTCGGTGGCAGGAAGCCCAGTGAGCTGAAAAGAACAGGCTTGGGGAGAACAGGGGATAGGGGGACTCCTGTGGCAGATGCGGAAGTGGATTTGGGGACTGATACTGAAGACACAGTAGTGGATGGGGAAGCTTATTGATTGAGTGCAATTTCACAAACACAAAAAATATTTTTTAAATTAATTTCAATTAATGTAGCCTTCCCCCCCCCCCCAAGAGTCATTTTATTTCAACTTCCATGGCGCTTTCTTGTTCTAGAGCCTGCCCTGGTGGACGCTGAGGTGTGTGGGTGTCCATCAGCAGCTGCTTGAGGAGCGCTCCCCGCAGCTCTCTGCTCTTGCCCAAGGTTGCATCGATCAAGGTGGGTAGCCGGCTCTTCTGCCGTGGGTGTGGAGCTCCATTTTCATTTCTTGGCTGAGGCATTGCTTTTTAGCTTATTCTTTGACAGGTGATAGTGACTTTATTTGAGGTTGTTTCTTTTTATTTTTATTCTGGAGGTGGGATATCAAATTTTTCTAGGATGTCAGATTATATAATTACTTTTTATCTTTGAATTTTTAAAAAAGGCAGTCATTATCATTTATATTATTTATTTAGAAGGAGTGATTTGTTCGGTGCAGGTCTCCATAATTTATCATGGATTGCTTAACAGTATTTTAATATTCTCACTGTTCTTAAAGAAGCCTCATTGGAAACAAATGTAAACTCTATTTAAAAAAAATCCTTAACTCACTTGGAGTAAATTGTGCCAAGTTACATGCAGAATAGGAAATTATTTATCCTATATCTTATTAAGTACATGAAGAAAAGCTTTGCTTTTTTAACTTTTTGTAGAAAATACTCTTTACTGAGGATAACAATGGGTAGAGAGATATTTTTTCATTTTATTTTATCATTTTATTTTAAAATAGATTTAAAATTATTTATTTATTGATTGATTTTAGCAAGAGAGGAATGGGGAGAGAGAAAAAGAGAGACAGTAACATTGAGCTGCTCTTGTATGTGCCCTGCCTGGGGATCGAACCAGCAGTTTCTGTGCCTCTGGACAGTGCTCCAACCAACCAAGCTATCTGGCCAGGGCTAAAATAGATTATTTTTTTAAAATGGGAGATAGAGACAGAGAGAGGGGCAGATAGGGACAGACAGACAGAAAGGGAGAGAGATGAGAAGCATCAATCTTTCGTTACACACCTAAGTTGTTCATTGATTGCTTTCTCATATGTACCTTGACCAGGGGGCTCCAGCAGACCGAGTGACCCCTTGCTCAAGCCAGTGACCTTGGGCTCGAGTCAGCAACTTTGGGCTTCAAGCCAGTGATCTTTGGGCTCAAGCCAGCAACCATGGGGTCATGTCTATGATCCCATGCTCAAGCCAGCAACCTTGTGCTCAAGCTGGTGAGCCTGCACTCAAGCTGGATGAGCCCACCCTCAAGCCGGTCACCTTGGGTTTTTAACCTGGGTCCTCTGCATCCCAGGCTGACACTCCATCTGCTGCACCATTAAGTAATTTTTATTTTTCAATTACAGTTGACATACTATATTAGTTTCAGGTATATAACCTAGTGATTAGACATTTATATAACTTACTAAATGATCATCCTGATAATCTCATACCCATCCGACACCATACATAGTGATTACAGTATTATTGACTATATTCCTTATGCTGTACTTCACATCCCCATGACTATTCTGTAACTGCTGATACATATTTCTCAATCCCTTTGCCTTTTTCATCCATTCCCCTGACACTTCTCCCATCTGGCAATCATCAGAATGTTCTCTGTTATCTATGAGTCTGTTTCTGTTCTGCTTGTTTATTTTGTTTTTTAGATTCTACATGTAAGAGAAATCATATGGCAATTGTCTTCCTCTTCTGACTTATTTCACTCAGCACAATACTCTGTATTGTCTTCCTCTTCTGACTTATTTCACTCAGCGCAATCCTCTGTAGGTCCATCCATATTGTTGTAGATGGCAAGTTATCATTCTTTTTAAAATTGATTTTTAATTATTGTTGACATACAATATTGTATTAGTTTCAGGTGTCTAACAGTGATTCAACATTTAGGTACTTTACAAAGTGATCACCATGATAAGCCTAGTACCCGCCTAGCACCACACAGTTATTACAGTGTTGACTCTCTGCCCTGTACTGTCCGTTACAATATCTCTGTGACTTATTTTATAATTGGTAGTTAGTCTTTCTTAATCCCCTTTCCCTTTTCTGCTGAATCCCCCACCCCATATTATTTTTTATTGTGATATATAGTGTACATATAGAAAAAAGCCTAAAATATAAATGGAAATTTTACCTAATAATTTTAAACCACACCCCCCTATAATTGCCTTCTACTGCTTTTGTTACAAATGCCACCCCCACCCTCTGTGTTTCCTGGGGAAGTATATATTTTGAAAAGGGGGAAAATCTTAGGTACCTTGCTGCTTGGTTTCCCTGGGCTTTTAGAATGCTTATTCTTGGCAGAAGTTGCCAAATAAAAGAAAAACAAATTCTCTTGTAGTGAAGGAATACTTGAACACAAATGAACTTGGATCTGATAATGAGCTTCTGAGTTACCAGGAAGGGATTTGGTTTTAGGTGTATCTGATTCCAAAGTCCACACTCCTTCATGTCACAGGAGTACAAGAATGATGTGTGTGGGGGAGGGTTGGGGGGAGTGGTGGTTAGCGTCCCTGCGGATGGAGAACAGTGATCAGTACTGGATGGAGAGAGCACAGTCACAAGGGCATAAATAACTTTTGTGTGTGCCTGTGTAATTGCAAGAAACTCCTGTATCTTTCTGGAGTCTGTTCCCCTGAAGGGTACGTCTGTGTAGTAACAAGGTAGGTCAGAGCAGACCAGACAGGGCATTAGTTTGTGCACTAATAAATATTACTAGGCTAAGTGATTGGTTGAGATGAATTTCTCAATTTTTATTTTGTTCTAGGACATAAATATATAAGTATATGCTTATCTTAGTTAAAATGAACCATCTATACAGTATTATGATTCAAAAAGAGAAAATAAGGGCCCTGGCTGGTTGGCTCAGTGGTAGAGTGTCGGCCTGGCGTGCAGGAGTCCCAGGTTCGATTCCCGGCCAGGGCACACAGGAGAAGCACCCATCTGCTTCTCCACCCCTCCCCCTCTCCTTCCTCTCTGTCTCTCTCTTCCCCTCCCGCAGCTGAGGCTCCATTGGAGCAAAGTTGGCCCAGGCACTGAGGATGGCTCTGTGGCCTCTGTCTCAGGCACTAGAATGGCTCTGGTTGCAACAGAGCGACGCCCCAGATGAGCAGAGCATCGCTTCCTGTTGGGCATGCTGGGTGGATCCTGGTCGGGCGCATACGGGAGTCTGTCTGACTGCCTCCCCGTTTCCAACTTCAGAAAAATACAAAAAAAACAAAAAAAAAGAATAATATTGAGGCACTATAATAATTATGTTGTCTCTATTAGGACTTAGCTTATACAGTAACTCTTTCAGGATTTTGGGTAACTTAAGGCTGTGGAACAAGCAAGGACATTTTAGACTGAACTTTGTCTATATAAAGAAATATTCTGAGCTCCAACTCCGTATATATTTTTTTTAATTTTTATTGTTTACAGAGACAGAGTGAGTCAGAGAGAGGGATAGACAGGGACAGACAGACAGAAACGGAGAGAGATGAGAAGCATCAATTATTAGTTTTTCATTGTGCGTTGCACCTTAGTTGTTCATTGATTGCTTTCTCATACGTGCCTTGACCGCGGGCCTTCAGTAGACTGAGTAACCCCTTACTGGAGCCAACGACCTTGGGTTCAAGCTGGTGGGCTTTTGCTCAAACCAGATAAGCCCACGCTCAAGCTGGCGACCTCGGGGTCTTGAACCTGGGTCCTCTGCATCCCAGTCCAACGCTCTATCCACTGCGCCACCGCCTGGTCAGGCCGTATATTATTTTTAAAAATTTTATTCTGCTATCAGATTTAAACTTAACATTTAATAGCAGATTAGTTGTTTTACTAAATGTGTTTTACTTTTCTATACAATTGTATTTCCTAAGAGACAGAGTGAAGAGGAATCTATTCCTTTGCCTGCGAAAGCCTTTGGTTTAATGCTTTTGGATTACAAAAGCTTTATACCTACAAATTCTGGCCACTGAACCATCTATATTTTTCTGAAGAGTATAAGCAGCTTTCTGGGTTGTGAGCTTCTTGAGTGCTAATTTTTTCCACTTGTTTCTATTTAGCATAGTACCTAGAAAATAGTGAAGATTTAGTGCATGTTTGTTGAGTAGTGATAGCTAGCTTTTTTTTTTTTGAGATCTTTCTACATGTCATGAGAGAATTCCCTCTATTTGTCCTCCATCTCAATTGCAGTTTTGATCTGATTTGATTTCTGTACAAGAACTTTTCAGAAAGTGAAATATTTTAGAAGTTATGAGAAAATTAATCCTACTGAGATACCATGTGGGACTTTGAATAGTGTTGCCTACGTGTGGAGTTCTCTTCAGAATGAGATATGAAGTGGGCCTTGGAGAAAGTAAGAGCTGATGCCCCATTCAGCAAATGTGTCTCAATCTCTTTCTGTTTTTCAGTGAAATGAAATGTGTAGTCTGTCTTCCCCAATTCATGCCATCGTATATTTTTGAAATTAAGTGAGTGAGCAACACTCTATAAACAAACTACTGCAAGCAAGAAATAAGAGTGGGGTTAAGCTTCTGATTCATGAAATTGGATAAAGCTTGAAAGCCAGGGATGGGCTGAGTGTCACTGATATTGATAGCAATGGGGAAAAAAGTGGATTTTTTCCCAGGGGCCATTGAAAGCATTTGGAGGAGGATGGAATCAAGATTCAGCCCAGTACTTAAATTTGAAAAAAGAAAAAGGTAATTACATTATACTGTATAGGATATACAGTTTCCTATGCTTTATCATTTTATGGAAAATTGATAAATGAACAAAAAACAAGGCACCCATGGCAGGGTTTTTTTTATGTTGCTTTTTTTTGTATTTTTCCAAAGTTAGAAGTAAGGAGGCAGTCAGACAGACTCCCGCATGTGCCCGACAAGGATTCACCTGGCATGCCCACCAGGGGGTGATGCTCTGCCCATCTGGGGCATTGCTCCATTGTGGCTGGAGCCATTCTAGCACCTGAGTCGGAGGCCATAGAGCCATCCTCAGTGCCCAGGCCAACTTTGCTCCAATGGAGCCTTGGCTGTGGAAGAGGAAGAGAGAGATAGAGAGGAAGGAAAAGAGAAGGGTGGAGAAGTACATGGGCACTTCTCCTGTGTGCCCTGACTGGGAATTGAACCCGGTACTTCCACACAATGGACCAATGCTCTACTGCTGAGCCAACTAGCTAAGGTGGCAGTTTTTTTTTTAAGTAAATGATGTTTGATATAAGCCATTCATGCAGATTTATGCAGTATTATGTAAATCTGCATGAATTGCTATATCTTTACCATATCTCTGACTAATGTTTATAATGATGACCCTTTATTAAGAAAAGAAGAAAATACCTTTCTTTTTTTATTATTTATTTATTTATTTATTTTTTATTTTTCTGAAGCTGGAAACGGGGAGAGACAGTCAGACAGACTCCCGCATGCGCCCGACCGGGATCCACCCGGCACGCCCACCAGGGGCGATGCTCTGCCCACCAGGGGGCGATGCTCTGCCCCTCCGGGGTGTCGCTCTGCTGCGACCAGAGCCACTCTAGCACCTGGGGCAAAGGCCAAGGAGCCATCCCCAGCGCCCAGGCCATCTTTTGCTCCAATGGAGCCTTGGCTGCGGGAGGGGAAGAGAGAGACAGAGAGGAAGGAGGGGGGGTGTGGAGAAGCAAATGGGCACTTCTCCTATGTGCCCTGGCTGGGAATCAAACCCAGGTCCCCCGCACGCCAGGCCGACGCTCCACCGCTGAGCCAACCGGCCAGGGCCTAGAAAGTACCTTTCTTATGTGCTATTTTAAAAAGTAGGAAGCATAATGGTGTGTTTTAGAGATATATAATGGTGTACCTAAGAGGTAAAATTAAGTTTCCAAACAGAAAGGTTTAGCTGAGCTATCTAGAAAATATGGCTGTAGTGACTCATTCCTCCAGTGGTCTTGATTCCCCTCCACAGGGTATTGCAACTTAGCGTTTACTTTGCCTTGCAACTAAGAAATTTTTTATGTTGCTGTTCAAGGCTGATCAATGACATTTTTCATTTTATCTAGTCATAAATTGGTTAGTTTTGGCTATGTCTAAATAAGTCTGTAGATAGTCTTAAACTGCAGCATTTCATAAACAATTTTATTTTAAAAAATGTTTTGTTCTGGGATTTGACCCAAGTGTTAACCAAGCAGTCAGATACAACTACAATACTGTTCAGTGTCCAGAGCAGAATATTATATTTGAAGTGTTGCCCTTGAGGGATCATCAAAAAGTTGGCAGGATTTTTTCCAGTCTGTGAAACAGAGCAAGAATATTATATGAGCAACTGTGATCTTTATATTTTTGTCCAGAATGTTACATCAGTACAATGTAGTGGAATAGAGCCCATCAGAATGTCAGCATAACTTTGCTGGACTGATCATGTCTACGAAATGAAGGAGTTAGTTAGAATCTTGAAAAGTATATTCCTCAGCACGATCTAAGGTACTCTTTTGGATGTCACACTAATGAAACCACGGTTCTTAAGGACTGCTGAAGGATACACAACCGTCTATTGGAGGATCTGATGCTGCAAATGTGGTCGATGTAGTGCATGAGCCATAATGTTGCACTTTAGCTATTTGAAGATAAGCTCATGAAGAAGTCAAAGTCTAAGAGAGAACAAGTTAAAATGCTTTGTCTGAGAGTTTGTCTACAGGCAGTTCTGTGATGCTAGAGTTAGATTGTTTTCACATCGGCAGAGGTTAAGAGATTAGGTTTTTGGTGACTGATATAAGCATTGATTTTTAAAAATAATTTTTGGGAGTGGCAAGAGATGATGGAGGGTAGTGGGGGTAGATGCTGATGGAGGGAAACTTGACTTGGGATGGTGAACACACAATGCACTATACAGAGGATGTATTTATTATAGAACTGTGCACCTGAAACCTGTATACTTTTTTTAACCAATGTCACCCCAATACATTCAATAAAAAAAAAACTTTTTTAAAATTTGATACTTTGGGCCTGATCTGTGGTAACACAGTAGATAAAGTGTCAACCTGGAACATTGAGGTTGCCGATTCGAGGCCCTGGGCTTGCCCAGTCAAGGTACATATGAGAATCAACTACATACGAGTTGCTTCCTGCATCTCCCCCCTTTCTCTCTCTCTCTCCTCTCTCTAAAAATCAATATATCTTTTTTTTTTTTTTTTTTTTTTTTTTTTACAGAGAGAGAGTCAGAGATAGGGATAGATAGGGACAGACAGACAGGAACGGAGAGAGATGAGAAGCATCAATCATCAGTTTTGCGACGCCTTAGTTGTTCATTGATTGCTTTCTCATATGTGCCTTGACTGTGGGCCTTCAGCAGACCCAGTAACCCCTTGCTCGAGCCAGCAACCTTGGGTACAAGCTGGTGAGCTTTGCTCAAATTAGATGAGCCTGCGCTCAAGCTGGCAACCTCGGGGTCTCGAACCTGGGTCCTCCGCATCCCAGTCCGACACTCTTATCTACTGTGCCACTGCCCCGTCAGGCAATACATCTTTTTTAAAAATGAATTCTGACTTTTTTAAAAGATATTATTCATTCAATTTTTAGAGAGGGGGAGAGAGAGAAAAAGGGGGAAGGAGCAAGAAACATCAACTCCCATATGTGCCTTGACCATGCAAGTCCAGGGTTTCGAACCAGCGACCTCAGTGTTCCAGGTTGACACTTTATCCCACTGCACCACCACAGGTCAAGCACAATAAATAAAATCTTAAAAAGAAAATTATTTACTTTGGAATGAATGTTATTAAATATTCTAAATATGATTATATAATTATTATCCATAGGTATATCATTTTAACATAGTATTTACATAATAACCTCATGAGAAGTGATTTTAATTTTAGCATATATTTTAAATGTACTGGTTGACAATTTGGTCCTAAAAGTTATGAATATTCATTTCCATGGAGTGCCAACTGATTTATTAAAATAATAAATATACTTCTATTGGGTCAACCTTCTCTTCTTTTTATTTAAACTGTGAGTCATTCAAAGCTCAAAACTGTGTGTTTATAGCTGAGTCATTGTTTTTCATCATTTTGCATATCTAGCCAGTTCTTAAATCTTTTCAGTTCTTCCCTAAGGTTTCCCATAGCTATCCTTCTTTTCCATTTCTACAGCTCTGTCCTAGTCCACTTCTGAAATATTTAGTTTGGAAAGGCCCTTTAGACATTATTTTGTCCAGTCAACTAACTCATTTGCAAAGAATTGAAACTCAGAGAGATTGCCTAAGAGCCAGAACTATGATCTGGAGTTTCTGTCGCCAAATCCTGCTCATTCTTCTTTCTTACATTTCTTCAAACTGGTCAGTAGGGCAGGACTCTGGTATCCACCAGTGGTCACGCAGTCAGCATTTCTATAGTGCTTGCTCCATACCAAGCACTGTTCTCATCTTTAAATATATTAACTAATTTATTCTCATAATAGTTCCTATGAGATAATACCGAAGATTTGCTATAGGATGGTACAGTGGTGGGTATAGTGTGCTTTTGTGTGTGTGTGACAGAGAAAGAGAGAAAGTCAGAGAGAGGGACAGATAGGGACAGACAGACTGGAAGGGAGAGAGATGAGAAGCATCAATTCTTCATTGCAGCGCCTTAGTTGTCCATTGATTGCTTTTTTTTTTTTTTTTTTTACAGGGACAGAGAGAGAGTCAGAGAGAGAGATAGATAGGGACAGACAGACAGGAATGGAGATAGATGAGAAGCATCAATCATCAGTTTTTCGTTGCAACACCTTAGTTGTTCATTAATTGATTTCTCATATGTTCCTTGACCGTGGGCTTTCAGCAGACCGAGTAACCCCTTGCTTGAGCCAGCAACCTTGGGTCCAAGCTGGTGAGCTTTTTTTTATTATTATTATTTTTTTTTTATTTTCTGGTGAGCTTTTTTTTTTTTTATGCTCAAGCCAGATGAGCCTGCGCTCAAGCTGGCGACCTCGGGGTCTCAAACCTAGGTCCTCTGCATCCCAGTCCAACACTCTATCCACTGCGTACTGCCTGGTCAGGCTGATTGCTTTCTCATATGTGCCTTGACGGAGAGGGGGGGCTACAAAAGACCAAGTGGCCCCTTGCTCAAGCCAGCGACCTTTTGCTCAAGCTGGTGAGCCTTGCTCAAACCAGATGAGCCTGCACTTAAGCCGGCGACCTCAGTGTTTCGAACCTGGGTCCTCCACATCTCAGTTCAATGCTCTATCCAATGTGCCACTGCCTGGTCAGGTTATAGTATACTTTTTTTAAACAGCTGTTTTGAAGAATAATTAACTATAATAAGTCTCATTTAAAGTGTACAATTGATGATGTTTTACATGTGCATAAGAAATTATCTCAGTTAAGACAAATAATAGAATAGTGTTTTAAGATCTGACTTTTAATTTCTATTCTGTCATTGACTTCCTGTGTGATCTCAGGTAACTAACTCCCAAACCAAGGTTCTCTTTGTGTAAAAATGATCTTTGAGGCCCTGGCCTGTTGGCTCAGTGGTAGAGTGTACGCTTGGCATGTGGATGTCCTGGGTTCAATTCCTCGTCAGGGCACACAGAAGAAGCAACCATCTGCTTCTCTATCCCTCCTCCTCCCCTCCCCTTCTCTCTCTTTCTCTTCCCCTCCCGCAGCCATGGCTGATTTGAGCACATTGGCCCACGCAGTGAGGATGGCTCTGTTGAGCCTCCACCTCAGGCGTAGAGCATGGCCCCAGGTGAGGGTTCCAGGTGGATCCTGGTCGGGGTACATGTGAGAGTCTGTCTCTTTGTCTCCCCTCCTCTAACTTGAAAAAGAAGAAGAAAAAAACTAAAAAATGATCTTTTGAGTACTTTCCAGGCTAAAATAATATGAGAGAGCATGCCAGGTTAAATTTTAATTGGAGCTCCTTGGTCAGGGTCAGGGACTTCGGGCATGTTTCTGGGGCCTGGTCTCAGCTGAAGATCCAACCAGTGTGTTTTCCAGGAATGACATTTCAAGAGGGGCCACTGCTGGAGTGCTTGCAGAAGTTGGAGACATGAGCTTCGCATTCACCAAAACCAGGACTGGTGGCTTGACAGAGACTCCTCCAGCATATTTGCAAAACTCAGGGCTCAGCCAAACATTTGCTGGGACTAGACCAGTATGTTTGGGGTTAAGGTCTCAACTGGTGCATATGACAGGGCCAGGGACTTGCCCAGTATTAAACAGAGCGAGGTCAAGTACTAAGCTGTGTGTTCTATGAGGCCAGGGCCAAGGTGGCAGCCTACATAGCTGAGCTGCAGTTGAAGAAACAGTCTACACGGCTGGAAGATTAAATGCATACCGAAAGACTGAACACAACCATCAGCTGAAGATAATGAGAGCCTTATTTTTGGTAAATTGTGCTAAGATCATAAAAGATGATTGAATTTCTGAGAGTAATGGTGAGATGGTCAGGCATAATGGAAAGACAAAAGAAAAAGTAAGTTAAAAAAGAAAAAGCACCAAGTATCATCAAACCCTACGATTCTTTAGTTTGGTTTGCATGGAGGGACTCTATTGAAGGATTTTTACTGTGAGAAGTTTGTATTTGGTTGCCTGTCTGCCATTTGATGTAAGGCATGTACATCATGACTTTCTCTTTATTTGAGTCCAGATAATCTCTTTAAAGGGTTGGTAGGCTATAATGAAAAACACTTCCTTTCGGACTCATTTAATTTCAGATCATGGTAAGACAAAGGGTAGCTGTTTCTTGTTTTTTATTTTATAAATAATTTTTTATTAATTTTAATGGGGTGACATCAATAAATCAGGGTACATATATTCAAAGAAAACATGTCCAGGTTATCTTGTCATTTAATTATGTTGCATACCTATCACCCAAAGTCAGATTGTCCTCCGTCACCTTCTATCTAGTTTTCTTTGTGCCCCCGCCCCCCGTAACCACCACACTCTTGTCCATGTCTCTTAGTCTTGTTTTTCTGTCCCACCAATGTATGGAATCATGCAGTTCTTGGTTTTTTCTAACTTACTTATTTCACTCTGTATAACGTTATCAAGATCCCACCATTTTGTTGTAAATGATCCGATGTCAATCATTTCTTATGTCTGAGTAGTATACCATAGTGTATATGTGCCACATCTTCTTTATCCAGTCTTCTATTTTTTTTTTACAGTGATTAAAGCCTTTAAGCAAATTCTTGGCCAATACAGCAAGAATCCATAAAAGAGTAGTGTCCTTAACATGTTCACCAAGTCCAAGTTGGCACCAACACCATTCCAAATCCCTGTAAATGAAACCCAAACCCAGTTTAGTCCGTTAGGAGCTGTCACAAGTAGCAGGAGTCAGGAAAAGTCCACATCCAGGAAAAGTCCGCATGGCACTGGAATTGTTGTCACAATTCTATACTTTGCAGCTCATGTCCAAGTCCCAATGACTGCTGCTTCTAGCTGGTAATGATTCAGGTAGACTGGAAAAGCCATCTGCAGCATGTGTGGAGATGGAGCTTCTGTTCTCCTCTGCCTGGAGAGATGAGACCAGGTTGCTTTTCCCTGGAGCTCTGCGACTGTGGCGTGGAAAGAGAACCTTGAGATACACTAAGCTGGGTGGCAAAGGTAAATTCATAATAGAAGTTGGCAAAAGGGGGAAAGAGAGCTCTAAATTAGGAATAGGTCCCAGCCTGAAATATGAGTGGGCATTGAGGTAGGAGGAATAAAGGAGACACTATATATTAAACAAAGCAGCAGAAAATAGGACTATCAACACCCACAACAGAGATCTTTGAGGGAAGAATAAAAAACCTGACTATTCAGGCAAGACATAGTTAAGTGGCCCTTGTGCAAATGAGATCAGTTTACCTGCTTCTTGGAAGAAATACCCTAGGCTCGTCCACAGTGTCATAGATGGGGCCGACGGCCCTAGGCACCTTGAGCCTTCAGTGGCAAACCCCAGCATTCTGGGCAAGGTTAGGTCATAGATGGCTGGAGCAGGGCTGGAAGAGACTGAACCCTTCCTTAGAGGAGCGAGGGGGAAGCCTAAAGGGTAGCTGTTTCTTAGCTACAGGTATTCTTACCAGATTACTAGGTGATAAAGCAGATTGGATTTTGTAGTGTCACCTCTATACCTTTTTTTTTTTTTTTTTTTGTATTTTTCTGAAGCTGGAAATGGGGAGAGACAGTCAGACAGACTCCCGCATGCGCCCGACCGGGATCCACCCAGCACGCCTACCAGGGGCGACGCTCTGCTCGCTCTGTTGCAACCAGAGCCACTCTAGTGCCTGGGGCAGAGGCCAAGGAGCCATCCCCAGTGCCCGGGCCATCTTTGCTCCAATGGAGCCTCGCTGCGGGAGGGGAAGAGAGAGACAGAGAGGAAGGAGAGGGGGAGGGGTGGAGAAGCAGATGGGCGCTTCTCCTGTGTGCCCTGGCCAGGAATCGAACCCGGGACTTCTGCACGCCAGGCCGACACTCTACCACTGAGCCAACCGGCCAGAGCCACCTCTATACCTTTGACCTTAGTCCTTTGTCTACCAAATCCCACCCTTCCTCTGTTTTTCCAAGGAGCTTGGATTCAAATTTTGGCTTTGCCACTTTACAACTGAGGCGACTAGTTACTAAGATGAGTTCAGTTTTGTAATGAATGAAGTGGGGATAATGTTAACCTAAAGACATCATTGTGAGAATTAAATAAGAAAACATGTAAATTGCCTAGTGCTAGGCAGAACAGGCAGTCATTTTCTCTTCAGAGTAAATATCATTTCCTTTTCAGCTTGAATGATAGATAATTGATTCTTTGTCTTTGGACATCAAAAGTGCCTTTCGCCCTGGCTGGTTGGCTCAGGGGTAGAGCATCAGCCTGGCATGTGCAAGTCCTGGGTTCGTTTCTCAGCCAGAACACACAGGAGAAGCACCCTTCTCCCTCTCCTTTCTCTCTATCTTTCTCATCCCCTCCCACAGCCAAGGCTCCATTGGAGCAAAGTTGGCCCGGGCACTGAGGCTGGCTCCATGGCCTCTGCCTCAGATGCTAGAATGACTCCAGTTGCAATGGAGCAATGCCCCAGATGGGCAGAGCATCACCTCATGGTGGGCATCCCGGGTGGATCCCAGTTGGGCGCATGCGGGAGTCTGTCTCTCTGCCTCCTTGCTTCTCACTTCAGAAAAAGACCTAAAAAAAAGTGCCTTTTCTAGTCATTCATTAAGCATTTATTCTTGTGGCCTGCTTTGTGAAATGCTGATGAACCCATTTCTGGGAACTTGTGGGGGTTAGTTCGTCAGGGCTGTTGTAGAGGGCTACATGAGAGGACCTGTTAGACACCACTTGTAATTCTATATAATTAATTTTGACAATCATTTTATTTCAGATACTGTGTTACTAGGTTATTATCCTCTCATCTTTTCATTTCAGGTATTTAGAGAAATAAATTAGAATCTGACTGCTAAGCCAATATTTATTTATTCTCTAATTGATGCTTATATTATCTTAGATATATGAATATTTATCTGTTCCTCCTTTTTCTCTTATTTTTATTTTTGGATTTTATTTTTATTACTTATTGTATGCTGAATTTACTCTTGGGACATACAGGGGGTTTTTTCTGGATTTTTTTTTTTTTGTGACATTGGTTAACATATTAATAATTATACAGGGGTCAGGTGTTGGGCCATAGCATTTGTTTCTTCCATTTCTTCTGGGATATCCTCTGTGCAGCCTCCCCTTCTGGTGTAGGGACAATCTCCTCTTTTCCAGTGAGGATCATCTCAGTGTGGCAGGGAGAGCGCTTGTCTGGGTTCATCCGCCCATGAGCTCTGTAAATTCTGCACTGCAGCTTGGGAGTTTTGCTCACCTGGATATGCCCAGCGACCAGAGAATCTACCTCTAAACTCTTAAACTTAGCATCACTCTCTGCATTTTTTAATGTGCACAGCAAAAATTCAGCACTCTTTTTGGTCACCATCCCTGAGTCCAGCCTCACTGTCTGGCCTGGGCACACTTACCAACTCCACCATTTTAACAACAGAATGGCACACATTGTTTCTGTAAAGTGACAGCCTTCAGAGACTTGGTGGCTTTGTGAATGTGCATATTCTTGATGGCCTGGACAATTTCACAAGTTTTCCTAGTGAACATGAAGACTTGAACCTCTTGATATGCATGCTTTTGTAGGGTTTTCTGCATCAAGTGCATATTGAACCATTTTCAAAGGTCACTTCAGGCCACTTTTGGGAAAAGCTCTCCTTTTCTTTTCAGGGAGACTTCTACGTTCTTTATGAGGGAAATTGTAAACATTTTTTTTGTGTTGTTTAACTATAGATTCATTTGGTACTTTGTATAACACCTTGTGTTGCCATATTTTTTTTAATAACAAGATGAAGACAAGCACTCTAAAATATTATAATAGAGAGCAGAGTTATGAACCATATCCCCTAGGATAGCATTGTTTGGAATAAAGGAGATAATGTATATAATGTCCTTAGCTTTGTGCTTGAAGCATGTAAATGCTCAGAGAATGTTGGCTATGAACTATTATTACATGTGTGTTCCTTATCTTCCAGAGGAAAATTTTTCTAGGAGCTGGGCAAATGTAATATATATTTCACATATTATAGATTAAACATTTTGCTCATTATATAATTTTATTCTCATCATAGATCTCCCCCCCCCCTTTTTTTTAAGTGGGAGGAGTGGAGATAGTGAGACAGATTCCTGCATGTGCCCTGACTAGGATCCACCCAGCAAACCCCATCTTGGGCCTATGCTCAGATCAACTGAGCTATTTTTAGTGCCTGGGGATGATATGCTCAGACCAACCGAGCTATCCTCAGTGCCCAGGGATGATACTTGAATCAATCAAGCCATTGGCTGTGGGAGGAGAAGAAGGAGAGAAGGAAGAGAGGAAGGGAAAGAGAAACAGATGTCACTTCTCTTGTGTTCCCTGACCAGGAATCAAACCTGGGACATCCATACGCTGGGCTGATGCTCAATCCAGTGAGCCAACTAGCTAGGACCTCATCATAGCTTTTAATGTTTCATCTTTTGTCTTGCAGTGATGAAGCTAGAGAATCTGTTTGTAGGTGATTCGGGTCGATACTTGGCTATTCAATTTCATCTGGAATGTGCATATATATTTTTATATTATTATGAATATAAAAAAGCAAAAGATCAGTTCAGTATTGCTAAAGAAATCAGCAAATTACAAATCGATTTGACAGGTAAGACTCTTATCTTTCGTAGATAATTGATTTATTTTTATTATTAAACTAATACATACATTGGCAGTTTGGTTATATTGTTGAGTTGTATTTAATTTTCTATGTCTTATTCTTTCCTTTACAAAAATAAATTTTAAAGATTTCATTTAAAAATTTATAGTTTTACAACAAATTTGAAGACGCCCATTTATTTTCTAATTAGACATGTTAGTGGTGTAGCTACCAGGTCACACACAAAGGAACTTTTGACCATTTGGTTGTAGATGTGGGCCTCCTGCTGGGAGTGGGTGGGCACTGCCACAAGTCTTGGGTGCCCACTGGTCCACTGGCACTCCTGCCGTGGGGTGAGCGCCGGCGGAAGTCACGTTAGTGCTTGGTGAGCAGTGTATAGAGCAGGGGTCCCCAAACTATGGCCCGCGGGTTGCATGCGGCCCCCTGAGGCCATTTATCTGGCCCCCGCCGCACTTCCAGAAGGGGCACCTCTTTCATTGGTGGTGATAGTTCCCATTGAAATACTGGTCAGTTTGTTGATTTAAATTTACTTGTTCTTTATTTTAAATATTGTATTTGTTCCCGTTTTGTTTTTTTACTTTAAAATAAGATATGTGCAGTGTGCATAGGGATTTGTTCATAGTTTTTTTATAGTCCGGCCCTCCAACGGTCTGAGGGACAGTGTACTGGCCCCTGTGTAAAAGGTTTGGGGACCCCAGGTTTCTTCAGTGCCTTACAACACTATCTGGCATTTGGTAGGTACTCAATAAACATTTGTTGAGTCAACAAATTACAGAATTTCTCCTAAAACTTCTGTGTTTCTTCTGAATACCAAATGAGAAACATTGGGTTTTTTTTATGTATTGCTCTGTCCCTCATGTCTCACAGTATCCTTGGCATTCAGTGTTGAACACACTGATGAAAGTCAGCCATCATCAGCTGAACACACTATTTGTACCTCTTGAACATGGTCTCAGCATATCAAACTGTGTCTGCATTGAAATGACTGAACCTACTACATCCACCCGAGGCTGGGTCTAGATGATCTCTGAGGCCCATTCTTAGCCCCAAACTCCATACTTCTTATTGAGCTCTGTAATTCACCCCCAAACATGGAGGGGGAAATGCCTGTGCATCTTATGGAGCGAAAAATATGGTATTTCATTAAATATTTTAACACACCATTTGGTTCAGAATTTTTTTTTCTTATTTTCCTCCTTAAAACTTTAGGTATGTCTTATGGTCAGGTACGTCTTATGGAGCGAAAAATATGGTACATCTTTGAGATATGAGTTAAATATGACTTTGTGGCCTGGTCTGGGATCTTAGCCAACTTTTATTATTGTTTGTATATGGAAAACTATTAAATATCCAGTTTACAACTTTTGGAATAATGGCCTTGTGTTAATTGGAGTCTTGTCTGTGTTTGAAAAAATAGTTTATATATATATACATATATATATAAAACTTGTGAGGTTACTTTTAGAGATTATATTTTTGAATATTATGGACTTAGGAGACTTTTTTGGACTACTTAAAAACACTAATAACAAAGTACCGTGTCTGGTCAGCTTTACTACAGTTGGTGTATTACTACCTAGTTTTCATAATTGTTTTCAAGGTAAGAGTGAAGAACTTAAAATATGACGTGGTACTCTCAAATGCAAAATGAGAACCAGATTTTTTTCCATTTAGCTGTGGCCATACTATAAAAAAAAAAAAACTAGGATGTGCTAGACCACCTCAGTAGCTGTTTTTAGTGTAACATATTTAAACGGTTGCTGTGTAACTTAGAGCCAGACTCACAGAAGGATAAAATCCAGACTTATTAGATTGGTCTATGTAATCAATGGTCTCTGTAGTCTGACTCTTACCAGAAAATGGATGTTAGAATTTCTGCTTCTCTTAAAGCTATTTTGAAGCAAGTTATTTCAGTTATAAAATAAAAATATTTGGTGTTACATGGAGCCAGATAGTATGATAGACAGACTGGAATTCAGAACCTGGAAACCCTGGCTTGGGCTCTGGCTCTGATGCTGAGAAGCCCTGTAATCTTGAGCATCGGCCTATTCCTCAGACCCTCCACTGTTCATCGTTACATGGAGACGATAATATTCTTCTACCTACAGCACTTAGCGAGTTACCCTTTTGAGGAAACAGGTAGTGTGATGCCAAAGTAAGTATATGGAATCTGTTGGCAGAAACCCTGGGTTTGAGTTTTGGCCCCGTAACTTATGGGCTTTACAACTTTATAAGTCATTTAAAATCATCACTGGGACTCATGTTTCTCTTATTTGGAATGGAGAAACATTTTATAAATGCTAAAGCACTCTGTAAGTATTGCTTTTTATGATTGTACAGTAGTTCTGATTGACAAATCAATAAATATAATTTTATATTTTTTTCAGGTGCTTTGGGCAAAAGAACACGGTTCCAGGAAAATTATGTGGCACAACTTATTGTAGATGTGAGAAGGGAAGAGGATGTGTTTTCAGATTGTGAATTGAGTCCGGCCCCGACTCCACAGGAACATTTAACCAGGGTGAGTAGGATGCTGAGCTGTTTAAATCAGCAGCAAGTCTAACAGTTTCAATAGGTGAGTTTCGTAGAAACACTGAATGGAGTGGGAAGAGACATTTTGTCGTTTCTCTAGCTTTTACAGAGAGGCTGAGGGCTAAAAATCCCCCATGTTTTACCTATAAGTGGAGACAAAATGGTATTCTGTTCTTTAGTAAGTATCACTTAATAATGCAGTTAGTTGGGTGCTCCCCCTACTTTTGAAGAAATCCAAAAGAAACAGGCTGAGTAGAGACTAATTTTTCTAGCTGCTACTATATTTCTTGCCTTACTTTTGCTTTTTGTGGATATTTTGAACACTAAGACTTAATTTTTTCTTGGGTTCTACATATATAAACAGAGGATCAGGATTTAATTTTAATTTTTTTTTTTTTACCAGTTTTCCAATTTGTCTTGTTACTCTGCTAATGGGCTGGTTCCTGCCTTACCATGTTTTTCTTGATGTGGGTAATGCTTTCTCTTCTTGTAACTTGGATTTATAGCTCTTGGTCAGTTTACTTACTTATAGGCCTTTCCAGCTGCTTCCATAGAGACCACTAGCATTTACATTTTCTTATCTCAGATACCCCGAACCAACATTTGATTGTTCTCTGGTTGATGTTACTGCTCTTGAAGCCTGTGTCTAGTTGCTCTTCATTCTGGAGCCTGAAAACACATTTACCTTGAGTACAGTAAACATTAAAATTCTATTTTGTGTTGAAAATAATGCCAAGGGTAGGGTTGGGGATGGTAGAAGTTAGGCCCAAGGAGGGCCTTTGATGAGGTATTGCTTACCTCCTGGGCTTGCTCCAAGTACTTGTTTGCTTTGTGATAACTTCAGGGAGCAACAACAATTGAGTCTAAGAGGAAAAGGAAGGAAAGTAGGAAGGGGAAGATGTGGAAACTTAGGGGCAAGACTACACAGGGTGCCACCAACACTTTCCGAAGTTGGTAGGGCTATAGTTGAGTGAGTGTTTCTATTGCTGTGTTGATGCCGGTCAGGAAACCGGACTGATGACTGCCTCCATCCTCCATTTCCTTTTTGTATATATTGGACCCAAGTGACCCAAGTCCCTCTCTGTGTCTTTGATGAACTGTCATGAGCCTGATTTTTAGGCCATAGCACAGCATCCATGAAAAGAGATTTAATTCTGCAATACAAGCATTTAATTCAGTAATCTATTATTTTTTATTATTTTTTTAATGTGGCATTCTATTGAAAATTATTTCCTGTGATGATAGACATGATATAATGATTAAAAATGATATACTGGCCTGACCTGTGGTGGCGCAGTGGATAAAGTGTCGACCTGGAAATGCTGAGGTCGCCGGTTCGAAACCCTGGGCTTGCCTGGTCAAGGCACATATGGGAGTTGATGCTTCCAGCTCCTCCCCCTCTTCTCTCTCTCTCTGTCTCTCTCTCTCCTCTCTAAAATAAAAAAATTAAAAAAAAAATAAAAAAAAAAAAATAAATAAAAATGATATACTACCGATCTGGGAAGGCGCAGTGGATAGTGTCGACCTGCAATGCTGAAGTCGCCAGTTCCAAGCCCTGGGCTTGCCCAGTCAAGGCACACACGACAAGCAAGCAATGAGCAACTAAAGTTAAGCAACTATGAGTTGATACTTCTTGCAGCACCCCCTTATCTCTCTGTAAAATCAATAAATTAAATCTTAAAAAGTATTTAAAGAAATAAATAAAAGGATGTACAGTTTAATATAAAATTTATTTAATCTTTCATATTTGAAATGAAATCCACTCAGATAATCTTATAATTTTCATCAATTGCTGCTTAAAGGTGGGATTACAAAGTATGTGATGTAGGTAGGCATGGATTATATAGAAATAGTTGATATTTGTGGATTGAAGATAGAATTGCTTGTTTAATTGGTTATGTATCATATTTCTTTATGTCAATGACACTATTATGATATTATAAAATACTCCATTTGTTTAATAACCATGTATCAGGAAAGAAAGGAGCACTATTATATCAATTATAGTGATTATAAAATATATCCTGATTAGAAATGTTATAATGTGAAAATATATATCTTTGAATTAAGGAAAAAGAGGAATTTTATTGCCAGTGAGGAGTGTAGTATTTCCCTTTGGACCTTCCTGGATTTTTAATCTATTATCATGGGGAATTACATAAACTAAAGCTGTTGGATTTCAGGGTTTAATAACCCAACAATTACGAGCAACCCCAATATGCAAATCAAAAGCACAGCTTGTTCTTTATTGTTCAGTTGTTGACAGGAGTGAAGAGAAAGAATAAATTAAAATTTTTTGCTTGGCCAAGAGGTACAGTGGATAGAGCATCGGCCTGGGATGCTGAGGACCCAGGTTTGAAGCCTTCAGTTCACTGGCTTGAATGTGGGCACATCCAGCTTGAGCATGGGTTCACCAGCTTGACCATGGGGTTGCTGGCTTGAGCGTGGGATCATAGACATGACCCCATGGTTGCTGGCTTGAGCCTAAAGGGCACTGGCTTGAAGCCCAAGGTCACTGGCTTGGTTGGAGGCCCCCCGCCCCCCGTCAAGGCACATATGAGAAGCAATCAATGAAGAACTAAGGTGCTGCAACTATGAGTGGATGCTTCTCATCTCTCTTTCTTCCTGTGTGTCCTGTCTTATCACCCCTTAAAACAAAAAGCAAACAAACAAACAAAAATTTTGTATTCACAGGAAACAGGAACACATTTATTATCAGCACCACTGATAAGACTATGCTGTGCCCATCATACTGGAGAAAAATTATGTGCTAATTTTTTTCTTTTCTCTTTTTACATTAAGCACAATACAACAGTTTATTTAGAGGCATAAAATGTAGCAAAGGGAAATAAAGATGACAAAATTATACACACTACAACAGCATGTCATATATTTGATGGTAAAATGAAAATATTAGGGTGGTGTTGAAAGGTAGAACTAAATATCCAGAATTCAACACTCATTGGTTTGCTGCTTCATATAACATTTTCATACAGATCTAAAAGATGTCAAAAGTAGTAGCTACAAAGTTAATTTTTTGCATGTGATTCTAGCATAAAATATTTTATTATATTTTAATTTTTAATTTTTTTAGCAAGAGAGAGAGAGACAGGAAGGGAGACAGATAAAAAGCATCCACTCATGGTTGTAGCACCTTAGTTGTTCATTGATTGCTTCTCATATGTGCCTTGACTGGGGGACTCCATCCAAGCCAGTGACCCCTTTTTCAAGCCAGCGACCTTGGGCTTAACGAGCAACCTTGAGCTTCAAGCCAGTGACCATGGGATCATGTCTATGATCCTGCACTCGGGCCGGTGACTTCGGGCTTTCGAACTTGGGTTCTCAGCATCCCAGGTCGATGCTCTCTTTACTGCACCACATTGATAAGGCTAGCATAAAAGGTTTTAGAAAACAGATCTGAAATACCAGTTTTTGGTTTTTGTCAGCTGTAATGTTGAGGATATTTAGAACAAGAGAAAACGGTAATATAAGAGAGACCAGATATATATGTCTTATGTGGCTGGCCACTGTTGCAAGATTGTACAATGATGTGCAAAAACTAAGTCCAAAAGTCCATAGGGACATAGAGAATCTTGAATGGAGATCAAAACTGTTTTGATCACCTGTTTGTACCTGGCAAATAAAGAATGCCCTGTTGCTAACACTGACATGTCTGTGTCTCAGGTCTTCTGTGGGGGAGGAGGAGAGGTCCTGGGCTGGGGGAAGCACACTAGGGTCCCCGTCACATGCTTATTGTGGAGCCTGGATGAGAACTTGGGAAAGTTTTTAGATTCTTAGTTTCCTCACTTGTTTTTCCCACATTACACTTTGTTAAAGGATCAGATTATATCTGGAAAGGCAATATACAAATGTGTTATTCACCATTGTGAATTTATAAGCAGGTCAATACAACCCGATCAGGAATGTAAAAGGGTGAGTTTGTGGATATTCTAGAGCTGACCTGTCCAATTGGTAGCAATCAGCCACACGTGATTGTTAATCACTTGAAATCTGGTTGATCTAACTGCGATGTGGTGAAGTAGAATTCACACCAGATGTCATAGACTGTGTACAAAAAAGAACGTATAGTATCTAATTAATAATTTCTATTAATGTGTGTTACAAGGATAATATTTTTGAGGTATTAGGTTAAATTATTTTTTATTTTTTAAAACTTGGTGGCAAAAGTTAAAATTACATACGTAGCTCTGTTTTAAAATTATGAAAGGCCTGTGTTAACTGTGGGTGGCCACCAGGGTGTGCTATGCTCCTGCCAGCCCTGCCTTTTGAAGGGTTGCAGGGTCAGAGAGGAAGAGGCATTTTTCCTTAGAGACTGAGAAGCAACTCAAAATTCTGTGTTCCTCTCAACAGCAGTTGTTTAGAAGGTTGCTGTAATGTTTCTTTTGGGCTGTGATGTGGGCAGATGACTGTGCACCAGTTAAGAGATTACCAGTTCACAGGTTGCCTTCTAATCATAGAGAGTTTTCAGCCTTTTGAAGTCAGGAGTCGGGTGGCACTATAGGAAGGGGGCTCTGCCCAGATCTACAGTATTTAATTTCTAAAGTCTTCCTAGCTTTAGCTACATTTATGGAATTAGAAAACATTTTAAATCAAATTTATTGAGGAAATATTTACGTAAAATAAAATGCACTTATTTTAAATGTACAGTTTTGATGAGTCTAATAAACAGATCCAGGTAACCACCGCTGTAATAAAAGGCAGAACCATTTCCGTCCTGCCAGAAGTTCACACATACTCCTACACTCACTTTCCTTCCCGCTGGTCTGCTTTCTGTCACAGACTAGAGCTGTTTCTTCTAGAATTTCAGATAAATAGAATCACGGATGACTCTTTGGTGTCTGGTTTCTTTCACTTAGCATAATGTTTGCAATTCATTTTATTTTGATAGCAATAGTTAGCTCCTGCTTATTGCTAAGTTAATACCACGATGTGTTTATTCATTCCCCTGTTGGTGGACAACTGAGCTGTTCCTAGTTTTTTGGATATTATGAATAAAGTTGCTTGGAAGATTTGTGTGTAAGTCTTTATGTGAACATATGTTTTTAATTCTCAGGGGTAAATAGCTAGGAATGGAGTGGCTGGGTTATGTGGTAAGTATATTTTTAACTTGGTAAGAAACTGCCAAACTATTTTTCAAAGTGGTTGTACTATTTTACATTCCCACCATCAAAGTATGAGGGTACCAATTGCTCTACGTCCTTGCCAGCGCTTGGTGTTGACATTCTTTTTATTTTTGCCATTCTACTGAGTGTGTGTATCTCATTCTGATTTTACTATTTTTTTGATAATTCATTAAAAAACAATTTTATTGAAATATTACTTACATACAGAAAAATGGACCCATTTTAATTGTACTGTGTGGTGAGATTTGACAAATATATATGCCCAATCATTATAGTCAAGATGTGTTCCACTACCCTGAAAGTTCTGTCATGCCCTTTTTAGTTAATCCACTATCCCTCTGGCCCTAAATCATTGATCTGGTTTCTCTCTCTCTCTCTCTCTTTTTTTTTTTTTAGCAAGAGAGAGACAGGAAGGTAGAGAGATGAGATGCATCAGCTCGTAGTTGCATCATTTTAGTTTTTCATTGATTGCATCTCATACATTTCCTGAGCCAGTGTCCCCTTGCTCAAGCCAGTGACCTTGGGATTATGTTGATGATCTCACACTCAACCCATCGACTTCAAGCTCAAGCTGGTGAGCCCACGCTCAAGCCAAATGAGTTCGCACTCTAGCCAGGACTGAATCGGGGACCTCAGAATCCCAGATCACCACTCTATCCACTGCGCCACCCCTGGTCAGGCTTATTGATCTAACTTCTGTGACTATAGATAGTTTGGCTTTTCTAGAATTTCATAGGAGTGAAATGCTACAGTAAATATTCTTTTGTATCTGATCTCTTGCTTAGCATGATGTTTTTTTGTTTGTTTGTTTGCTTTTGTATTTTTCTGAAGTTGGAAACAGGGAGGCAGTCAGACAGACTTCCGCATGCGCCTGACTGGGATCCACCGGCACACCCACCGGGGGCGATGCTCTGCCCATCTGGGGCATTGCTCTGTTGCAACCAGAGCCATTCTAGCGCCTGAGGCAGAGGCCACAGAGCCATCCTCAGCGCCAGGGCAACTTTGCTCCAATGGAGCCTTGGCTGTGGGAGGGGAAGAGAGAGACAGAGAGGAAGGAGAGGGGGAGGGGTGGAGAAGCAGATGGGCGTTTCTCCTGTGTGCCCTGGCTGGGAATCGAACCCAGGACTCCTGCACGCCAGGCTGACGCTCTACCACTGAGCCAACCAGCCAGGGCCAGCATGATGTTTTTGAAATTTATCTATGTGGTTGCTTGTGTCATTATTTTCTTTTGTTGATTAGAATATATACTTGATATATATATGTACATATATATAGACATATGCACACACACACATATAATTTTAAAAATTTACCTGTTGACAGACATTTGGGTTGTTTCCAGTTTGGAGCTTATACAGATAAAACTGCTATGAACATTTAAATACATGTGTTTGTGGGGACATAGGTTTTTATTTCTCATGAGGAACTACTTAGGATTGGAATGGATAACTCATCTGGTAAATACATGTTTATTATAAGAAATTGGCAAATCATTTTGTGTGGTGGCACCATTTTAAGAAAGTTCCAAGTCCTTGTTGATATTTAGAATTATCAGTCTTTTAAATTTTATACATTCTAATGTGTGTGTACTAGTAGTTCATTCTGATTTTAATTAGCATTTCCCTATTGATTGCTGATGTCTGGGATATTTTTTGTGCTTATTGGTTATTTGTATATCTTTTTTGAAGTATCTGTACAAATCTTTTGTTCATTTTTATATTGGGTTATAATATTCTTATTACTGAGTTATATGAGTTGTCTATATACTATACATAAGCACCTTTTCAGATAATTCTTTTGTAAATATATTCTCATAGACTGTAGGTTGGCTTTTCATTTTCTTAACAATGTTTTCAAAGAGCAAAAGTTTTTAATTTAATGGAGTCTAACTTACTATGTTTTCCTCTTACAGTTCAGCTTCTTTTTGTGTGTGCATACTCCAGTATTGAGAAGCTTTTCTTCTAGGGTTTCTTTTAGAAGCTTTTTACTGTTAGCTTCTACTTTAAGGTCTGTGGTCAATTTTGATTTAATTTTTGTATAGTGTATGAGATAGGAGGGAGGTCTTTTTTTTCTTTTTTTTTTTTCTTTTTTTTTTGTATTTTTCTGAAGTGAGAAGCGGGGAGGCAGGCAGCTGTATGTGCCCACCTGGGATTCATCCAGTATGCCCACCAGGGAGTGATGCTCTGCCTTTCTGGGGTGTTGCTCTGCTGTGACCGGAGCCTCTGGCCAGCACCTGAGGCAGAGGCCATGGAGGCATCCTCAGTGCCTGGGCCAACTTTGCTCCAGTGGAGCCTTGGCTGCGGGAGGGGAAGAGAGAGAAAGGAGAAGGGGAAGGGTGGGGAAGCAGATGGGCGCTTCTCCTATGTGACCTGACCGGGAATCAAACCCAGGACTTTCATATGCCGGGGCGACCCTCTACCACTGAGGCAACCAGGCAGGCCCTACAGTTGTTCTTGAATCATTTATTGAAAATACTTTCCTCTATCTAATCACCAATGCACCTTTGTTGAAAATCAACTGACCGTATAACGTAGATCTACAATTTTGGACTTTGTTGTATTCCACTCAGCTGTATGTCTACCTTCATTCCAGTACTACACTGTCTTGGCTTTGTAGTAATTCTTAAAATCAAGTATTCTATCAAGTCCTCTAAGGTCTCAGATTTTATTCCTTTTAGATTATTTTGTTATTCCAGATACTACTGTTGAGAAATAAAGTTGGGAGTTGATGTTTTAGATTATATCTTAGATACAGAGTAGAAAGATCTGTTTTTGAATCCTGGTGCATAAGTAAAGGCTTTGGGGTTTTTTTGCACAGTAGGCTCTAGCAATGGTAGCTGTTAGTCTCAGTTAATGATACTGTCAGTGCATTCCGGAGGTATAGGTGGCATGTCCTCTATCTCTACACAGTAAATTGTCCCCAAATATGTGTTTCAAAAGAAAGTCTATTGACCATATGTAGACATTGTATAATCTTAAACAAAAAGGTATTTTATCTTTCCCTAGCAATCAGTTGCATATAATTATATTAATTATTATATTAATCTATTGAATGAGTCAAATTTAATTTTTGTTCTAAATATTTTCTTTTGTATTCTACCAGAATCTTGAGCTGAATGATGATACTGTTCTAAATGAGATAAAGTTAGCAGATTGTGAACAATTCCAGATGCCCAACCTATGTGCTGAAGAGCTTGCTGTTATCCTTGGGATCTGGTAAGTTAATGACTTACTTGGCTACACTGAGCACCTTGCATGATGGTTATATTGTGTTGGGGAAATCTTAATTCAGGAGGTCCCTATATAGTTCTGGATGAAGAAGGAATCTTATATTTGCTTCTGAAGGTTGAGAATAGTTGGACAGCCACACAAAAGGTTAGAGGTTAGGAATCTCTGGAATCTCCTGGGAGTTGCTATGCATGTCTTTCTGTTTCCTCCATAAACAAAATTTCTCAGATTAGCTTTAGCTATCAGTATTTGGGATAGGTGAGAATGAATATTTTGACCTTTGAGGATATTAACATCTCAAAAGATAGTTATTTTTAAAATATTGTAGAACCTTATGTGTGTTGGAAATAGTTTTTCCTTTTATTTTTATATATTTTTCTATTTTGAAGTAATTTCAGATTTGGAAAAAAGTTGCCAGGGCATGGCATTGTAAAGAATTGAAGAGAATCATTTTCCAACATGATCCTCTATCACCCCTGAATACTTTAGTGTGTGATTTCAACAAGCAGGGTATTTTGTACATTGTCACAATACAGTTATCAAAATTCAGGAAAATAACATCCATACTTTCCTAACACTTACTACTTAGACTGCATTTGGGTTTCCATGTCCCAGTCATCTCCTGTGGCACAGGGCCCATCTAGAAGATGTGTGTCACATGTAGTCGTCATGTCTCTTTAGTTTGTGTCAGTCTGAATGCTTGCTCATTTTGCTTGACTTTCATGATATTAACACTTTTGAAACTTAAAAGCCACTTCTTTTGTAGACTTTCCCTCTGTTTGAATTTGCCTGATTTATACCAGGTACTTTCACATTATCCCTCTTTAATATTATAACAACACTAGAGTTGTTCTCCATTTTTCAGATGGGAAATCAGGATTCAGATGGCTAAATGACTTCCTCAGAATTACACAGCAACAATTAGGGCTTAAATCCAGGATTTATTGCCTTCGGATTCTGAGTTCTTTATGCTATTTCTTAGGCATTATTGTGCTCATAATTCATTATTGTCAGCTCATCAGGAAATTGAGTCACATCATATATATATATGTATAACATATATATGATATATATTCCTAGGCATTCTGTCATTTGAGCTTTAGCTATATTGAGTTAGACTTCACAATTGAGAGAAAACTAAAAAACTAAGAAAATGCTTATTTCAAATACTATATTCCCCCAAATATAATCTTAATGGAATCTCAATACAGTACAGTTCAAAGTGCTGATTGGATTTCACTCTTCATTGGTAGAAACTACAGGGCGTCTTCAGGTTAAGACACAGTTCTGTTCCTACGACAGTGATGTAACCTGAGTTTTGGTATAAGTCGAAACACACCTTAGCCTAACACAAATGGAACACTTGCACTTTTAACAGTCCATAATGGCGTTGGTAAGTGTACTGGGGGATGTCAACTCCCTCTCTCACATACTGCGTTACTGCGTATTCTTCCGCCGCATAACCAAACTAGTTTGCTCCCATAGTCCGTAAATATGATGCTAATGGCCTAAGCCGAAACACGCACGTCTCAACTTCTTTAAGTTTTTATGGGAGTGAGTGTCAGAAACTTGAAATGTCATATGTTGAGGCTGTTGTAACCGGAGGACCCCTCTATTATACTCTGAATCTTGGAAGATCTGATGTAGTTTATAAATCTCTGAGTTAGAACATAAGTGAATTTAAGATTTGCAAGGATTGAGTTACTATGGGGGTTGTAAACGATGATTTTGTTATACCACCTGATCTGTCTGATCCTCGAGGCTGTTAATCCCTATGGAGAAGTGACTTTGGGCATTGTGATAGGATGAGTTGATTTGGAAAGGAGACACAGAGAAGGTGAATTCTTATAGGTGGTAGATTGGGCTCCTGCTTGCGTTTGACTTTACCTGAAGACCACTCACTAGAACTTGCCCCATGTCACTTCTCCCCCCCTTTTTTAAAATTCATTTTAGAGAGAGGAGAAAGAAAGAGATAGATGCAGAGAGAGAGAGAGAACGGAAGAGGAGTAGGAAGCATTAACTCCCATATGTGCCTTGATCAGGCAAGCCCAGGGTTTCGAACAGGCAACCTCAGTGTTCCAGGTTGACGCTTTATCCACTGCGCCACCACAGGTTAGGCTGGCCCATGTCTCTTGTACCTCAGTATACCTGATAGTTTCTATGTAATAATGGAAGGAATTCCTTAAAATACAGCAGTCCTTTAGTAATTAGGACTACCAGAGAGGTGATCCCTTTTACATTAACAGCCTGATTTTTGGGTATGAATAATAATATATTCTAAGCCTAACAGTAAATTATGATTGAGTGGTGGCCTGATTCAGTGACTATGTCATAATTGTTTTTAATGAGCCTGTAGCATTTCACTTTATCAGTATACTTTATTCAGTGAATTAAGGATTAGAATTTTATATGGGAGAGTTGAATGTTGATTTATTTTGGATGAGGTTCTTATCTTGGACCAACTTCTATGCTCTTGTTCACTCATTAGAATCATAGAGACTTAGAATTGAAAGGACCTTAGAGGTTAATTGGATCATCTTGTCAAATGAAACAATTCCTTTATGCAGTCAAACTAGAAATATCTAAGTATGGATCTATGTGTGTGTTGTATGTTTTAAACAAAATGACTCCATAATTCCTCCCCCATTCATTTATTTTTTTCTTACCAACAATAAAAATAAGTTTATTTAAAAATTACTAATTTATTAACTTTTTTTGTTTGTTTTTTTTTGTATTTTTCTGAAGCTGGAAACGGGGAGAGACAGTCAGACAGACTCCCGCATGCGCCCGACCGGGATCCACCCAGCACGCCCACCAGGGGCAAAGCTCTGCCCACCAGGGGGCGACACTCTGCCCCTCCAGGGCGTCGCTCTGCTGCGACCAGAGCCACTCTAGCGCCTGGGGCAGAGGCCAAGGAGCCATCCCCAGCGCCCGGGCCATCTTTGCTCCAGTGGAGCCTTGGCTGCAGGAGGGGAAGAGAGAGACAGAGAGGAAGGAGAGGGGGAGGGGTGGAGAAGCAAATGGGCGCTTCTCCTGTGTGCCCTGGCCGGGAATCGAACCCAGGACTCCTGCACGCCAGGCTGACGCTCTACCACTGAGCCAACCGGCCAGGGCCACTAATTTATTTCTTTTTGAGCTTTATAAGAGTGGTATTTTACTCTGCCTGCAGTCTTCTTTTTTCTCCAGTTACTGGGTTTCTATGATTCACTCATATTTTGGGTGCAGCTACAATTTACTTTGTAGTATATCATTACATTTGATGAATATTTCACAATTTATTAGTTTCCTTTGGACTTTTGGGTTAGTAACTGGTTTTTTCTGTTACTAACACTATTACCATAAATCCTTGTGTGTCTCATTTTTGTTATCCACAGTTAAAGAACTTCTCTGGGCTCTGACACTTAGGGTAGAATTACTGAGTTCAGGCCATGTGAGTGTAAACTTTACAAGATCGTGCTAAATTGTTTTCCAAAATTATGCCACCAGATCATATTGAAATCAGCAGGATCTAAGAATTCCCGTTGTTCTGCCTCTTAGGCAAAAATTAAGAAGTTGTCAAATGGTTATAGTAATATTTAATTTCTTTTGGCATGAGTTTAATAGATAAGAGTTGATGCCATATTAATTCTTTTCATTGTCTTTGTAGGGTAGCAGAGATTGGATTTCTTTTTTCCCTAGTAAGATAAATTATGTTGAAATTTAGCACACAAACCATTTTGTCAGCATTTTATTACTTTCTGTACTTATCTTTGGCAAACTCATATCTACATTTGTATGTAATACAGTAATATTAAAATATGTGCTTTCAACTATATGAAATAAATTTACTTTGCCTTTTAAAAAGAATAATTCATTAGATACAATATGCACTTTAGAAGTAATTTACCTTTTTTAATTTAAAGCACAAATTTGCAAAAAAACAACCCAGTGCATAAGCTAACGGAAGAGGAGTTGCTGGCATTTACATCGGTGAGTAGTGTCTTCTCTCTTTTCATTTTCACTTTTTTTCTTATACGTTATTTTGCCTCTGGTATACTCCCCTCCCCCCCCAAAGTGAGAAGCCATGGGAGGTAGAGAGACAGACTCCTGCAAGCACTTGACCTGATTGCACTAGTGCCTGAGGCAGAGGCTGTGGAGCCATCCTCAGCACCCAAGCCAACTTTGCTCCAAAGGAGCCTTGGCTGCAGGAGAGGAAGAGAGTGATAGAGAGAAAGGAGTGGGGGAAGGGTGGAGAAGCAGATGGGTGCTTCTCCTGTGTTCCTTGGCCAGGAATCGAACTCGGGACTTCCACACACTGGTCCAACACTCTACCGCTGAGCCAACTGGCCAAGGCTGCCTCTGGTATATTCTTGCCTCAGATTGCTCATGGTGAAACACTGCCACTTAAGAAAACTAAGGGAACAAAAACTCATCATTTTAGTTTCCAAACTGCATCTACTTTGCTGCTGATTTAAACAGAAGTATTTTTCTTTGTGCTTGCTTAGATTTGAGGACAGTGACCAAGTGCTTCTTTTTTTTTTTTTTTTTTTTTTTTTATAGAGACATAGAGAGAGTCAGAGAGAATGATAGATAGGGACAGACAGGAAAGCAGGAAGGGAGAGAGATGAGAAGCATCAGTCATCAGCCCCTCATTGCAACACCTTAGTTCAGGGGTCCCCAAACTTTTTACACAGGGGGCCAGTTCACTGTCCCTTAGACCATTGGAGGGCCGGACTATAAAAAAACTATGAACAAATCCCTATGCACACTGCACATATTTTATTTTAAAGTAAAAAAACAAAACGGGAACAAATACAATGTTTAAATAAAGAACAAGTAAATTTAAATCAACAAACTGACCAGTATTTCAATGGGAACTATGGGCCTGCTTTTGGCTAATGAGATGGTCAATGTCCGGTTCCATATTTGTCACTGCTAGCCGTAACAAGTGATATGACGCGCTTCCAGAGCCGTGACGTGTGCTTCCCGCGTCACCGGAAGTAGTACTGTATGTGAGCAACGCTGCGCTTTGCGGCGCCGCCACATACTGTGCTCTTCTCATTGACCACCAATGAAAGAGGTGCCCCTTCCGGAAGTGCAGCGGGGGCCGGATAAATGGCCTTAGGGGGCTGCATGCGATCCACAGGCTGGATGACTTAGTTCATCGATTGCTTTCTCACATGTGCCTTGACCGTAGGCCTTCAGCAGACTGAGTAACTCCTTGCTTGAGCCAGCGACCTTGGATCCAAGCTGGTGAGCTTTGCTCAAACCAGATGAGCCCACGCTCAAGCTGGTGACCTCGGGGTCTCGAACCTGGGTTTTCCACATCCCAGTCCAACACTCTATCCACTGTGCCACCGCCTGGTTTCTTGTTCATTGTTTGTTCCCAGAGCATCACACAGAATAGATGCTCAATTAATGTTGAATGACTAAACAAAATGACAACAAAAGTTTTAATTTTCATTCCAAAGCCGCTATAGTAGACAACTCTTGTAAAACTGAGGCCGATGCACCCATGGATATGGGGAGGGCTAGGGGCAAACCAGGAGAGGGGGGCTACAGAGGCTAGGGGTGGGACAGCATTCAGAGCCACAGGGGTCCTGTCAGCATTGGACAGCACAGCATGGCCAGCAAAAAGGCTGTGGCTTTTACAATGAGGAGTGCATTGCTCATCTCTAAGGGCAGTGATAGTGGAGTGTCTGAGTAGTCAGTCCAGAGAATTACGGAGGGAATGGGGTATGAGAGAATAAAGTTGCTCAAGACCACAGTAGGAGAAAAACAGCAGTGAAAAGGAAAGACAGAGTAATAGATGTCTGAGGATTTGAGATCAAAGAAGACTTTTTTAGAAAAGAAAGGTCACAGACGAAGGGGTCAGTCAGTGTCTTTTTAGCTTTATGGAAAAAATAAGATACATCTTTAATGAACACAAGTTGCTTTAAAGACCTCATTTTTTTCAAAGGCATTTTTATATTGTGGTTGGGACTCAAATTAGAATTCTGATGTTTTACTTCCTTGTTATTTTTCAGATAAGGCAAAAATAAAGTACTTTTATCTGGTGGAAAGAAAAGCTGCTCACTCTGTACTATAATATCATATAAATTTTGCAAATTACTGTTTTCTGTGTATCATTTGGAGCTGGTTGGATTTTAATCCTTTGAGTATTCTGGGTGCCCTTTTTACTTTCCCACTTCTTAGAAATCTTTGCTGTTTATCATTATAGCATGTCTGTGTTTAGGTTACTATGTAGAAATGTCCTTACTTACTCATTACATGTGCTACCAGGAATTTGACAAGTACAGTGATACAAACAGTCTTTAAAAGATATATTAAAAGTTGATATGTATTTCCCATTTATTTATGCAGCTAATATCTAATGAATACTTAATATGTACTAGGCATCATACTAGTCATTGGGATACAGCAGTAAAGTCTTTTTCTTCTTGGAGTTTACACCAATTTATAGTCTTGTGGGAGAAGTACACTGTAGACAGAGAGAGAGAAATACATATTTAATAGAAGTGCGCAGGAGAAATACACAGCATGTCAGCCAAGGCAGTGGGGAAGGTCTCAGCGGGAAGGTGACGCTGGACTCAGTCTGCACAAAGTCAGACACGGGAAGCTCGGGGCTCTGGAATGGGGCTGAGCAGGGGTCAGTGTAGGGAAGTACTGGGCTGGATGGGGACAAGTGTGCCCATGATAAATGGTGACTAGGACACTTGGGCTTTTTCTGATGAGGTAAACAGGATGTAGCTTGTGAGAGGAAGTGTTCCTGCTGGCCTCTCACGGTGAGATGGTTGGTAGCAACATCCTCTAGGTCTGGTCTCTTCAGCAGTTTATGGTGGTATATATATTATCCATAGGTATCCTGAAAAGATACAAAATACCGTATTTCCCCATGTATAAGATGCACATTAATTTTGGGAGCTGAAATTTGAAAAAATGTATTATATAAAGTTATTGAACTCAAGTTTTATTCATCATAAAATTCATACAACTCCTCATCACTGTCAAAACTCCCATCCATTAGCTTGTCCTCATCGGTGTCTGATGACAATTTAATGTCTTCATATATTGCCTGTCCTCAGTTCCATCTATGGCATTTGAAATGCCACACTTCAACAACCACCGTATAAGACTCACCCAGTTTTTAGACCCCAAATTTTTTGAAAAAAGGTGTGTCTTATACATGGAGAAATGTGGTACTCTATGTTCAGAGTTCATTTTTTAAGCTTTTCTTGTGGGTGAGAGGGGTCTATTTTATTTTCTTTTTTATTTTTCTGAAGTGAGAAGCAGGGAGGCAGTCAGACAGACTCCCACATGCATCTGACTGGGATCCACCCGGCAAGCCCACCAGGGGGCGATGCTCTGCCCATCTGGGCCGTTCCTCCATTGCAACCGGAGCCATTCTAGCATCTGAGGCGGAGGCCATGGAGCCATCCTCAGTGCTTGGGCCAACTTTGCTCCAATGGAGCCTTGGCTGTGGGAGGGGAAGAGAGAGAAAGGAGAGGGGGAAGGGTGGAGAAGCAGATGGTTGTTTCTCTGTGCCCTGGCTGGGAATTGAACCCTGGACTTCCACACGCCAGGCTGATGCTCTACCACTGAACCAGCCGGCCAGGGCTTTTTTTTTTTTTAACCTTTCTTTTTCTACTTCTCTTCTGATTTTTTAAAAAACATTTCTCTCCCCATTCTTGTTCCTCTAAATTGTAAGGTTCTTCTGGAGAAATTAACTCAGGTAACCTCATCTGTGAGTGAACTCACCCTCCTGGCTCCCAGTGAAGGGCATGAATTCAAGTGTCATGCTTTCCCCCTGGGGCTTTATAATACATGTTTAGCGCTCTCCTCCTCCAACTGTTTTCCAGATTAGAACTGACTCAGGGACGGATCTCCTTTTGTAGGAAAGCTGTTCAATTACAATGCTTCATACTGCTACGCCTGACTCTTCCAAAGAGATGGGTTTGTTAATCCCACGTAAATCTTTAGCTGATAAGAAGTAGGGTAAGGGACTTATACGGGATGGGGGCTTTTAAAGCCGAGGCACACTTAGGGCTCCGTACCACTTCATTCTTTTTTACTCCCAAGGGAAGTATACTGAATATACCAGAAAAACCCACATCAACCCTTGTCAAATCTTCTTTCATCTGTCTATCCTCCCTTCTTTTTTCATTTATTCAGTGAGAGGAAGGGAGGCAGAGAGACAGACTCCTGCATGTGCCCTGACCTAGATTCACCCGGCAAGCACACTAAGAGGCAATGCCCTGCCCATCTGGGGAGTTGCTCCATTGTTCAGCAATCAAGCTCTTCTTAGTGCCTGAGGCAGAAGCCATGGAACCATCCTTCGTGCTAGGACCCAACTCACTCCACTCAAACAATGGCTACAGGAGGAGTATATATATAGAGAGAGAAGTGAAAGAGGGAGGGGTGGAGAAGCAGATGGGCGCCTTTTTCTGTGTGCCCTAACTGGGAATCTAACCCAGGACATCCACAAGCCGGGCCAATGCTCTACCACTGAGCCTATCAGCCAAACACCTACCTCTTGTTTATAACTCCAAAGAAGTATTTGAGGCAAGAGGGAACACTTTTAGGTGCTATGGCACTTCTAAACTCTTGAACTTTTGTCTTGCTTCTCTTTTAATAAGTATCATGTTTGGGCTTGTATTACAGCTATTTATGTATGTGTCCTATCTTCCTCGTAAGACTATAAACTCCCGTGCTGTTCTTCTCTGGGTCTTTTACAAGGCCTGGTACAGTGCTTCGATGCTCTACTCATAGTTATTGCTCAGTAAATGTATGCAGAATAAGAGAAACAATGAAATTATACAAAATCCTGCAACAGGATTTGTGCCTGCCTGCAGCTTGGTGTTGCATTACTCCACTTAGTTCCAGAACTTAGGTAGTAGTACTACTTTAACCTATGTGCTGCCCAGCATACGTGTGGCTAGTGGTAAGGGTGACCACTTGTTTCATCTTTCTCTCTGTAAAATAGGAGACAGAGTTCTGTGCTTCTCCCTCAGCACTGTTTTGAGGATCAAATTACAGAATGGGTGTGAGAGTACTTCCCAGAAGGTGGACGCTGGTGCACCCACAGCATTCAATGAGCCAGTCCTCTGGTCACCCATTGGTAGGGGAGCATTTCTGTTTAGAGGAGTAGGATTTTTTAAGTGGCTAAGACCTGTTTGCAATTGGCTGCAAATGTGGAAGAGAAGGGAGCAGAGAGAAGAGAAGTAGTGTACCCTTTCGTGGGCATCCACTTCCTACTCTGCAGCAGCGTAGGCGGCCTGGGATGGGGGCAGTGAACTGTTGAAATTAGGAGGCGTCTGCCTTTGCTAATAGAAGGCCAAGTACAGTAGAAGTCTTAATGTCCCAACCAGAAAACTGAAGGATTAGGACCACGGTTATTGGACATTTGGTAAATATTTACTGAATAAGCAAATGAATGGTCCTCAATTTCATTCATTTTTAATGAACTATCCTTAAGTTTATTAAAGTGGTGGTATAATCTCTTTTTTGAGAAAAATTTTGCCAGTATTTTCATGTTGGTGCAGCATGTTGAAATATATGTGAGCTGTGTTTGGAAAATGTTTTAATTCAGCAATGGCAGAATCTTATCCTATGAGGAATACTTTACTTTCTTAAAGTTTTCATTATGTAGTGCTGTTCCTGAGACAGTATATCTGTATGTTTCAGGAAAACTGAATGAGTCATAGTAAAAATAACCCAGACTGCTTTAGAGAGCTTTTATGTTGTATCAGCTTGATAATTAGCTGTATTATCTACGTTATTTCCTTTCAGATAAGCCAAGTCAGTGCCATTCAGTAATTCCTTTAATTTCCTTTCATTGTTGTAAATGGGAAAAATTGTGTTAATTCAGACAGGTGTTTCAGTTTTAGTTGGCAAAAGTTTTGCTAAAGTGTGAATTGATATTGGCACCCCGCCTTCTGACTGTTGGCCTCAAACCCCAAGGTCCCTGTAAATGAAAAAAGGAAAAGGACCTTTTTGAAGTTACACATTAGATTGTATGTACTTTGTCTTTCTGCTATTATTTTTAAAGCTATTTAATAAATACTTACTTATGAACATAAAATAGTTTGCTAATCACTTTTATAGATTAAAATGATCACCTATTTTTCTTCCAGAGCATACTCATTTCTTAATTTTAATTTTTAAGATAGGCGATATAACTTTACTTCTGATAACCTTGTGTTAGCATTACATATGTTCTATGTTAAGCAGGATAGCTCAGAATTTTTTTTTTTGATAGCTCAGAATTTTTATTTTCTTTGTGGTTTGAATACTTGTCTCCCAAATGTTACTACTCTGTGTATTTTAATTTAATAGGCATTTATCAATAATGAACATTGTAACTTTCTCTGAGTTATAACTTGCTAACTTTATAAAAGCAGAATATAGGTATATTTTATTTCTTGTATCACTCTGTAAATTAACTGTTATTAAGCAGAAGCTTGATAAATTTTTTTTTTTTTTTTTTTTTTTTGTATTTTTTTGAAGCTGGAAACCGGGAAAGACAGTCAGACTCCCGCATGCACCCGACCGACCGGGATCCACCCGGCACCCCACCAGGGGGCGAAGCTCTGCCCACCAGGGGGCGATGCTCTGCCCCTCCGGGGTGTCGCTCTGTCGCGACCAGAGCCACTCTAGCGCCTGGGGCAGAGGCCAAGGAGGCATCCCCAGCACCCGGGCCATCTTTGCTCCAATGGAGCCTCGCTGCGGGAGGGGAAGAGAGAGACAGAGAGGAAGGAGAGGGGGAGGGGTGGAGAAGCAGATGGGCGCTTCTCCTGTGTGCCCTGGCCGGGAATCGAACCCAGGACTTCTGCACGCTGGGCTGACGCTCTACCACTGAGCCAACCAGCCAGGGCCGATAAACATTTTTTGACTGGAGTTTAGCTGAGTTACTTGTATATATCCTATTTCAAAAGTAGAAAGACTCAGTCATAGGACTTGTGAGATCTTACAAGGTTCTTTTCTTGCCACCGTCTACTTGGGTGACTGCTACTTCTTCCTGTACAGTTAACTATGGCTTGAGGGTGATGCTTATTTATGAGTTTACTTTCAGTCATGTTGGGGTAACTGGTATTAGATTTGAACTCTGGTTGTAAACAACTGCAGAACTGGACAGATTGTATAACAGAAATGTATTAAAAGGATAATAAATCATGCCCAAATAATGTTCATTTCAGGAATGAAAATTAGTTTAAAATGAAACAATCAATGCAATTAATCTTATTAGCATATAAAGGAGAAGAGCCATATAATTATCTCAATAGAAATAGAAAAGTATTTGAACAAAATTCAACAGACTTTTATTATTAAAACTCTTCATGAACTAGGGACGAGAATGGATTATTAACCTGATAAAGAGCATCTATGGAAATTCTGTAACTAAAATCATTATTGGTGGAAAACAATCTTTCTTCCCAAAGTAAGATCAGGAAAAAGGCACTTCTGTTCTCCATTGAACTGGGGATTCCAGCTATTGCAATAAGACATAAAGAAGATACAAAAGGTATTCAGATTGGAAAGGAAGATATAAAATTATCATTATGCATAGACAACAATTGTATATATAGGAGACCAATTGAATCATCCTGGCAATCAATGGGGTGACAGATGTCACAGTCAGATTGCCCTCACATTTAATATAAGAAACCAGAAAAAATTGACATAAAAGCTACTAGACTTAATAAGCAAAGTCTGAGAATTCAAGGTCAATATAAAAAAATCAGTTGTGTTTATATATTACTAGCAATTAGTAATTGGGAAGACATATTGAAACCACTTATGATAGCATGAAATAGGAAATGCTTAATGATAAATTTAATTGAAATATATTACTTCCCCAAAAAGGGCAAGTAATGCTGAGAAAAATTAAAGAAGATGTAAATAAATGAGAGATTTACAGTTGTTCATGGGTTGGAATGATTAATATTGTTGAATTGACAGTGCTTCCAAAATTAATCTGTAAATTAAATCAAATAACAAGTCAGAATCTCACAAGCTGCTTTTAAAGTTTATTTGGGGAGAATTTCTCTTCACTGGTGGTCAAATAAGTTCTGATTGGAACTATCCTTCTGCATAAAAATGTTATAAACTATGGACAAAATACAAACAAAAATTCAACTATCTGATGACACTCAAGAATGACCAAAGGCAGAATGATTCTGGAAATGAATTTTTGCTTGAAGAAGGGAATGACATTGGGTAATTTTCTTGTTTTTGTTGTTTCTATCCTGTCACTAAATCTCAGTATCTTAAATGCAAGGCAGTTAAAACTTCTATAGCAATTCTACTCTTTAGGAACGAGTTTGGGGCTACTATGTCTGTTGGAATATGGGAAGGGGACATTTCATAAAGGAGAGAGTCATAGATAAGGATTCTTACATTCTGTATATAAACTTTGCCTAAGTGTGGCTTACTCCTGAGCTATACATGTGTAAGGCATACACTAAGTAGCTCAACTAAGGATGAAGAAGCTCAAGCACCCTGTGTGTTGTAAGTTTTGTCGAACCAAGTTATGCGCTGAAACATAAAAGCCCAACACTTTGGAACAATATAATCAAAATTATACTCAGCAATATGATATTCACAATATGTAGAATACCACTGAGAATTGTTCTACAGTTGAAGAGTGAAGAAACTGTGAATCGTTCATAAGATAAAAGACAGTCAATGAAGATTGACTGCATCAAGACCTTGATGTTGGGGCCTGACCTGTGGTGGCGCAGTGGATAAAGCGTCAATCTGGAAACGCTGAGGTCGCCGGTTCGAAACCCTGGGCTCGCCTGGTCAAGGCACATATGGGAGTTGATGCTTCCTGCTCCTCCCCCCTTCTCTCTCTCTCTCTCTCTCTCTCTCTCTCTCTCTCCCCCCCCTCTCTATAATGAATAAATAAAATCTTAAAAAAAAAAAAAGACCTTGATGTTGGAATTAACAGACAAGGGTTAAAGGGGAAAAGCTTCTTTAATTATACTCAGTGACAGAAAGCGGAAGTGCCTGTAAAATCACAAAGAAAGGAATTTTTAGAGAAAAATAGAAACTATAAATAAGAACCACATGGAAATATTAAAACTGAATGTATGTGAAATAAAAATTCTCTGGATAAGATTATCTACTGAATGGAGATAGCATAAGAAAGATTTAGAGAACTTGATGATAGATCAATGGAAACTAGTTTGAAGAACAGAGAAACAAATGATAAAAATAATAAACAAGTCCTCCGGGACATGTGGGACAGTATCAAAAGACCTAACACATGTATAATTGGAGTTGTCAAAAGAAGAGAGATAATAGGGCAGGAAAAATGTATTTGAAGAAATTATGACTATGACTTCCTTAAAATGTATGAAAGCCATATATAGGCATAACTCAGATACTGAGGTTTTGGTTCCAGAGCAATACAATAAAGTAAGTCACAATTTTTTTGCTAATGGAGGATCTTGTCTTCAACTGGTAAAAAAAATATTCAATACAACATCTATGAAGTGCAGTAAAACTAAGTGAAATAAAACAAGGTATGCCTACCTATATTTTTGGATTCAAGAAGCACAATGAGAGTTAAGCAAGGTAAAACAAAAACCATGCCTATGTACATCATAGTCAATCTGGTGAAGATAAAACAAAGAAAATCTCTTGATAAGAAACAGAAAAAAATGACATGTAAGGAGAAACAATGATTGCAAATGTCTCCAACTTCCCATCAGAACTATGGAGGGCGGAATACAATGGGACAGCATTTTTAAAGTGCTGAAAGGAAAGTTTATCAATCCAGCATTCTATATTTAGTAAAAATATCTTTCAACAATTATTGCCAAATGAAGGCATTTTCAGATAAAAGAAAACTAAGAAATTTGTTGTCAGAAGCCCTTTACTATAAGAAGGCTAAAGATAATTATTCAGGTTGAAGTGAAATAATTCTATGTAGAAGCTCAGATATTCTGTTAGAAATAAAGAGCATCTGAAATGGTAGACATATATAAAATATAAAAGAGCATCATTTTCCTTACTGTATCTTTAAAATACATACTTGTATTCAAAACAAATTATAGTTATCTTTTGGATTTTAAACTATGTAGAAAGCATGCAAGGGTGGATAAATGGGATATACAATTACAACATTTCTATAGTTTATGTGAAGGATTACACTGTATTTCTAAATAGATTGTAAACAAATAAAGATATTTGTTATTCTAGAGCAACCACTTAAACATTTAAAGGCACGTAGCTAAAAATTTAATGATAAGTTAAAATGGCATGTCTGAAATATTTTCAGTAACCCAAAAAGAAGGCAGGAAAGACACTGCAGTGGAACAACAGATAATTGCAACCATATCTATAATTATATTAAATGCTAACAGAGAAATACTCCAAATAAAAGTCAAATATTATCAGAATGGGAAAATGATACACAACTATATACTCTTTCTACGAAATGTACTTTAAATAAAAATATTCAGGTTGAAAATAAATGGACAGAAAACATCTCATATAAGCATTAAGTATAAAAAGTCTGGATTTGCTAAATTAAAATCAGATAAAATGGACTTCATTACAAAGAATGTTTTTAGAGACAGGGCTATTTTCATAATAATAAAGAGAAAATTTACCAGGAAGAAATATAACAATTATAAATATGTATGTGCCTAATAATAGCCACACAAAACATGAAGCAAAAATTGACAATGAAAATGAGAAATAGACAATGTCCCAGTCATAGTCGGAGATTTTAACATTCTTCTCAGTAATTGATAGAACAACTAGACAAAAACAGTGAGTAAATAAATAGATAATTTGGATACCACTGCTGGGCAGCTTGACCTAATTGACATTTGTACAACCGTGCACTCATTCTTTAAAAATTAATTAATTAATAATTAAATTTGAGAGAGTTCGAGAGAGGGACAGATAGGGACAGACAGACAGGAAGGAGAGAGATGAGAAGAATCATTCTTCATTGCGGCTTCTTAGTCTCCTCAGTTGTTCATTGATTGCTTTCTCATATGTGCCTTGACTGAAGAGCTACAGCAGAGAGAGTGACCCCTTGCTCAAGCTAGCGACCTTGGGCTTCATGCCAGCAACCTTTATGCTCAAGCCAGCGACTGTGGAGTCATGTCTATGATCCCATACTCAAGCCAGCAACTCCGCACTCAAGTCGGATGAGCTGATGCTCAAGCCGGCAACCTTGGGTTTCAAATCTAGGTCCTCTGGTTCCCTGTTCAGTGCTCTATCCACTGTGCTACCACCTGGTCAAGCAGAACAATGCACTCGTATAGTCATTCCCAGGTAGCTGCCAGATTGGTTCCAAGATCCTCAGTGGATACCAAAATCTGTAGATGTTCATGTCTCTTATATAAAAAAAATAGTATTTTCATATCACTTATACCTATCATCTTATATGCTTTCAATCATCTCCAGATTACTTATAAACCTAATAGAATGTAAATGTGATGCAAGTAGTTGTTGTACTATATTTTTTAGGGAATAATGACAAGAAAAGTAAGTCTGTAAATGTTCAGAACAGATACAACCCTCATAGGCCTAACTACATATTACAAGTCACCAACAATGTAACTTTTTTTTTTTTTTTTTGTAATTTTCTTAAGTGAGAAGCAGGAAGGCAAAGAGACAGACTCCTGCATGTGCTGGACCGGGATCCACCCAGCAAGCCCACCTGGGGGTGATGCTCTGCCTATCTGGGCTGTTGCTCCATTGCAACCGGAGCTATTCTAACGCCTGAGGTGGAGTCCATGGAGCCATCCTCAGCACTTGGGCCTACTTTGCTCCAATGGAGCCTTGGCTGCAGGAGAGAAGAGAGAGAGAGAGAGAAAGGAGAGGGAGAAGGGTGGAGAAGCAGATGGGTGCTTCTCCTGTGTGCCCTGGCCAGAAATCGAACCTGGACTTCCACATGCCAGGCCAATGCTCTACCACTGAGCTAGCCAGCCAGGGCCACAATGTAACATTTTTTAAAGACTATTTTCAATTCATGGTTAGTTGAGTCCACAGATGTGGAACCCCTGGATATGGAGGGCCAATTGTTATTGGAATATATGTCTTTGCAAGTATACGTGGTATGTTCAGCAAGACCATATGCTGGGCCAGTAAAACAAGCATCAGTGGATAAAACATTATTAAATCCTATGGAGTATATTCTCTTTCTACAACAGAATTAAACTTGACATAAATAATTATCTGATATCTAGAAAACCTCAAAATATTTAGAAACCAAATACTTAAACAACATACTTAACCCATGGATCAATGAAGAAATCACAGAGGAAATTTATATAGAGAAGTCAACCATTAACTAAATAATTGACCCCGATGTTACAACAATTTTGTCATTTTTCCTTAATGTTGTTGTAACATTGAGGTAATGAGCACTTTTTAACTAGGACACTAAGTGCATGAACCATAAAAGAAAAATTAGATGAAAAGATAAATTGAATTTTATTAAAATGAAAACCTTCTGCTTTTTAAAAGACATTATTAAGAAAATGAAAAGCCAAGACACAGACTAGGAGAAAATAATCACAGTACATATATCTTGTAAAGGACTTGTATCCAGAATAAATAAAGACTCTTTCCAATTCAATAATAGGGAAAACAAACCAATTAAAAATGGACAAATGATTTGAACAGACACTCCACCAAAGATATAGGAATGACCAATAAGAGCATGAAAAATGCTTGATAGTATTAGTCATGGGAAAATGCAAATTAAAACCACAACAAGATACCACTTAAAGAACTTATAACACCATGTGGGGTTGTTAGAACTCCCATACATTATAAATGTAATGGAAAATGATACAACAACTTTGGAACACAGTTTGGCATTTTCTCATACAGTTAATCATCAATTACACCTCTAGGTATTCCTCTATCATATTTCTACACCAATGTTCACAGCTGTTCAATCCATAATAGCTTAAATCTGGAAACAACCCAAATGTCCATCAACAAGTGAGTAATAAACTGCCATATATCTATCTAAAGAAATAATTCTCAGCAGTAAAAAGAAATGCAGCACTGATACATGTAACAATGTGGGTGAATCTAAAAAACGTGACTTTGAGTTAAAAAGCCAGATTGTATGATTGTATTTAATTGGAATTCTAAAATAGGCAAAAGTAAATCATAATGATAAAACACAGGTCACATATTGATTGCAGAGAGGTGCAAAGGAACTTTCTGGGTTGATGGAAATTTTGTATATCTAGATTTCATGGTGGCTACACAGGTGTACACATTTATCAAAATAGATCAAACACTACACTAACTATGGTTTTATTTTATTCTAGCTATCTTGTATGTCAATAAAGTCACTAAGAATATCCTAAATGGGGAAATGAATATGTCTTGTTCAGAGCTATCATGTATAGGGTTGATTAGCTTATCACAATAGGTTTGGGCCTCGGTGTAGATTTGTCTTTGTCGTCAGTTTCAGAAGTACCACACAAAATACTCAGTCTACCTAATGTGCTAAGTAGAAAGAATGCGGAAGGAGAGGGACAAAATTCCCAATAGGAAATTGCTCAGTCTTCACATTCAGCATGAAGCATACTCCTTTTTTTAAGGCAAAATCGGGCTACTTTTTCTCAGATATGTTTGGAAACCTGTCTTCAAAAGAAACTCCAATATTTAAGTGAAGGGATATACTGTGTAGAGCTCTAGGTGGGGTTGGTTAGCTTTGACCTTTAGCATTAACACAGGTTGTTGAAATTAGAATGTTTGTTGAATTTTTTCCCCCTCATGATTACGAGTGAACATACACAACAAACATAAGAATAGCTAGGGTGAATGTAAAAATCTTAAGAGTTCATAGGTCAGGGAGCTTGTGTATACAGTAGTGTATCTTTAAATTGACGTTTAAAGTGAGGTATTAATATATGATTTCAAGCAGTTTCTTGTGTTAATGGATATAAATATAGCTAATTACTAGAATTTAATTATTTTAAATCTGTAAATACCATTATTAGTGTAATCTAGTTCCAGGCCTGAAAATTAAATTATTGGTTTTATGGTAAAATGTTAACACATGAGTGAAGGCTATATATACAGGAAATTTTTGTATTACTCTGCAATTTTCCTGAAAGAAAAAATAAATTTGAAAATAAAAGTTACAGGGGAAAAACCTCTGGCACAAAGCTCTGTGGAAAATGAGAAAAGCCCATCATTGCCTCATGGCTAGATATTCATTCTTATTTTAGGTTATGAGTAGACTGGAGTGTCTGGAACGTGCTCAGGCCACCATTAAACTTTTGTCTGTCAGCCTGTGTCTCTTACTGGGTTTCAGCCTTGTGTCTTGCCCC